>NC_090256.1:75294954-75352454 GCF_037325665.1 Littorina saxatilis | reverse complement strand
AACCATTCTTGTGTTTGTTTGTTTTTTTAAGTTTGAGCTGCTAGCTGTGTCAATTAATGAGCCGATGGCAACAATTAAGCAATCAAAAAAAGCTTATCTTTATCATATTATGACGTTAGAAAGGGTCTCTCTTACAGAAAGAGAGTAAACGAAAGAGAGAGAGAGAGAGAGAGAGAGAGAGAGACAGAGACAGAGAGACAGAGACAGACAGAGACAGAATAAGACAGACAGGCAGACAGGCAGGCAGACAGAGACAGAGAGACAGTGACATGAACATTGATAGATAAACAGATATGGATAAGCCTACATTCCCATAACAATGCCTCAATGCGTGTTTTTGATTTCTTCATCAAACCATTGCAGTCAGCTGAGTGATGGGTCTAAAATCATTGTTTTCCTCGAGGGAAATGTGTGGCACTGTTTACAATGCAATCTGATGTCGCCCAACAAAACACTTCATTTCATGCACATTCTCGTTAACGCACTGATACGATCTGGATAGACATCTTCTATAACGACGATCAGAGTATACATCAGAAAGCTTAGAGGAGAAAAAGACACGGTAGGCCTACTAGACAAAATAAATAAATACAAATTCTAAAATAAGGTACATATGGTATTCATTTTTCATTTTACCTGATTCCATTATCGTGTTCTGATTTGTCCAATATCAAACCTTGAGGAATCGAATGAAAAATGTCAAAGAATGTCGCTAGATGTTCTATGTTCCTTTTGACCAAGAAAATAACACCTTAGAAAACAACATCTTCAAAAGAAAAGCACAGCTGGCGAGCTGTTTATAATGATGCTTTTTGCGACCTAACTGCTCCAAATTCAAGCAGAAAAGGATTCACAATCAACGGATGTGCTGGTTCTGAGTAAATCAGGTCCCACTTTCTTAAACCTGAAATACTGCTTTGGTTGGTTGCGTTTAAGATATTAAGTACGCGAAGTCTACTCCACGAAGCACCCTGCACAAACCTTTGGCACTGCATTTTAAGTAAACAGATTTTGCAAAGTCTTCGTGCAGTCAACTTGGGACTCAACTAATGACATCTAACTATCATGCATGCATTCTGTACTGACATATGTCGTTCTTCGCGGGTAGATGTTGCATGCTGCACAGAACATCCAGCGCAAAAGGAGAAAGACTCGATCGCACTCCTGGGCTAAGGTCCGTCCAATGAAGATCGACACACGGCCGGCCAACAAAATAAAACCCTTACTCCTTGCTTGCCCCCAGCTCCCTCCCACAGGAAGGGCTCTCACCAATAAGCTAAAGACCGACGGTGACGTTTATGTGACTGGTGAAGCCACTCCTGCTGGGTACCCACTGTCTCGTCCACAGTCCTAATTGCTCTGCCTGTGACCCTTAGGGTTGACATTTACATACATATTAGTGCTGCCAGTGCCAGCTCTCAACCCGAAGACCTGTGTGTTTCTGGATGCCTTGGCTTTCCTCCAACGCCGTGGCAGCATTGCTGCCCCAAGTCCTCCATGCGTGTGTGAAAGTCAAACAATTCTGTGTAGACTGGCGTGGCCAGTTCGGTATTCAATAGCAAGATTTAGATGTGGCACTGTTCAGCACGTGTACGGGAACGTGTACGGGTAACGTCATCAAATCTAGTTTTTACGTCACGCGTTTGCCAAGATCTGCAGTCTTGGTGGGAGCAAAACAACGTATGACTGATTTGGAACATTGGAGAAAAAAGTGAGTCACGGGTGACGCAATATCTACACGTACACGTACATGTCTTTGCTACACGTCCGTGCATCTAGTAGTACACTGTAATGTCTTCGCTTTCGCGAGAAAAGGTTCCTTCGCTTGACGAGTTCCTTCCCCTGCTTCTACCACAAAAAAAACCCGGCTGATGTTCCTGTCAACAAAATGCATAGCGTCCCCTGTTTCTTTGATAAACCGTTGGATGTTGTTTCTGGCACCGACGTGAGTTCCTCCCCTGTGTTCTATAACTAGCCGAATCGCCCCTGGCTTCTGTATGATATACACCAGTTAACAATTTCGGCACTTACATGGTACAAAGAAGGAAAACTCACGTTATACACAAAGCGATTCTGGTTGGACGAGAAATTTCGACGAGCAACCGCTGCATCGTCTGCTCAACGTGATGGAAGCAATTGAACGGGACGGTGTGTTTTCCTCTACGTTATAACAACAACCTTACGTTACATCCAAATTAGCGATGGCGTCATGCTGTGTTATTGGTTGCAGTAATGGGAGTAACCGACTTAAAAAATGGTGGTCGGAAGATTGCAAAATTCATTACGTGCCTCGACGGTCGTTAGTGTGTGGTTGCGAACCACAAGTTCAGGTGGGCATTTGTTATCGCCTGTGTGTCGTGTTTTGACAAACTTTTAGTACGACTGATGTGAGCCGAATTTATTGGGGAAAGTTCAATGAATGCAAAAAGGTATGCCAAATAGTAGTGTGTCATGTTTCCTTTGCGTTGGGTTGTGGTGAAATACACAGCGGTTATCTGCAGGGCCGGACTAGGCTAAGAGGAGGGGGGGGGGGTTGCTAGAGGTGGTCCAGGGGGATATCCCCCCTGGCGGCAGGGGCGGATCAGTTCAAAAGTATATTGTGAAGATATGGGTGTGAAGGCGCGAAGCGCCGAGCCGACGGCGCAAAGCGCCTAGCTTGCTAGGGGGGTCCGGAAAATTTTGAAAAAAAGGATGCAAAATGGTGCAATCTGGTGCATTCTGAGGATGATCATTACCAGTTTCAGGCAGCAGATTTTGTCACTGATTATAACCCCCAAAATTGAAACTCAATGTAAAATAAAGAAATGCATACCTCATTCAATATTTTTATATTTTTATATTTTTATATTTATAAGGTGGGTCCGGAAACTCTAGAAACCCCCCCCCCCCTCCCTCGTCCGCCCCTGGGCGGGGTCAAGGGGCAGAGCCCCTTGTGGGGGTCAGGGGGCAAAGCCCCCCTGAAGCTGATGGGTAGGTCATATTCTGAGATAAGAAAATGGTCGCTCCTTGCATGAAACGGCATAAAATAAGCAATAATAAAAAATGTTTTAAATAAGTAAGGTACATGTTCAGGCTAGGGGGGGGGGGGGGGGGGGTTGCGCAACCCCCATAACCCCCCCGGTAGTCCGGCCCTGATCTGTTTGCGAGTTGCCTGGAACACGGTTTTTGGCTCACGTAAGTGTAGCCTATGCGATCGTAACTTTGTCTGTCTGTGCGTGCGTGCGTGCGTGCGTCTGTGCGTGTGTATGTCTGTGGTAGAAACTCTAACATTTGAAGACGTCACATTACATTGACGTCACATTATGACGTAAGAGGGTTAGACGTCACGCGAAGGAAGTACTGACAGTCTCGGTCATTATTATTTTGAGCGCGCCGAGACTAGTTGGCAGTCGTGTCCTTGTAAGTAGGCTACATGCAGACAGACAGATCTAGATCTAGTGTCTCGCTTTCTTGCACAGTTTCACCTATGCTCTTTCTGTGTGTGTGTGTGTGTGTGTGTGTGTGTGTGTGTGTGTGTGTGTGTGTGTGTACTGTGTGTGTGTATGTGTGACGGAGTGATTGAGTTTGTGTTACTGTTTGTCGATTTCTTACGTGAGCCTTGATGGCTTCGCCTCTTGTTTAATAACATCTCTCGATCTTCACATATTTTGTCATGTGAATAAGAACAGAACAAGTTCGTCAAACATATTTCTTATTTTACCTGCATTGAAAGAATTTACAACGTCCTTCTTGTTAATTGATTATTCATAAAGACTACTTGTACTGAAGAAAATGTTTCCCCCTTTCAACGGGTGGAGTAGTGCGCCGGAGTAGTGTCCCTTGCGTAGAAACGTGGGCGAATAACACGATCTGCGCATGCGGTGAAATCAACCGGAAAAGGAAAAAGACATAAACATGCCGAAAAACGATATGCGCATCACCCGGAAAAGGAAATGGGTCTAATCTGCTCGCGATTAAAGAAGTGCGCATGTGCGAGATCTAAAATGGCCGCGGAACTGTTAACTGGTGTATTAGCAAGATCTAGATCAGCACTTTTCAGGACGTGTACGGGAACGTGTACGTGTAGCGTCCTCAAATCTAGGTTTTACGTCACGCGTTTGCCAAGATCTGCAGTCTTGGTGGGAGCAAAACAACGTATGCATTTGGAACATTGGAGAAAAAAGTGAGTCACGGGTGCCGCAATATCTACACGTACACGTACAGGTCTTTGCTACACCTCCGTGCATCTAGAACACTGTAATGTCTTCGCTTTCGCGAGAAAGGGTTCCTTCGCTTGACGAGTTCCTTCCCCTGCTTCTACCAAAAACCGGCCAAATCGCCCCGGGCTTCTGTATTTTATTGTAGATGGGGTCCAGTCACTGAGATTTAAACAGATGCCCAACTAACATGGCTCATTGTCATGAATAAAATTGGAACAGGAAGTTAGAGAGTGTTTGTGGGTGTCCATTTGGGGACATCACACACGCAGCTTGAGAGCGTTAAGGATTAAGGCACTTGAGTACCGAACTCGTGTACAGAAATTGAGTCTAGCGATCTACATGATGATTGCCGCCGGGTTATTTCGAAGCTTAAGCTTTCAATTCACGTCTCTTCGGTAATAAAGATCAGTCCATCCCATCATCTTCTTACATACTCTCGTTGCACCAATGAATTGTATTGCTTGTCAATCTATAGAATGCTTGGGGTCATTGAGAGAGAGAGAGAGAGAGAGAGAGAGAGAGAGAGAGAGAGAGAGAGAGAGAGAGGGAGAGGGAGAGAGAGAGAGAGAGAGAGGGAGAGAGAGGGAGAGGGAGAGAGAGAGAGAGAGAGAGAGAGAGGGAGAGGGAGAGAGAGGGAGAGGGAGAGAGAGGGAGAGGGAGAGGGAGAGAGGGAGAGGGAGAGGAGAGGGGGAGAGGGAGAGAGAGAGAGAGAGAGGGAGAGGGAGAGGGAGAGGGAGAGAGGGAGAGGGAGAGAGAGAGAGGGAGAGGGAGAGAGGGAGAGGGAGAGGGAGAGGGAGAGAGGGAGAGGGAGAGGGAGAGGGAGAGGAGAGAGGGAGAGGGAGAGAGAGAGAGGGAGAGGGAGAGGGAGAGAGAGAGAGGGAGAGGGAGAGGGAGAGAGGGAGAGGGAGAGAGAGAGAGAGAGAGAGAGAGTGAGAGAGAGAGAGAGAGAGAGAGAGAGCTGGCTGATCTCTCGGTATTCGTCTTTCCTCATCTCTCCCTTTTCTTTTAGTTTTCTTCGTTTTCTATCTTCGTTTTTTTTGTTCCTTCATTTTTTCTCTATCTTTCTGTTATTTTATTTCACTCTCTCCCTTCTTTCAGTCTTTTTTTTCCATCCCTATAAAACTTGTTTGGTTACAGTCTGCGCTGGTCCAGTCAAAGGGTGAAGAATATAATTATTCAACTCACGTAGCAGCGTTGAGTGGTTAAAGCCCCGAGACTGGCCCTCTATTCTCTTTCCGCTTAGCCTCTTGGCGAGCCCAGCCGCCACCAATCGTTATCAAGTCCCTAGAGGAACGCGTTTTGTTAACCCGTTACACAAACCGTGACGTGATTGGCTGAACGAACACTTTTTTTTTATCCGCTAAAACAACACGGCTAGATGATTGGGTGAGTTTTATTCGTGATGTTTTGAGGGCTTTGTTTTGTGCGGATGTTTGATAGAAAAGAAGGATGTGTTTAAAAAAAAAAGGAAAAGAAATTTGGAGACACTGTTACAGTTTTGTGATCTTGTCGTTTGTTTGGGGATACTATTCACGACATTTGTTGCGTCTTTTTATTCCATCAGAATGGGCGATATTGAGGTCTAACGAATGACGTCTCACAACGTGCGTGGTCGTCCTTGGCGGTCAAGAAAGCCGCCGCGATCATTGCGCAGACGACACTTCTAGACCGCCAATATTTTTTGTGCGCATCACGTGCTCCACATAAATCGACCGGAAACGAAGCAATTGGGAAACCTGGATAGAGGACTAGCGGTTTATTGCAAATTTGTCGACGTCACACATTCACAAATCCTTGACTGTAATGATAATCGGATTTCATTTGAATTATTAATTGTCTCGGTTACCGGCGTCTACCAGCTTTGGGTAATGAGTAAATCGTGCACACTTAATTTCTTGATGTCTGATGTCTCACCTGTCTTAGAAGTGTCCTTACGTGCATAATGCTCGCTCTCTCTCTCTCTCTCTCTCTCTCTCTCTCTCTCTCTCTCTCTCTCTCTCTCTCTCTCTCTCTCTCTCTTTCTCTCTCTCACTGTCTTTTTTCTCTGTCTCTCTCTCTCAGTCTGTCAGTCTGTCTCTCTCTTTATGTTCATATCTCCCTCTCTCTCTCTCTCTCTCTCTGTCTCTCTTTCGCTCCTCTCTCTCCCTCCCTACCCTCTCCCTCTCTCTCTCTCTCTCTCTCTCTCTCTCTCTCTCTCTCACTGTACTCTGCTTGTGCCTTCTTCGAATCATATCTTTCAAAACGGACACAATATGTATTCATCAACTGTAAAACTTCGTCGAATGATTTTGTCAAAAGTGGTGTGCCTCAAGGGTCTGTATTAGGACCTATATTGTTCTGTATTTATATAAATGATTTACCTCTACATGTGTCAGATGAGAAAGTAAGATGTGAGTTCTTTGCGGATGATTCATCAATCCACACCAGTCAGAAGTCTTTGGTAGCCGTCAACCAATCTCTTCAAAAAAGTATAGATGAGATGACAGAATGGTGCACCACTAATGCAATGGTTATTCACCCTGTTAAGACGAAAAGTATGGTGATTACAACTAGACAAAAACACCAATTAAAACCCTTACAGCTTCAACTGTCAATTGATTCAACTCAAGTGCAACAAGTTAAAGAGCATAAATTATTAGGGGTTACCGTTGATCAAGAATTGAAATGGCAAACTCACTTGAGTAAAATTTGCAAATTAGTATCTAAAAATGTGTACTTATTGTCTAAATTAAGACATTATGCCCATGTGGAAGCACTCAAGTTGTTTTATTACGCCCACATAATGCCCCATATCAACTTTGCTTCAACACTTTGGGATAACTGCAGTGATGTTCATCTCAAACGACTCAATTCTCTTCATCGCCGTGCTGCAAAACTAATTCTGCATGAGTCAAATAAGCCAACAGATGATAAATTAAAGCTCCTTAATTTCCTTCCCTTGAAAGATCAGTTGACGCTAAACAAGGCTGTCTTTATGTACAAAGTAATTAACAATAATGTTCCTGGATATTTAAAATTACATTTCAGACATGCCACAAAAAGATATGGGTCCCAGAACCTGATTCCCCCCATCCCTCGTCTAGACTTGTATAAGTCAAGTTTAGCCTTCTCAGGAGCGTCGCTATGGAATTCCATACCCCTACCCCTCCGAAATGCCTCCTCTGTGAAAACGTTTAGGCGCCAGTTTCCTTCCCGCTTAATGGGTAAATAGAACACTTTTTATGTCTGATATGATATTTTAGTGCTTTTTACATTTAGTCAAGTTATGTTTGTATTTTGATTTGTTCTTTATGTGTATGTATTGATAATGATATACATGCAAATGATTGGGACAATTCCTCCCCACATTTTTTTTCTCCCTTTTGTTATTAGTTGTTTTGGATGTTTATATGCAATGCATTATTGCAACTATGCTGCAATTTCCACACTATATTGTTTTTCCCATTTTTGAGTGTGTATACAAAACCCTAACCCTTTTCTTTATTACTATTTACATTATGTACGTCTGTAAGAAACAATAACTTTGTCAAATTTACTATCTATATTCTGTGCGTCTGTGTTAAAGGCTCAGTAAGCCTCCCGTAAACCATCACAGATACGGTCAGGCTTTTACACACAGTACAAACACCCTTTCATTTAAACACTCACCGATTGAGAACATCCTAGGTGCCCTCCGTAAAGAGCGAACAATTTTCAAAGAATTTATTTTTGCTTGGTTTATCTTACCCCTGAGCCACCGTGAACCCGTGTGATCCAGTTTCCCTTTTTCACAATGTAGTCGTCAGTCATTTGAATGCGACTCAATGTGAGCTTATCTACAATAGCACGTTTTTATGCACGAAACAAACGGCTGTGGTTCACAAGAACTCTAGCGATGGCTTTTCACTGTTGAGAGGAACGGCGATATGCCGCGTAAACCCGGCGTCGTCTGCTACGACCCTTGCGTGACCCTGCTGCCGGGCTTTTCTTTTTTCAAACTTTCACAACTTCGAATTGCACTGATCTTGTCTTGATGAAAAAAGAATTCTTTTATGATTAAAGAATGTTTGTGTAACAAGCTGTCAATTTATTATTTAGATTTTAAAAGTTAGGTCTAGCGCAAAAACGCACCACGATCCAAAAACATTCAGATAATCATCGATCCACGGCTATCGCCAGTTTAAGGGAAGTAACTCATTTTTGACCTGAGTTCAGGATGGGTCCAAAAAGTGTTCGAGACAATCTGCAAAATTAATTCTTTAAAAATTGCTCGCTCTTTACGTAGGGCACCTAGGATGTTCCCGTTTGGTGAGCGTTCAAATGGAAGGGTGTTTGTACTGTGTGTAAAAGCCTGACAGTATCTGTGATGGTTTACGGGAGGCTTACTGGGCGTGATTTCCGGGATATTCATCACAGCCGTCCAGCTCCAAAACGAGGCGCCATTGTTGTAAGGGCCAAGTCCACGAAAATAAATTCTTTGAAAATTTCTCACGCTCGACAGAAAGCAGCCAGGACGTTCCCGTTCGGTGAGCGTTTAAATGGAAGTATGCTTGTACTGTATGTAGACGCTCGGGGAGCTCTGTGATGGTTCACGGGAGGCTTACTGTGCCTTTAAGTGTTTGTATAAGGGACAGGTTGTAAGATTAGGCTTTGCCTAAAACCTCTATCCTTTGGTAATAAAGTTCAGTTTCAGTTTCAGTTTCTCTCTCTCTCTCTTTCTCTCTCAATATATATATATCTCTCCCTCTTCGCTCTCTCTCTCCCCGTCTCTCTCTCTCTCTCTCTCTCTCTCTCTCTCTCTCTCTCTCTCTCTCTCTCTCCTCTCTCTCTCTCTCTCTCCGTCTCTCTCTCTCCTCTCTCTCTCTCTCCTCTCTCTCTCTCTCCTCTCTCTCTCTCTCTCTCCTCTCTCTCTCTCTCTCTCTCTCTCTCTCTCTCTCTCTCTTTCTCTCTGGCCAAACGCGGGGAGACTGACCAGTTCTCCCTGGACAAACAAATGAGTGTTGGTCACACTGGTCAGTTCATCACCGGCAGTGACCTCAATTCGTCCTTCACCGGAAAAAGTCCCTGTTGTTCGCCTCCGGATCCACTGTGCCGAAATCGTTTTCCAAATGACCGCACTTTTCCCCTACCCTGTTCTGTTTACTGATGTTTATTTATTGTCGAAACCAATCAAGACTTGTATGTCTGTCTGTCTGTGTCTCAATCACCATTACATAAAATGAGTTTACTACTACTGCTAGCAACACAACACACATACACGACCCCCCCCCCCCCCTCCATCTCTTCCTCCATCTTTCAAGAGAGAGAGAGAGAGAGAGAGAGAGAGAGGGAGAGAGAGAGAGAGAGAGAGACAGACAGACAGACAGACAGACAGACAGACAGACAGACAGACAGACAGACAGACAGACAGACAGACAGACCCCAATCGACATCCTCCACCCTAATATCAGCCCACACATATACATCTTTTGGGTGCTGACAGCAATGACACGCCTTCCCCATTAGCGGAGCGACAACAGGGTCATTATTTATCCCACTACCTTTCAGGGTCAGAAGGTCTTTAGTGTCGAGGACCGGAGTTGTTAAAAAATAGCTGTGTCTGGTTGCCGGAGTTGACAGATCGCTTTGTTATGAGATGGTGTTGTTTATATTCTTACATGATGGGTTGGAGTGAAGGTGGCTTTGGGTGTTGTGTATGAAGGAAGCGGGTGTTTCCGCCACCAATAATGTCATGCGAAATGTGTGGATTGAGTCCACTATGATTCCTGGCCTATATCTGTCTGTCTGTCTGCATGCCTGCCTTGCCTGCCTGTCTGTCTGTCTGTCTATATCTCTGTCTGCATGTCTGTCTGTCTGTCTATCCCTCTATCTCTCTCTCTCTCTCTCACACACACACACACACACACACACACACACACACACACACACACTCAGCCACACACACACTCACACACAAAGAGTGCGAGAGAGAGAGAGAGAGAGAGAGAGAGAGAGAGAGAGAGAGAGAGAGAGAGAGAGACAGAGAGACAGAGAGACAGAGAGACAGAGAGAGAGGCAGACAGATACAGAGAGAGAGAGAGAGAGAAAGAGAGAGAGATAGACAGAGACAGACAGACAGAGAGAGACAGAGAGAGAGAGACAGACAAACAGACAGACAGACAGAGAGGAGTACTCCAATCAAAGATCGGAAACATTGTATTCGAAACAGGTAACACAATCTCCTTCTGTCATTACTCTGTAATTAAAAGACTAGTGCCAGTTTCAGTGTCTACAGTCTTTCTCACGTTCCTTAGAACAATTACCCTACAAACATACACTCCAGAGAAGATAGTCCACTATAGCCAAGACCAGCAAGCACCAAAGGGCATCGCAAATGACGGTAATGATTGGTTGGTGACTTAGTCTGTCGACCTCTGTTAGGAAACGCTGCCGTTGCTGAACTTTGGTTCAGTTTTGTGTGTTGCATGTAGTTGACTTATTTGTACTTTGTGGGAAAGTACCGATATTATATTTTGTAAACACAATATTTATGTTTGGACGAGAATGCAGGTGAACTTTCTAGTCCTGTCAAAACAAGTTGTTTACCACTTCATCTAATTTTAGTTGTATCATGTTCGGTCTGGAATATTCTCGAGATTGAGTATTTACTATATAGGCCAGCGCGATCTGTATGTTAAAAAAGGCTCCTACTTTGAGTTCTGCTACGATGTGCAGTTGTATGTATGGAATGCTAAATAAGTCCTCGAACTCAATTTGACGAGTTTTTGTCTCCTGCTGTGAAGACGGGCCGCGTAGAATAAAAGAACACAACTATACGACATTTGAGAACTTCGTCAATCTCAAGTGTCGTGTAACAACCTCAAACGATTGATTAACAGTCTAGACGATTAAGAGACTCGAGAGCGACTGATGATAGATAAGTATAGATAATGAAAAGACTGGAATGAATAGAAGTGGAGTTTTTAGAGACTGGCAGATTTGGACCAGAGCAAGTAAACTGTGCGACGTACGTCCCAGACGTCTGGGTCGCATCGAGAGAACCCTTTGAGGCACTGCCTCAAGTTAGAGTAGACACAGGAAAAGAGTAGGTCTGTACTTCAATGAACGCAGGGCTGTAGGAAATATGTGGCATGGGAGTGCCCATGAAATACTGCTCAAAGTTGTCTCGCATCGAGTACCATTAAAAGCACTTTCCGACTTCAGAGTAGACACAGAAAAAGAGTAAGTATATACTTAATGTAGCAGGAATACAGTAAATATGTGGTTTTTAGAGTATTCTGAAAGTACTACGCGAAGTTGTCTCGTACTGCCCGAAGTTAAGAGCAGACACAGCAAAGTAGGTAACTATGTACTTTATGCAGGCAGGAATACAATAAATATGTGACTTTCGAGTAAGTACTGCCTGAAATTAGAGTAGACAAAAAAAGATTAATAAGTATGTACTTAACGTACGACACAAGTTGAGTAACTATTTTTAAGTTTGTAAATGACTTAACCATTTAAAAAATCCCGCTGATTAGACATGCCATTACGTAAATAGCTTGCATTCACATATACTGATAATAATTAAGATACCAACATCAGGAATGTACTTACTGTTTATCTAAAGTACAGAACCACTGACTCACAAGACTTCAGAACGTCACCCCACAAAGAAAAGTCTGTGTCGAAACTACCCAGTCACTTTCATCAACGCCAAAATATTTATCCCGACTAGTCGTCTTACACTTGCCCCCAGGATAGGTATATTCTTACAAGATCAGACGAACGAACTGGAGAGAGCTGAAAAGCTTCCACAAAAGATGAGACGTTTCATTTCCACTGAGACGGTCTGTAATATCATTGGTGGTGGTCGGCATCTTTTGTGAGGCAGTCACCGTGAAAATGGTAATTTGGAGAAAACGCCTCAGTACCCAAAGTTCTGACATCAAAGAGAAGAGATCGGATGTGATGGTACTGGTACTTTAATTCTGCAAAGATCGAATTCGTTGACTTCGTTCGCACTTCGCAGCCATGTCACTTTGGCTTTTCAGATCTGAGGACCTAAGAAGTTGCTGGTACTACGGTTTATGAAATCTGACACTTTGTATTATTTGTTTATTTCGGTCATGCTTCGCAGCTCTGTCATTTAAACTCACCAGAAGCCGCCGGCACTGTCGTTTATAAAGTCTGAACCTTGAAAATCAGCACATCTGACCTAGCAGACTCTTTCTTTCAAGATACTGACGCTGTTTATAAACTTTCATGAAGATCGAACACAGACCGGAAAACCTTGATTCTGGGTTTGACATTGCAAGTCGGGTTTTGTGTGTGTGTGTGAGAGAGAGAGAGAGAGAGAGAGAGAGAGAGAGAGAGAGAGAGAGAGAGAGAGAGAGACAGAGACAGAGACAGAGACAGAGACAGACCGAGAGAGACAGAGAAAGGGAGAGATAGAGAGAGAGACTAGAGAGAGAGAGACACACACACACACACACACACACACACACACACACACACACACACACACACACACACACACAAAGAGAGAGAGAGATATATAATATGTGCTTTTTTATTTTATTTTTAAAGCAGAGCGCTTTATTAAAATGGGTTAAAGGGTATTAAACCAAATCAATACACGTCCACAGTCGTACAAAATCAGTTTCATAAATTAATGTGATGTCGAAATGTTGTACAATATAGCGTAATGGACCCGCCAATCCACAGGGTTAAGAAACGTGAACAACAAAACAAGGCAAAAAACGATGTAATAAAAAAAATCCCATCATTAAAACCCAGGAAAGGTAAACGAGAGAATACGTGTTAAAAATACATAACATTGCAGCAGCCATCGTGTTTCCCGCTCTGACCTTTTGTGCTGATATTCAGACGCTGACAAGGATCAACTGTAAATCACACTCAACATTGAACAGTTACATATTTGTGGATTTTTCTGATGTTCGTAAAGGACAAAAGGTCAATTAGCAAATAGAAAAAGCAGTGCAACAGACATTGTTTCCGTTGGCGTCTCCTGTATATAAACGTTGTTGTCTGTCTCTTTAATACGTGCCGGATCCTCTCTTGGCCCTTGCTTTTGTCTGTCTTGCCCTCCTCCTCTTCCTTTCTCTCTCTCTCTCTCTCTCTCTCTCTCTCTCTCTCTCTCTCTGTCTCTGTCTCTCTCTCTCTCTCTCTCTCTCTCTCTCTCTCTGTGTCTGTCGGTTGGTCTGCTAACTGTCTCTTTTCCGATCGAACGCTGTCTCTCTCGCTCTATAAGCCTGTATCTTTGCATTCTTCTTCAGGGGAAAAAGTTTTCACTTTGTCTCTATCTGTCCGTCTGTAGATCGATCTGGCTCTCTTCCCTGGCTCTCTCTCTGTCTCTGTCTCTCTCTGTGTCTCTCTCTGTGTCTCTCTGTCTGTCTGTCTCTCTCTGTGTCTCTCTGTCTGTCTCTCTCTCTCTGTCTCTCTCTCTCTGTCTCTCTCTCTCTGTTGGTACCTAACCCCCCACCCCCTCATCCGCACAATCTGTGTCTCTCTGTCTCTATTCTTCTCCTCCTCTCACTATTTGACACCAAATCTGCGTGTCTGTCTGAATGTCCGTCTCTGTCTCTCTGTCTCTGTCTCTGTCTCTGTCTCTCTCTGTCTCTCTCTCTCTCTCTCTCTCTCTCTCTCTCTTTCTCATCATTAATACCAAAACACGTACCAACCCCTCTCTCTTCCAACCGCCAACAGACTTCCCTCTTCGTCCCTAGTAGCCGGAAGCGTCTTAGAAAATGGGACTTTGAGGGTAGGAGTGGGGAGGGGGGAGGGGGGGGAGGGAGGGAGGGGGGGGGGGGTGACAGAGGGCGAAGATAAACTGGGCAAAGCTCGCTCATTTGTCGGCATTTAATCGCCTCTCCAACCGGTCGTCTGCGCGCTACAAAGAGCCTGCAAGGACACTGTCAAAGGGCCTTGGAGACCCGGTCCTTTCGTTTCCCGATGTCCCTTTTGTGGGACGAAGGATCGTAAGAACGTAAGTGCAGTCTCCTACGTGACTGCAAGAGATAAAAATGAACTGGAGGGGGAGGTTTTGGGTGAGAGAGATAAGGGGTGGGGGAGGGAGAGGAGGGTATTGAACCACACACAGAAATTTACCCATTTTTTCTGTACGACTGGAATAGTCTCGGAGACGGCGCGCGGAGGCGGGAGGGGGTGGATGAGAGAAGGGGGGGAGGGGGGATTATGCAAGACTGAATGCTACGCAAAAACCAACCTTTTTTCTCAAAGAAATTGAATGGTTTTAGAGGAAAGGGGGGATGGGCGGTCAAGAGAGAATCGGGCAGAGAAACCAAACAACAGTTTCTTCAATTGTCACACTGTAATGGTCTTCGAGGACTCGAGTTTCTTCATTGCTTTTGCTTCGGTCTCTCTTGGTGATTTTCGGAGCCATCAACAAAAACCTTTCCGTGTGTTTCTGTGGTGTTTGCCAATTGCGTAAGCGAGGATCGTGAGAGAGGCGTCAAACACTTCCATTTCTTGTGGGGCGGCAGTGAAACTGGTCCTTTGTGCCTCGTTAATTGTTGTCCGTGGTTCAGTATGTTTTGTAAAGGGTGCTACTCTCTGAGTCAGCAAGTCTGTGTCTCTGTCTGTCTTCGTCTGTCTGTCTGATTGTATGTCTGTCAGTCTGCCTGTGTCTGTCTGCCGCTCTCTCTCTCTCTCTCTCTCCCCCCTCTCTCTCTCCCCCCCCTCTCTCTCTCCCCCCCTCTCCCTCTCTCTCTCCCTCTCTCTCTCTCCCTCTCTCTCTCGCTCTCTCTCCCTCGCTCTCCTTCTCTCTCTCTCTCTCTCTCTCTCTCTCTCCCCCCTCTCTCTCTCTCCCCCCCTCTCCCTCTCTCTCTCCCTCTCTCTCTCCCCCTCTCTCTCTCTCCCTCTCTCTCTCTCCCTCTCTCTCGCTCTCTCTCCCTCGCTCTCTCTCTCTCTCTCTCTCTCTCTCTCTCTCTCTCTCTCTCTCTCTCTCTCGTCACCATTATCTTGTTGATTCTCTGTATCTTTGAGTATACGTCTCCTCTCTTCATCCCCTCTACCCGTCTCTCTCGTTCTCTTTCTCTGCCTGTCTGTCTGTCTGTCTCTCTCTCTCTCTCTCTCTCTCTCTCTCTCTCTCTCTCTCTCTCTCCCCCTCTCTCTCCACTCTTTTACCAAAACCCGACTTCAGTAAACCCATTTCCTTTCCCACCACGTGTGCAGATCAACCTATACGTCTCCCCCCTGTCTCGTTTGTCTCTCGTTTCTACCACGCCGAGACGATAATCCTCTGACCCTTAGATCTGAGTGTTGAGACCCCTCTCCGTTATCCAAGACAGCATGGGTCCACGGGGACTTCTGCTTCAACCCCCATCACCCCTTGGTCGGATTCTGGCGAGAAGGTTGTCAAGAGACAGCGAAGAATCCTCCTGTCTCTATCCCTCTCCCTCCCGTCCGTAGTCACCCTCGTATACACGTGCGCACACGAATCAATCTTTTGTCCCTATATCACCTTGACAGTTCTCCTCGGGACGTAAGCGGACCCTTCCTCACTTTCAGTGTTGTACGTGAGTTGTTGTTTGCTACTGGTCACAAGTGGGGGTCAGCTCACACGGATGCATTTTTCAATACAGTCCAGGGGAGAAACTGGTCACACAGCACCCAGTACATGCCAGAGAGATAGGAGAATCGGCACAATCAAAGAAAATACCAAAATCATTCAATAGATATGGAAATATTAAGATTTACTGTGAAAATGCTAGCAAAAATGGCGTCCAAAAATGGGAACGCACACTTGGTGCGTCTTTGAAGACTTACCTCCCGTTCTGTGTTGTTGATAATTGTCGTGTTTGTGCTGTTTTTGTTGAAATAGTATCTAATAAAACTGATGCAGTTCTTGAAATGTTGCAAATTATTGTTGTCTTTGTGAAATGCGAGAGTGTTCTGAGGCGTAATCTGCATACGGCTGATGTCCCACATAGGGTACCCCACTTCGATCAGCGTATCACTCCAAATGAGCTTCATAGCAGAAAAGCAGATACACTACCAAAACACTGCATAACAGATCTACAAGTCTGAGCCAGAATCATTGAAATTTACTTTCTGTATAAAATATTGCAATCAAATTTGTTCACGCCGTCACACAAATAACGCAGGTTACCCTCGCCTTCGATTCAAAGTAACTCCAATCTGCCTGAATTACCATCGAAACGCAGATGACGAACTGATTCACCACACATTTGTGGTATTTTACACACAAATTTCAACTGTGTTGTTTCGCGATAAACAGCCATAAACAAACAAATGTGGCGCCGTCACGTCGCCTCGGAAGGAATAACGCAGGTGACCAAGACTTGTTTCCGATACCTGTCTGATTAAAATCATCGGTTTTTTTCACGAATGACGGCTCTTTGGCAGATCTGGTGAGTTGGAAACTGTCTATGAATGTTTCATTTAATGTCAAATGTGTACATTCTTGTCGATATTGTTACCTTTGGGCTCATAAATTAAGTCAATCGTCGTGTTGTCCGAAAGTGACTTTTGTCAGCATAGAACTCACTGTGCTTTGATCATTGACTGAGAAGAATCTTCCGATGACACTAGTTCATTTCACTACGCGACTGCAGATCTGCCAGGAAACTTATGGCAGGGGAAATAAGCTTAACTGAAGACGAATAAGCGGAGTAACTGTTCTTCAACGGATTGCTCTCACTGATCTAAATATTTAGATCTTGTCGTCTGCTAGTCTGCTAGTAAGTAGTCTTCGGTCGTGTGAAAGTCACATCTATTTTGACTGTGTGCATCGATCCGTGTAGTGAAATGTTGATCTTTGATGATTTGGCAACATAACTTCGCTAAATGTGCTTCGATTGTATCTCCCCGTTAACCATTTGAAAACGTCTTTTAACAAGACCATGTTTCGACAGCCCAGACGGGGAGGATCCTCGATAGCTCACAGGGTATATAATGTTTTCCGCCGTTTTTTGAAGAATCCTTTCAAATTTGCTATTCCAAAAGTACCCTATGACACGACTCGAGTGGCAAAGAATATTTTCTGCAATTCCTGTCTCAGTCCATGCAGCCGTTTCGAGTCCTATCGTCATCATACAAACATACACACAGACACACAAAAACCAGCTTTAAAAGTTAGATTATGTAAGAACCATGTAAACAAGTGATTTTTTCTTAGGTACATCAGATACTACAGTATTTCTGCTTTATGAAAAGCTATATTTCAAAAACAAAACTAGAGATTTGAACTTTGACCACTTTTCCCCCTTTCTGTCACCAGTACTGAAGAACAACTCACAAACATACATCTACAACTGGTCATTTGTCCGTACGTCACTGCGACAGTTCTTGTCAAAACACTGCATCCTCTTCCCTCCCCGTAGACAGACACACGCCTGCACTGTGACAACCCTTCTTCTGTCCATACACCATCGATACAATGTCCAATTAAACACTCCAAAATCCTGCTATATCCCTTTCTTCACGTACACATACACACTTACACAACAACCAACCCCAGGGCCGGACCAAATGAGTTGTAAGGGGGGGGTTCCTCCTTTTTTGGGGGGGGAAAATCAGCGAAGTGGCGAAGCCACAAGCGCGCGCCTGCAAGCGCGCGAACTAGGGGGGTCCGGGGGCATGCTCCCCCGGAAAATTTTTGAAAAACGGTTAAAATCTGTGCAATCTGGTGCATTCTGGGCCTTGTTTTGAGGGTTAAGAGCAGCATTGTTTTGGTGCTAAAACTAGTAAAAGTCAAAGCAAGGTACATGCTTTTTCCAGGGGTGGGGTTCCGGAACCCCTGGAACCCCCCCCTGGGTCCGGCCCTGAACCCCTATCTCTTTACCAACGAGACAGTTCTTCTCAAGACACTCTTCTCAAAGTACTCTCTATCATTCTTACAGGAATACACATATGCGTACCATGACACGTCCTCTGTCCCTATGCAATCGTATAAGTTCTCCTCAAGACATAGGAGAATCCAACTCTATCCTTTCCCCTGCCGCAGACACGCACGTGCCCGCACACAACAACAAACCTCCTTGTCACTCCCCTCGAGTTCTCAAGACACAAACGGATCCTTCACTACTTCTCTTGTTCACTCACACTATACACGCGCACAACAACCCATCTTCTCTCATTATGCCACCGAGACAATTTCAAGTAAAACGTACCAGAACTCCGCTCTATCCCTTCTCCCACGTATTCACACTCATGAACAACAACTAATCCTCTGTTTCTATACCCCCGAGACAGTTCTTCAGAAGACACTGGAAAAACCTCCTCAATCCTGCTTCCATGGACGCACATACCTCTGAGTTATACAGAAACTTGTGTGTATAATAAAACTCAATGGCACATACACGCACGCGGCAACCAATCCTCTTTTTTTGAGAGAGAATGAGTGTCCTACAGGCATGGTTTGTCAGACTCTTAAGGACAGGACTGGGTTAATATGATATTTAAAAAAAAAAGATTTAAAAGAAAAGGAGGAAATGAATTGGGTTGGGCCGAGCAAGCCAGCACCCGACGACTGGGACCCAGGACCCACTCTCCATAAGACGTATATGTTAAAATCCTTGTAAAAGGAGTAGTTATGGTCGTATGCGTTGTCTTACTTGGGGGGGGGACCATTAAAAGCATAATCTTTAATTCAAATGTTATTTCATAAAAGATGTTAAAACTCAGGACCACCTTTTGTTAAAAACTTTAAGAGTGAAACGTTATGTAAAAAGTAGAGAGCTGTACTACCACGTAAACATCAGACACACACATTCATACTCACTCGCGTGTACCCTGTGCCCTACAGCACCTGTACATAATAAATAGGATTACAAAAAAAGGTATAGTTAAGAGCACTGGACTTGTGATCGAAAGGTCGCTGATTCGAATCCGGGCCGGGACGGACACAGGTCAACTTTATGTGCAGACCCAGAGACGGTATCCATCTCCCACCCCCGTGTCACCACAGTGGCACGTAAAAGACCTCGGTCATTCTGCCATAAGTGCAGATGGCTGATACCACCTAAACACGCATACACTTGTCGCAGTTGGGCCGACAGTACACTAGCAGTGTTCATTTAAACGGATGCATTAGTTTTCATTAAAAGATTGTTTAAAAAGAAAATAATTCTCTCGTTTATAGTGTCTCATTTTTAGGATTTATTTTAGAGTCTGGGAGCAGGAGCTGAGTTCCGTTTGAGTTATGAGGGAAGTATGAGCTGCGGCACCCAATCACTAGGTGGGGCACTGCCCTTCGCTCCCTGTTTCCCGAGCGCCAACAGCCTCATATCTCTATACAAGTTTTAGTTACGATTTAGTTAATTATTGTATACCAGATGATTACCCGCTTCGCCGGGTACCGGCTTCGCCGGGAAGAAGTAGAGCCGAATACCAGGCTGCGCCTGGGACCCGGCTTTGCCGGGTGTACGCCGGCTTTGCCGGCGCACGAAGGAAAGGAGATAAACGCGCAAAAAACTGGAGACCTTCTAAAAATAGTAACGTGCAGTGACCTTCTAAAAATAGTAACGTAGTAACGGGAATATGGATTGACGCCACACGGAGGAAGGGAGATAATCGCGGCTGAAAACACTGGAGAAGATAAGGAAGAGTTACTGGTAGTGGATCCCGAAAAGAAAAAAAAATCGGTTCAGCGCGCACAGCGCTGCGCTCTGAGAGCACGTGTTGAAATATCTCATCGATGAGGTTGTGTCCGGGGTGTAGCTGAATACGGTGTCCAAATTTGAAAAAGATCCACCGAGAACTTTGGCCGTGCATCGCGAACAGACAGACAGACAGACAGACACTAGTCGTATATATATATATATAGATGTGTGAGAAGAGGGGTAAGACGTAATCATGGGTTGGGCCTCTACTAGCCACCTGAAAAAAAAATGGAAAAAAAAACACCAAGGGGTGGGGGGGAAGGGGGGAAGGCGTGGGTTGGTGGGGGCAAGGGAAACAGGTGGTAGGAGACCTGGTAATATCATTGTGGGAGAAGTACAGGTATGGTTGTCAGCTATTCAGGCTGACATAGGTCTGTGTACACACTGCTTGTGTGACACACTATATTGGTATTGAAATGTCAGATCACTAAGCCATAAGCAACAAGAGACTGCCGCGCGGGTTTCCCATGATCTGACAGAGCTGTCTGTACCGCAGTAAGAGCCTCTACTAAGCACCAATCCTCTGTTCCCAGACAGACAAGGCTTTCCAAATCTCAATTAGTCACCTCATGTGACGCAGTCTAGCTTGATAATATACTGAGCGCAAGAAAAACATTCCTCGAGCGTTTCTTTGTCTCAGCTGACTTTTCCAAGTTGTTTTTCATTTTTCCACCATCGTTCAGCGTGTGGGCTGAATATTTTCTTTCCCATCCATCGTAGGTCTATCTGAGGTTGGGTCTTCCCATGATTTGCTCCTTACAGTCGTGCGGCAATAGAGGCAATCTTCTTTGTCCAGTAAGCCTAATATTTATTGGGCGAAGTCAACGTCGCGAAGACTTCGTAACGAAATTTGCTGAACGAAGCTTTGGCACTAACTTCACGAAGTCCACATCGGGCTCAGAAAAGGACAGCATCAAATCACTTCAAGTTCTAGCCAAAAGGTCATACGCCATTGTATCGCTTAATTCGTGGTTTGTCCAATTGAAAGCGGTGTCTTCAAACAGCGCCATTCGAGTGACCAGCAGTTTGACTACGTTCGCCGCCATTACACTCACTCACATTACATTACACATTGCATTCACGAGGTGGACAATTCTGAGAAAGTATTCTTATCTCAGTTCTTCGTGTGTCTTTTTGTATTCACATAGTCTCTCTCTCTCTCTCTCTCTCTCTCTCTCTCTCTCTCTCTCTCTCTCTCTCTCTCTCTCTCTCTCTCTCTCTCTCTTTCTCTCTGTCTCTCTCTCTCTCTCTCTCTCTCTCTCTCTCTCTCTCTCTCTCTCTCTCTCTCTCTCTCTCTCTCTCTCTCTCTCTCTCTCTCTGTCTCTCTCTCTCTCTCTCTCTCTCTCTCTCTCTCTCTCTCTCTCTCTCTCTCTCTCTCTCTCTCTCTCTCTCTCTCTCTCTCTCTCTCTCTCTCTCTCGCTCTCTCTCTTGCTCTCTTTCTCTCTCTCTTTCTCTCTCTCTCTCTCTCTCTCTCTCTCTCTCTCTCTCTCTCTCTCTCTCTCTCTCTCTCTCTCTCTCTCTCTCTCTCTCTCTCTCTCTCTCTCTCTCTCTCTCTCTCTCTCTCTCTCCTTCTCTCTCTCTCTCTCTCTCTCTCTCTCTCTCTCTCTCTCTCTCTCTCTCTCTCTCTCTCTCTCTCTCTCTCTCTCTCTCTCTCTCTCTTGTAATTTTTAAGTTCTCCTTTGGTAATTCCTTAAATGCACATTGTGTTGCATTCCATACAATGTATTTCTGTATTTTATATGATTGAATTTATATTTTTAATGTGCGTTTGTCTTTATGTGTTGTATAAAGGACAGGTTGAAAGAATAGGCTTTGCCTAAAACCTTTATCCTTTTGTAATAAAGTTCTGAGTCTGAGTCTGAGTCTGAGTCTCTCTCTCTCTCTCTCTCTCTCTCTCTCTCTCTCTCTCTCTCTCTCTCTCTCTCTCTCTCTCTCTCTCTCTTCCTCATCGTCCTCTCTCTCTCTTCCTCTCTCTTCCTCCTCTTCCTCTCTCTCTCTTCCTCCTCTCCCTCTCTTCCTCATCTTCCTCTCTCTCTTGCTCCTCTTCCTCTCTCTCTCTTCCTCCTCTTCCTCTCTCTCTCTTCCTCCTCTTCCTCATCGTCCTCTCTCTCTTCCTCTCTCTTCCTCCTCTTCCTCTCTCTCTCTTCCTCCTCTTCCTCTCTCTCTCTCTTCCCCCTCTTCCTCCTCTTCCTCTCTCTCTTCCTCCTCTTCCTATCTCTCTCTTCCTCCTCTTCCTCTCTCTCTCTTCCTCCTCTTCCTCCTCTTCCTCTCTCTCTCTCTTCCTCCTCTTCCTCTCTCTCTTCCTCTCTCTCTCTTCCTCCTCTTCCTCTCTCTCTCTTCCCCCTCTTCCTCCTCTTCCTCTCTCTCTTCCTCCTCTTCCTCTCCCTCTCTTCCTCCCCTTCCTCTCTCTCTCTTCCTCCTCTTCCTCTCTCTCTCTTCCTCCTCTTCCTCTCTCTCTCTTCCTCCCCTTCCTCTCTCTCTCTTCCTCCTCTTCCTCCTCTTCCTCTCTCTCTCTTCCTCCTCTTCCTCTCTCTCTCTTCCTCCTCTTCCTCATCGTCCTCTCTCTCTCTTCCTCTCTCTTCCTCCTCTTCCTCTCTCTCTTCCTCCTCTTCCGCCTCTTCCTCTCTCTCTCTTCCTCCTCTTCCTCTCTCTCTTCCTCCTCTTCCTCCTCTTCCTCTCTCTCTCTTCCTCCTCTTCCTCTCTCTCTCTTCCTCTTCTTCCTCTCGCTCTTTTCCGCCTCTTCCTCTCTCTCTCTCTTCCTCCTCTTCCTCTCTCTCTTCCTCCTCTTCCTCTCTCTCTCTCTTCCTCCTCTTCCTCCTCTTCCTCTCTCTCTCTTCCTCTTCTTCCTCCTCTTCCTTTCTCTCTCTTCCTCTTCTTCCTCTCGCTCTTTTCCTCCTCTTCCTCTCTCTCTCTTCCTCCTCTTCCTCTCTCTCTTCCTCCTCTTCCTCTCTCTCTCTTCCTGCTCTTCCTCTCTCTCTCTTCCTCCTCTTCCTCTCTCTCTTCCTCCTCTTCCTCTCCCTCAGTCTCTTCCTCCTCTTCCTCTCTCTCTCTTCCTCCTCTTCCTCTCTCTCAGTCTCTTCCTCCTCTTCCTCTCTCTCTCTTCCTACTCTTCCTCTCTCTCTCTTCCCCCTCTTCCTCCTCTTCCTCTCTCTTCCTCCCCTTCCTCTCTCTCTCTTCCTCCTCTTCCTCCTCTTCCTCTCTCTCTCTTCCTCCTCTTCCTCTCTCTCTTCCTCCGCTTCCTCATCGTCCTCTCTCTCTCTTCCTCTCTCTTCATCCTCTTCCTCTCTCTCTTCCTCCTCTTCCTCATCGTCCTCTCTCTCTCTTCCTCTCTCTTCCTCCTCTTCCTCTCTCTCTCTTCCTCCTCTTCCTCCTCCTCTTCTCTCTCTTCCTCCTCCTCTTCTCTCTCTTCCTCCTCCTCTTCTCTCTCTTCCTCCTCTTCTTCTCTCTCTTCCTCCTCTTCTTCTCTCTCTCTTCCTCTTCTTCCTCTCGCTCTCTTCCTCCTCTTCCTCTCTCTCTCTTCCTCCTCTTCCTCTCTCTCTCTTCCTCCTCTTCATCTCTCTCTTCCTGCTCTTCCTCTCTCTCTCTTCCTCCTCTTCTTCTCTCTCTTCCTCCTCCTCTTCTCTCTGTTCCTCCTTCTTTCTTCCTCCTCTTCCTCCTCTTCCTCTCTCTCTCTTCCTCTTCTTCCTCTCGCTCTCTTCCTCCTCTTCCTCTCTCTCTCTTCCTCCTCTTCCTCTCTCTCTCTTCCTCTTCTTCCTCTCGCTCTTTTCCTCCTCTTCCTCTCTCTCTCTTCCTCCTCTTCCTCTCTCTCTCTTCCTCCTCCCTCTCTCTCTCTTCCTCCTCCCTCTCTCTCTCTCTTCCTCCTCCCTCTCTCTCTTCCTCCTCTTCCTCTCTCTCTCTTCCTCCTCTTCCTCTCTCTCTCTTCCTCCTCTTCCTCTCTCTCTCTTCCTCCTCTTCCTCTCTCTCTCTTCCTCCTCTTCCTCTCTCTCTCTTCCCCCTCTTCCTCCTCTTCCTCTCTCTTCCTCCCCTTCCTCTCTCTCTCTTCCTCCTCTTCCTCCTCTTCCTCTCTCTCTTCCTCCTCTTCCTCATCGTCCTCTCTCTCTCTTCCTCTCTCTTCCTCCTCTTCC
The DNA here is from genome assembly GCF_037325665.1 of Littorina saxatilis. NCBI lineage: Eukaryota > Metazoa > Mollusca > Gastropoda > Littorinimorpha > Littorinidae > Littorina > Littorina saxatilis. Next base: position 75,328,505 of record NC_090256.1, on the reverse strand, counting down.
TCTCTCTCTCTTCCTCCTCTTCCTCCTCTTCCGCCTCTTCCTCTCTCTCTTCCTCCTCTTCCTCTCTCTCTTGCTCCTCTTCCTCTCTCTCTCTTCCTCCTCTTCCTCTCTCTCTCTTCCTCCTCTTCCTCTCTCTCTCTTCCTCTTCTTCCTCTCGCTCTCTTCCTCCTCTTCCTCTCTCTCTCTTCCTCCTCTTCCTCTCTCTCTCTTCCTCCTCTTCCTCTCTCTCTTCCTGCTCTTCCTCTCTCTCTCTTCCTCCTCTTCCTCTCTCTCTTCCTCCTCTTCCTCTCTCTCTTCCTCCTTCTTTATTCCTCCTCTTCCCCCTCTTCCTCTCTCTCTCTTCCTCTTCTTCCTCTCGCTCTCTTACTCCTCTTCCTCTCGCTCTCTTCCTCCTCTTCCTTTCTCTCTCTTCCTCTCTCTCTCTTCCTCCTCTTCCTCATCGTCCTCTCTTTCAGTCTCCTCTCCCCCCATCCTTCTCCCCCACTCTCGAATTCCCCAAGGCCCCATCTCTTCGTTGACTAGGCCCCCTTCTGTCCTGTCCTCTCCTGTCCATTCTCTCCCTCCCTCCCCCTCTCTCTCCATTTCTCTCTCCAGCCCCCCCCCCCCCCCCCCCCTCTCCTCCTGCTCTTCCTCAAATTCCCCACGGGCCCCTGCAATACCTCGACATGATCCTTCCCGCCTTGCCCACGCAGTTAGGTCTCCACACCTCGGCGACAGTTTTTCTTCTGCCTCGTTTGTCAACTGTCGGCGATGCACACGGACAATCCTTCCTGGACCCTACGTCCATCCCCCTCCCCACCTCCACACACCCTCCCCCCCCCTCAACCACCCCGTCGTCCCTCAGAAGACGGCCGAGATTTCTTCCAGACTTGTCTTCCGTTTCATTTGTCGCTCGTACCGGCTCAGCCTGACATATAAACCGCTAGCTTCTGCAAGACAGATTTATTCCGAGGGGACGTGTATTTTCTTCGTCATTGTCTGCAGATGGTCATCCTTCTAGGAGATTCTATCGAAAGACCTGTAGTTTCTTTGTCACTGCCTGTCGCTAGTTAGTTATCAAACTGACAAAGCTTCAATCGAAGCCAGGCAAGTCTAATAATTTGCAAGTTCTTTGTCACTTTCTCAGTCACTTGTCTGTTGAAAATTAGAAATCAGCCCGACGTCCCCCGCCCGAAATACAGTTTATACCGCAGGGACGGATATTTTCTCTACCATTGTACGTCGCTCGTTTAGGTATCAATCTTGTACAGCTTTAGTCGAAGTCAGGAAAGTCCAGAGAGACGTGCAGCATTGTCTAGTTATTCATCAATATGACAATCCTTCAGTCAAAATAAAGAAAGTCTAGCAGTACTCCAGGCTTATTTGTCAGTGTCCGTTGCTAGCTTGAGATTAAGCTGGCAAACTGGCTCAAACACGGGAAAGAAAGTCTGGAGCAATTTATCTTTTTTGTCAATGCCTGTCGCTCCTTCGCTTTCTGTCTGAGATACCTATACTCGAGCGTAGAAAATAGCGCGGAGATTTGTAATTTCTGTCATTGTCCGTCGATGATTTGCCATCAAGCTGGTATACTTTAGTGTACTAGAATTCCGCAAATTCTCGAGAGAGACCTGTCATTTCCTTGTCATTGTGTGTGGTCTGCAAGTTATCAATCTTAGCATTACTTGAACAAAGAAAAGTCTTTCGAGACTCGAAGGCTCATTGTCATTATCTGTGCCTTGTGAGTTATTCATCCAAAACTCCCCTCATCGAATACAGAAAATTCCGCGGAGACTTGTAACGTTTCTCCAGCAAGGCCCATCGATGGATGAAGCCAAGGGAGATTTGTCTCTGTCTGTCTCTCTCTCGCTTTGTCTCTGTCTCTCTCTCTCGCTTTGTCTCTGTCTCTTTGTCTCTCTCTCGCTCTGTCTGTCTGTCTGTCTGTCTGTCTGTCTCTCTCGCTCTGTCTCTCTGTCTGTCTCTCGCTCTGTCTCTCTCTCGCTCTGTCTCTCTCTCGCTCTGTCTCTCTCTCGCTCTCTCGCTCTGTCTGTCTTTCTCGCTCTGTCTCTGTCTCTCTCTCGCTCTGTCTGGGTCTGTCTCACTGTTTGTTGCTAGTTAGGAATCAGGTTGACATACCAGCTCTCGAACTGGGGAACGTCTGGAGAGAGATGTGGGTTCTTTGTCGCTGTCTATGGACGGTTTGACATGAATTCGACGTCGATTTACTCAAACACAAGGAAGTCTTGGTAGAAAGGTCGCTTTATTGCCATTGTCTGCGGCTAGTTAGAAATAAATATGAATTGTCTGTACCAAAACCCAGGACAGTCCAGAGAGACTTGGAGGTTTTTTTGTTGCGGTCTATGGTTGGCACATCATGTTCTGACACTCTTTAACTCGATTCCAGGACTTTCCCGGGAGAAGCTGCTAGTTAGAAACTGGTTTGCCATACCTTCTTTTTGACTCACGAAAGTCTGGAGGGACTTGTGGGTTCTTTGTCATTGTCTGTTGCTAGTTAGCTGTTATTCGGACACATATTTACTCGATGCCAGGAGAGTCCAAGGAGATTAGTTGCCCCTTCGTCCTTTTTCAAATGCTAACTGGTTCTAAGTCTGACACGCATTTACTTGAAAATTGTACGAGTCTAGAGAAGCTTGTAGTTTCTCCGTTATTCTCCGTCGATGGTTACCAATCAAATCGGCATACATTTATTCAAAGCCAGAAAGGTCTGGAGAGACTTGTAGGCTCTTTGTCACTGTCCGTTCCTAATTAAAGGGTAAATCTGATATACTCTAGTCGAACGCAGGACAGCGCAGAAGGATTTGTTGGTTTTACCGTCATTGTTCGATTTTTTCGTCTTAAGCCGACAATGCTTCAGCTGACTGAAAGACAGAGAAAATAATAAACATGTTTTTCTTTTCTTTGTCCCCTGGGCTCTCATTAGACATTCATCTTAGCCCTCCTAATTCCAATAATCTTGTGTTTGTGAAGACTCTTTCCCTTAAACCTCCAAGTATTCCACAGCTTTTTTTTTTATTAAAAGGCCAGCGTTTCCTGAAATCGTTTTTCAGACTTGCTGCTTGTGTCGATCTCTTTTCCCTCATTCTCTTCTTCCCCTACATCCCTTGTGTCCCCTCCTCCACCACCGCTTCTCGCTCTACCCCCCCCCCCCCCCTTCTCTATCGTTCCTCCGCCTCCTGTACCCCTTTCTTTATTCCTTTCTACTCACCCACTCCCCTCCCATTCTCCCTCCAACACCACCCCCACCCTTCCAAGGAGATCTACAGACAGAGAGGATCTAACAAAACAAACAGAGCAGGTGTCTGAAGCGACATCCCCAGGTCTGTACATAATCACTGTCGTGTGTGTTTTATTTTATTTTATCCGCCTGGAGCGCTCTTCTGACTGGCTAGCTGTTGTCAGAGTCTGGCACTGCCTCTGGGAGTGGAGACTCCATCAGGTTGGTGAACAGGGCCGAGGAGCACGACAAAGTTACCAACCGGGTGTGAGCCAGCCGCAGTGTTGGATTGGTTGAAACTGAGATTTGTTGTGATTTCAACGAATCAGACCCCGTGGTTTGTTCTCTCTCATTTGGGTAACACCCACTTTTGGTTCGTGCACCTCGGCACAAGACTCGTTCCTGTGACTTGCTGCAGATGGTACTGTTGGTCTACTTTGTAACGCCTCCGGTGAAAAGTCTCGCAAGTTTAAAGCACCGGATGAGAGTCGAGTTGAAAGACAGATCGCGCCTCAGTGATGCAGTGAGGAAACAACTATAGCAATAAGGAATGGGACATTGTAGCAATTGACGAAGCTGGAAGGGGGGGGGGGGGGGGGGGGAGGGGAGAAGGGCGAGGAATCATAAACTTTAAGGAACAAAAAGAAAAAAGAGAGTGGGGACTTCAACGAATGAATGTCTGCGGAACTGATTGCCTTCATGTAACCAACAAAGACTTTTTCCCTGTGCTAGCGGTAGAATGTCTCAAATTCTTCATTACTCCGCAATCAAGACAGAAACTCTCTCTCTCTCTCTCTCTCTCTCTCTCTCTCTCTCCCTCTCTCTCTCTCTCTCTCTCTCTCTCTCTCTCTCTCTCTCTCTCTCTCTCTCTCTCTCTCTCTCTCTCTCTCTCTCTCTCTCTCTCTCTCTCTCTCTCTCTCTCTCTCTCTCTCTCTCTCTCTCTCTCTCTCTCTCTCTCTCTCTCTCTCTCTCTCTCTCTCTCTCTCTCTCTCTCTCTCTCTCTCTCTCTCTCTCTCTCTCTCTCTCTCTCTCTCTCTCTCTCTCTCTCTCTCTCTCTCTCTCTCTCTCTCTCTCTCTCTCTCTCTCTCTCTCTCTCTCTCTCTCTCTCTCTCTCTCTCTCTCTCTCTCTCTCTCTCTCTCTCTCTCTCTCTCTCCCCCCCCTTGAATCCTGTTGCATCATCATGGCTTTGCCGTATTAAAACAAAAAACCTCCGAGATCCTAGCGAACAAGACGATTAATGCGTTTGAAAATCATCAGTCATTTTCAGAATTCGAAGAACAGGGTGGGATAAGAATCGAGTGATCCCAAGAAAATCCCTTTCGTTGTGTCAAATAAACTATACATTCAGCTGATTACACAGCAAACGAAATTAGCATCGTTGTGCAAACTCTGGCATTAGCACAGGTGATTCGAGCATTGAAATACATTTTGGCTGAAGCAAATAAATGTCAATTTTGGCCACGCCAAATACAAATGTACCAAAAAGCCACGACGCCAATTCAGAAAAAAAATTCTACCGTCCCCTGGAAGAACTCTTGTCTTTCTGCAGTCTCTCACATCCTTCAGATTGTTTCATTGCGAAAGCTTATGCTGTATCTTCCAGCTGAACCCATCTTCTCAATGGGTTCCCTCGGACAGCCGAAAACAATGTCAATAACAACTGTCAATCAATCAATATGAGGCTTATATCGCGCGTATTCCGTGGGTACAGTTCTAAGCGCAGGGATTTATTTATTTTTTTATTTTTTATTTTTGTTTTATGCAATTTATATATCGCGCACATATTCAAGGCGCAGGGATTTATTTATGCCGTGTGAGATGGAATTTTTTTACACAATACATTACGCATTCAAATCGGCCAGCAGATCGCAGCCATTTCGGCGCATATCCTACTTTTCATGGCCTATTATTCCAAGTCACACGGATATTTTGGTGGACATTTTTATCTATGCCCATACAATTTTGCCAGGAAAGACCCTTTTGTCAATCGTGGGATCTTTAACGTGCACACCCCCATGTAGTGTACACGAAGGGACCTCGGTTTTTCGTCTCATCCGAAAGACTAGCACTTGAACCCACCACCTAGGTTAGGAAAGGGGGGAGAAAATTGCTAACGCCCTGACCCAGGGTCGAACTCGCAACCTCTCGTTTCCGAGCGCAAGTGCGTTACCACTCGACCACCCAGTCCATGGGCACTTAAGTCTCTTGAATTAATGACGACTTTGATGAATGGCGTCTATAAATGTTTGATCATGTCAGTGTCGTATGAGCTTGGATAAGTCGTATCTAACCAAACGAGACAGGCGTTAAATCAATATAAGGCTAGTATCAAAGCTTAGGATTGAAAATGAAAAATGAGCGTGGACGGATGAGTTACTGGGCATTAGACCACAGTCAATTTCAGCTTGTTTATTCATGTCTTACGTTGTTGTAGCTTACAAGAATATCCTTCACACTCTCCCTCAGGCTAACAAATGATCCCAATTTTGAAAAAAAGGACACGGACTTGAAAGAAATAGAATTCAGCCAGTAAATGCAGGCAAAGATTAAAGGCTTCATTCGCGCACAAAGAGGTTCTGAAAATGACAAATTGAATACTCAATGTTGTTGTGGTGGTTTTTATTTACGTAAGTAATCTAAAGTTACTTTCAATAACTAAATAGTGTGGGTTCGAATCCAATACGGGCAGAGATACGGGCAAAGAATAGATAGATTGATGGGGTGGGGGGGGGGGGGGGGAGGCAACACAACCTCTTGACATATCTCTCTCTCTCTCTCTCTCTCTCTCTCTCTCTCTCTCTCTCTCTCTCTCTCTCTCTCTCTCTCTCTCTCAGGATTTTTTTAAATTTTTTTTTTTAATACTAACACATATTTCTCTGTTATATATAATTTTCAAGCATTGCTAAAGAATCCTAATGCATCTTAAAATGTCTTATTGGTTGCTTGACATGTTAATTATGGTAAATATTCTCCCCCCTCTGTGGTGCTCTTCACAGGACTTGATTTGTCAGAGAATGACATGTGGTGTCGGGTTGTCCTCTCTGATCGCTACGTCTTGTGTGCGCTTGCTCTCCGTCGTTAATCAGGCGGTGTGAGCTTCAGTCATTACATTCAAATATACCCAGCAACAAGAGAAACGCGAAAAAAATCGTCATTGTTTGATTGACAAATTCTCCAACAATTGTAGAGTTAGAATTATTAAACCACAAAAGTTTGATGAAGGCATGTTTGACCTTGCTTTTGTGTGATTATTTTGATGCTGTGACTGTTTTAACACACGGGACAAGCAGGTTTAACGTTAAACACATAATGCGCGCTCGCAGCACGTGCAAGTGGAGCAGGAGAAATCTGATGTGTGAGATGTGTTCACTAATGTATTAGCAACCAAAAGAGACCATGGCACGCTTGTAGTGCAGTAGATTCAGTAGGGGTGCCTTCAACCTCTTACATATTTTTTTAATTGGCATTACTAGATCGGAAAATGTATTATGATAACGGTTTGCTATGTTCACAGCTCAGTTTTTGTGCTAAACGACCGTGAGGGGCCCCCAAGCTACCCCGGGTGGGGGTCCTTTGGCGCCAACAGAAAATAATGATCTAATCAGTAATATAGTTAAGTGACACATCTAATTAGGGGTTTTCGAGGGTGCTGATTCCAAAAATAATGTTTTTATCTCGATTAAATGTCATGATCACATTAAAAAGGTCTCCTTTGTTGCTGAATTACGATTTTTTTGGTTAAAATAAACAATATATCCAGTTCAAATTGGTTAAATAGTTAGTACATACTTAGTAAACATATGATATTCTTCATTTAAAATCTTGTCATTATCCCCTCAGGTATTGCATATCAATTATTATATATAAAGTAAAAATAATCAGTGAAAGTCTGTGAGTAAAATATATACCAGGGTTGTCATAGATTCATGCTATGATTATCAAGGGTCATCCTTACTGTGAAAGACGCCTTGTTCATCCAGGATGGTATGGCTCTGCTTCACATCCTCAGAAACATGCCCCCGACCTTTGGTGAAATATGCTTGCAAATCCTTGACCAGATGGTGGCGAAGAAACACTTCTTGTTCTCGACAGACAGCTACCATCCGCAGTCCATCAAAGCACAGGAGAGAGAAAGGCGGGGGAAATCAGAAAAAATCATTGTCGATGGACCATCAACCAGGAAGCCTGGCGACTTCAAGCAGTTCCTAGCGAATGACGACAACAAAAAGCAGTTGTGTAAGCTTTTATTTCGAGTATGGAGTGACCAACGTGCAGCTTCAAGACTCGAAAAGACAGACATGGCAGTTCTGAACGTAGAAGGAAGGGCCCATAAATTGACATCATCCAACGGAATGGTCGAGGCACATGAGATTCATACGATCTACAGCAACCAAGGGGAGACCGACACAAGGGTTGTGCTGTATCTCCACCACGCCGCAGCAATTGGATACAAGGACGCTGTCGTCAGGACGCCTGATACTGACATATTTGTCATCCTGTTGTACCATGCTCATGAAATCAAATTGAACGTGTACCTAGACACAGGGTCTGGAAAACACAGGCGGCTGATCAACGTCACTGAGTTTGCTGAGTCTCTTGGAAAAAACTACTGTGCCGCACTTCTTGGGTACTACGTGTGGAGTGGAGAAGACTGCACCAGTGCCTTCAAAGGGAAGGGAAAGGTAGGACCGTTGAAGAAACTGCAGAAAAACCCAAAGTGACGAATGGAGCATCCACCATGAAGAGGACGAATCATTGGAACAGTTTGCCTGCGTCATGTATGGACACAGTCGGGAACTGTCAGTGAATACAGTTCGTGGGAAAATGCTCTGCAAAATGGTGGGTGAAGATGAAAAACTCACCGCGAAGTCCAAAGTCGACCTCGCTCGTCTGCCTCCTTGTCGTGCTGCTCTGCAGCCACACAACAAACGTGTGAACCACCGTGTTGCTCTGTACAAAAGAGCGCACATAGCCATTGTAGAGAAACCAAAACCCTATGATGAAGGCCAGGGATGGATGAGAAACGCAAAAGACTTACTGGAACCGATATGGTCATCAAAACCCATTTTGCCAGCGTCTTTGATTGATCTGTTAGCTGCTATTGATCCTAAAGACAAGGAAACGGAAGATGAAGAAGACATGGAAGTGGATGAAGTTGACTTTGACGCAATGTTTGAAAGTGATGAAGAGTTGTAACTGTCTCCTTTGTACAATGGTTCACTACGAGATATGTTGACAGACGCAGATATGATGAAGATTTGGTTTACCCGAGATTATGCCAAACATTCCTTTAGGGTTTTGTTGATATGAAATTATGCCAAACTTTTCGTGTAGGTGTGTTATTATGAGATGATGCCAAACACTCGTTGTAAGTGTGTTTGCATGAGATGATGCCAACTATTCATAGTAGTTGTTATGAGATGACACCAAACATTCTCCGTATATGTGTTACGAGTTCCCTGTATTCATGTTATTATGAGATTATGCTTAAACTATTCCTTGTATACGTCTCATTTGAGATGCTGCCAACTATTCTTGTATATTTTTTTTATTTTGAGATTACGCCAAACATTAATTGTGGGTGTATTATAATAGTTTATTTTTGATAACGTTTTTTTTTAGAAATGAGCACGTGATTTAACCGTTCAAATCAGTCAAGATAAGTTCAACAGCTTTCATGACAGAATTATCAATTTTGACTAAATGTTTAACACTTTCTGATTAATTGATATGATTAATATAGTTGTCTAGATGACTACTTGTATCTTTCTCAATTAGACACAAAGTACATCTATGCAATGCTATTGCATAGTGTTGATACTTTTACAGTAATGACCTAGGTAATAAGCTAAATTTTATAACATAATCATATGTTTCAATAAAGAGTTGATGTTTTAATAAACCTATTGCATAATACTTATTATGTCCTATATTTTGTTGACAACACTTTCAGCTATGCTGATTTGTCCTTATTAATATTATTGTTTGAATTTTGCTCTCTATTGCTCTCAATAAAATGTTTTTTGTTTTTGAATATTTTTCTTCACTTTTTATGGATAAAAATATTATTATTTGCAATATATCGTCTCTTAGCTTTGATCATGACATTTAATCGAGATAAAAGCATCATTTTTGAAATCAGCGCCCTCGAAAACCCCTAAATAGATGTGTCACTTAACCATATTACTGATTAGATAATTATTTTCTGTTGACGCCAAAGGACCCCCACCCGGGGTGGCTCGGGGGCCCCTCTCGGTCGTTTAGCACAAAAACTGAGCTGTGAACATAGCAAACCGTTATCATAATACATTTTCCGATCTAGTAATGCCAATTAAAAAAATATGTAAGAGGTTGAAGGCACCCCTACTGAATCTACTAAACTATTGCTGCCAGTCTCACTTTTGAAACAGCCAGGATGCCAAGATTGACACCTCCAAAATGCCAGGTCGATTTAATGCTGGGGATGATCCAGAAGCGCTGGCATGTGCTTTAAACGTGCATATGTCAACAGTCTATCACCTTCAGCAATGTTCTGTTGACATTGGAAGCACTGCAGTTATGCACCGCGGTGGATTTTTCGTATTACCCCAAATAAGACAAGATCGCAATTTCCTGCCACAACGTCTCCGAGATCGATTCAATACAGCCACTGACACTACCAGAAACATCATTGGAAGCCACCAGTGTCCGATCAGTGGCCAGAGAGCGCGATGAAGACTGACTGAGCGAGACCTCCAAAACTTCGCTAACGTTAAACCTGCTTGTCCCGTGTGTTAAAACAGTCGCAGCGTCAAAATAATCACACAACAGCTAGGTCAAACATGCCTTCATCAAACTTTTGTGGTTTGATAATTCTAACTCGATAATTGTTCGCGATTTTGTCAATCAAACATTGCAGAATTTTTTCGCGTTTCTTTTGTTGCTCGGTATACAATGAAAAAAGCAATGACCACAAACAGTTGAACCCGACCTTTCAGACCCACACCAACATCTGAGAAAATCAGAAGTTAAGTTATTACCGTTATGAACAGAAATTATGAGAAACCGAGGTCTTAAGAGGCGTGGATGGCTTGGGGGAGGAGGGGGTGGGGGGTGTCCTTTTATCACTGAGCGTGTTTTAAAAGGGGGTTCCATTGTCAAGCTCGCCTCAACCTACTCCCTCTTTCACCTCACTTCCTCTCTTCATGTTATTCCCGCGTCACTTTTTTTCACCAGCATGTTCAATCATCTGAGCATCTCCTTCACATTGAGACCGTTAAACACAAAAGGCTCCTTCATCCCTCCCCCATCACCCCCCCCCTCCACCCCAAAAATAAGACTTTTGTGCCCTGTTAGGGAGGTTCACGGTCATCCTTCATACCTCGTCCGACCTCCCCTCTCCAGACACACCATCGATCATTGCCACTTTCGGCCAGTCCTTCTTTCAAACATCAACGTCACACACACACACACACACACACACACACGTACGTACGTACGCACGCACGCACGCACACACCTCACACATACATTTACACACACCCACATTCACAGTCTCCCTCTGTTCTGTGTGGTTTGACCTTTGCTCCCCAATCACCCTCAGCAGGTTGAATGACCTGGGTGAACAATCACCTCAAACAGACCAGCCAATTTCTAATCAGAGGGGTCGTTTACCTACGGAAAGCAACCAAGCAGAAAATAAGGAAGACTGGCAGTTCACACACACACACACGCACACACACACACAAACACACACACACACACACACAGTCTCTTAGTGCTTTGCGTCCTATGGCCTTTGACCTTTATTTCTCCTCCTCAGCAGGTTGAATGAACGTTGGAGAAAAATCACCTAATAAAAACTTAGATCGCAGACCCAATAAGGCCAGCAAATTTCTAATGAGAGGGGTCGTTTACCTGCTGGAAGCAGCCAACCAGAAAATAAGGAAGGATGGAAGTACACACACACACACACGCACACACACGCACGCACGCACGCACGCACGCACGCACGCACACACACACGCACACACACGCACGCACGCACGCACACACACACGCACGCACGCACGCACACACACTCACACACATACCCACACTCACATTTACACACACACACTCACACACACACACACACACACACATACTCACTCACACTGAGTACAACTAATGACTTCCAGGTATTGATCGTACCGATGCTATCAAGACCACTTAATGAGAGCTGATCCTACCACAGCGTTGTGGTCAAACTGCTTCGTGTCTGTTTCTCATTAAGCATATATTAATACCTGTATTGATTAATCATCACCATAAAAAGTCCTACCGGCACGGTTGGCCTAGTGGTAAGGCATCCGCCTCATGATCGGGAGGTCGTGGGTTCGAACCCCGGCCGGGTCATACCTAAGACTTTAAAATTGGCAATCTAGTGGCTGCTCCGCCTGGCGTCTGGCATTATGGGGTTAGTGCTAGGACTGGTTGGTCCGGTGTCAGAATAATGTGACTGGGTGAGACATGAAGCCTGTGCTGCGACTTCTGTCTTGTGTGTGGCGCACGTTATATGTCAAAGCAGCACCGCCCTGATATGGCCCTTCGTGGTCGGCTGGGCGTTAAGCAAAAAAAAAAAAAAAAAAAAAAACCCGTTAATATGTCAAAGCAGCACCGCCCTGATATGGCCCTTCGTGGTCGGCTGGGCGTTAAGCAAACAAACAAACAAACAAACAAACAAATAAAAAAAAGTCCTCTCCCATGCCTCAGGCTTTCTCTCATGAGAAATCTCATCCCTGACCAAAAAAGACAGCAAAACCAATTCACAGACGAGGCTGATGAGAGAAAACAACCTTCTTTGATCTCAAAATGGGCAGTCTAGGTCACGCTCCAACAAACAGACTATTTACTAATTTGCAATAATGATAGCATGAAAGCTTACATTTGTCTCACAAAGTCTGCTAGCTAGCACGGATCCCGGACAGCGCATACATAGATGATGGAGACAAGCTTTACTTGGCAAATAGCCGAGCCGGTTGGTTTTTTTACTCCCTCACCCCCTACTCCTACCTTGCTACCCCCCCCCCCCCCTCATCATTACCGTTGTAGCTGGAAATAACAGGAAATAATCATGTTCTCAAGAAGAAACCTCTTCCGCTAATACCTGGTCAGTGTCACAGAAAAGTCATGTCCGTGTGTTTGTCCGTATTCCCAAGGGGCACGTGAACCAGGCAGACCTAGGCCAGCCAGGCAACTAATCACACTTTGTCACGGCGTTGATGACCCTAGTCAAGGTCACTGGCAAGCCGAGACTTAAGTTCCACTGCGTCTTGCTGGCTAATCAAGAGTAATGATGTATGGTAACGGTAACGTACAAGTCAGGACGTACGAGCGAAGATGGAGCAAAGGATGCGTTTCCCATAGAAGTCCAAACAGTACAAGACAAACGAAAAGTCCAAGACGGTAGGTTTCTTGCTGTGATCTCTGACACGAGGAACCCAGAAGGAGTAGGTTATTTAAAATTCATTATTTGCAACAACGCTTGACTCGTGTATTATATTCCACGCTAAAAGAATACTTCATATCTTTTCGCCGAGTCAAAGAAGAGCTCCCTAATCGACTCTCGGCCACACTCTCCCTTCAAAGAGAAAAAGAGAAGCAGATAGTAGGACATTTCCTCCCCAATATCCCGTCAACTGAAGGTCTTGCAGGTTTTGCAGAAGCGAGCAGATCGAGCCATCCATAACTCAGCAAGGGGTCAGCGGCCGTGGCAGCGCGTCTGTCAATAATGGCCTCATCGCCAAAACATGGCCCTCAAAGCGACCACAGAGCCGGCTCCTCCAGGCCTCCTTCCGCTCAACAAAGGGGCAGTAAGTAACTATGGTAATTAAAGCCACGGACATTGCGCTCTCTTGGGGAAGGGTATGGAGACAGACAGGAGAACGGGTAAGCCGAGAAATAAGGGTGATTGCTGAGAGAGAGCTGTTGACAAAAAGGTCTTAAGGATGTGTGCGATAAACAAGGGCGCCGTCTACTTTGGTGATTTTCCTGTCTGTGCTGCGTCAGCTCTGTCTTCGGAGGACTTCTGGGCCTTTAAAGATTCACGAGACACCAACAGTATTAGCTGGTATGACTCGCCAAGCCTCACTCTGTTGTCTGTCTGTATATCTGTTTGTCTGTTTGTTTGTCTGTCTATCTTTCTGTCTGCCTGTCTGTCTGTCTGTCTGTATGTATGTATGTGTGTCTGTCTCGCACTGCTCTGACCACTCAGACATTTCCACTGCTTTCAATCTCAATAGATTCCTCCATAGAAATTTAATCCGACCTTGTAGAGCAAACGGCAATGGATTCTACAGCACATAACCCTATTCCCCGGGTTGCTGTTGAGAGCACTGCCCACCCCACCATGTCTCTGTGCTTGTGGCCAAGAACCATTAAGAGAATGACAATTAGTCCACCGAAGCATGTGATGCAGGAGCGCCGACAGCAGAAAACGCCAAGGAAAGTGATTGCATGATCAATCAGAGATTGCATGATCAATCACAGAAGCTGTACATGTTCAGTTTGATTACTCGCAGAGTGCGCTGGCTCCTTGCAGAGAAATCTGTGCACGGCTGTTGTTTCGAGTGCCTAGTTTCGCCACAGCAGTTGACATGCACACAGCGTTTCCTGCGAATGCACCTCAAACAGCATCGTTCTGAATAAAGCGCAGTGCAGACAATGTGAAGCAACATCCATGTAATTATGTAACTTTAGCAGGACCGACGACGCACTGCAGCTTATCCCAGCCCGCTACACGTTGCATGAAAGGAAAACAGACCAAGTACTCGTCATAATCCCTATCGCGGCAAAAATAATAGGCATTGCGTCGTCTGTGCCGCTGAAACTGCGCAGGTATATTCTGCCCATTATGTCCACTGAGTGCGTTGACTCCTTGTACAGAAACCTGGGTATGACTATCATCAGTAATGACGGGTTTCTTCATAATTGTTGTAAATTAAAGTTGCACACAGCGCTCCTTGTAAAGGTGAATTGGTTCTGACCCAAGTGCAATGCCAAGCACGAGCGTATACAGAGGAACCCTCTTTTCTGAACGTGTCCATAAGCAGTCTGCTTGTTATACGTTCTTAATGTTGTGATTGTTTGACACGTGTCCATAAGCAGTCTGCTTGTTATACGTTCTTAATGTTGTGATTGTTTGACACGTGTATCAAAGAAAAGGAATAAAACACGCTTAAACCAACCCTCTTTTTAGCACTTACAAAATGTGCGAAAAGCTGATCTTTAAAAGGAGGGAGCCTTAAAATGGAGGTACATTTACAGAAGTTATGAACAGATAATCTAAGAAAGCAAGTCGTTACAAAAGGGGAAGTCCTAAATCGGGCTTCAATTAACTTTGGTCGGGCGTCAATCCACGATGACGACCTCGAAGTTTCAAATGGAAGCATGTCAATGTGTAATTGTCAGTCGTGGTGCAGGTCACGCGACTGGGTTAAACCCAAGGACACTTCGTTTTTCTTTTTCGGTAACTGTCTTGGTGTCATCTCATTCACGTCACCAGGGCTAAGGTGCATGGAGCAAAACTGGGTGTCACCCAAATGGGTTGGAACAAACCGCGGCGTCTGACTCCTTGAAATCACAAGACATCTCAATGTCAACCATTTCAACACCGTGGCTGTCTCCCACCTGGTTGGTAACTTTTTCGTGCACCTCGGTCCTGGTAACTTGTTAACAGCCACATGTGCTCGATCCACAATCAAGATGTTCATCGCTTAATTACATGCATTTGTTGTAAAAATATCCATGCCGAGATTGCAGATATTTGATCAAAATGTCAAAGAGTACACGAACAAGGAACAATAGGCATACCGTGCATCCGACCGCCATACCCAATAGGACAAACCTGATCTCATAGCATCATCTGGCTCAGGTCCGTTAACAAGAAGATTATTTCAGCCAATGATACTGCTTGGTGCAAATTACTTAGCCACTGCGAGAGAGGGATAGAGAGGGAGAGTGGGTAGAGAGAGAGAGTGTGCGACAGAGAGAAAGAAAGGGAAAAGACAGACAGACAGAAAAATGCAGAGAGAGACGGGGAGACGTAGAAAGACATGCCGAAAGTCAGAGAGACAGACAAAGAGAGACAGACAAACAGACAGACAGACAGACAGGCAGACAAACAAACAAAACAGCGATGCGGAATTTTTTAATGTTATTTACAAAGGAGTAAAATAAACGGCAAACGGCCTTTTCAATTAAGCCCTCGACAATAAACGCAAAATAAAATGTTTAAAATATTGGCCAAAACTAAAACACACAGCAAATGGAACAAGATTGGCCGGTAAGACTAAGAGAGAGAGAGAGAGAGAGAGAGAGAGAGAGAGAGAGAGAGAGAGAGAGAGAGACAGAGACAGACAGACATACGGACAGACGGACGGACGGACGGACGGACACACAGAAACGGACAGACACACAGAAACAGACAGACACACAGAAACAGACAGACACGCATACACACATAGGATGAGATTAAGTGTGTGCACATGTGCGTGCTCGCGCGCATAAGCTAATATTCGTTGACAAATAACCATGCAGCCAAACAAAACCTGCACATTGTACACAGATACGCACGTTTGTCGAACACCACATACCGTCCAACAGCGACCATCAAAAGCCTCCCATAATCCCCCAGCAAATATGGCGGTAAGTTGATTAGTGACCATCTCGGCAGGTCACGTTCGCTGATCTTCCCATGATACCTTGCGGGGCAATTAATTACCGTGAAATTGAGAACAAGCCAAGGTCTCTCTCTCTCTCTCTCTCTCTCTCTCTCTCTCTCTCTCTCTCTCTCTCTCTCTCTCTCTCTCTCTCTCTCTCTCTTTACGCTGTCCAGATGCCGGACAAAAACATCTGACCTCTCCGTCTCAGCAGCCTTTTTTCTGGCGGAGACACTGTACAACAATCGTTAGTCTTCGATCCCACAGGCAGTGTAAAAAATCCCAGCAGCAGTTGCAGTAAGAACTCCACCCACGCCAGTCCGTACCAGTCTCCTGGTTCTTGTCAAACATCGTAACAAATCCGTGGTGCCCCTAAAACAATATTGGGGGGTCAGATAAAGTCGTTGTACAATTTTTTATTTTTTTAAATAACGCTAAATCCCGGCAAAGGTACTTTTTATTATCGCCAATTCAGCCTCTGTAGAAACTACAGGCGTTTTTAATAGAATGGCGTATTGGCAGCAATAAACGTGACAATTGACGACCTGTTACGTATAAAAGTGACAGAATGACGTCGATGATGACTAACACTGATGCCACCGAGGGTCCAGTCGATGCCCTTTGTGACAATCTGATGACACACACGCCCTTAATCCGGATCGCATGTACTAAAACAGCATTTCGTATTGATGTATTATTTTGTAACGTATCTTTCTTGTTGATATCATGGATAGGTCTGATGAAAAACTAGAATTAGTTGCATTCTTTTCTTTATTGTGAGTGGCTAAACGGTCACTTTAACAAGAAATAAACCCAGGGATTAGTCATTATGTTCCTGTTATATAACACAATAAAACGGACAAAACCGAGTTATATCTGTGTGTGTGTGTCTGTGTGTGTGTGTGTGTGTGTGTGTGTGTGTGGGGGGGGGGGGGGGGACATGTAAGACACAATCATGACTTTTTCTTGAATTTCTTTTGGACAAATCCACTTTTGTCCAATGTCAATGAGGTTGGATTTTGAGCATCGATGAACTATCGATGTCACTATTCTTTACTATTGTTCGTGCTAACACATCTTAGGCTATTTTGTGCCTGGCACATTCAGTAACAAAACCCCTTGTTTGTTCTCCCCCAAGGCGATCCCTAGAATAAAAGCAGGGAGACTATTTCACTGATGCTTTTGTGAAAGCCGTTTATTTAAAAAATAACAAAGTTAAAAGATATTGACTGTCCTTGTTTTATACTCTTTCGAAAATAGACAAGATATCGAAGATTGTTTGTTTGTTTATTTGTTGCTTAACGTCCAGCCGACTACTCAGAGCCATATCAGGACGAGGAAGGGGGGGATGAAGGGGGCCACTTGTCAAGCGATTCCTGTTTACAAATGCACTAACCCATTACTTGTGTCCCAGCAGGCTTTAGTAAAACTAAATTAATACCTACTGGAAGATTACCAGTTTCCAGTATGTTAAAATAGGCTTAACCTATCTACTGCTGGACTTACATCAGAACACTAACAGATTAAACTATACATGAATCGCGAGACAAGCGGCAAGAGAAGAGATTTTTGGAAAAAATACAGGTGAATGAGCAAGAAGGCAGAAAAAAGAAAAGAATTCATGAAGAAAAAGAGAGCATGACAGGAAAGAGGAACCAAAAATCTACCTAACAGCAAACTAGAAAGCTCCTGCGGTTCCAAAAACAGGAGGGGCTTTTAATTTCATAACCGCAGTGCCCCACTGCGGGAAGATCTCGAAGATCCAACTTACCTTGCACACAGAGGATCAGCTACTGAGGATGAACATCGCAGTTGTTTTGTCCTGCACTAGTCGATGTTCGGAACTAACCTTGTCTAGGTTTTTATTTGACGCGGAAGAGTTGTATTTCTTGAAGGTGAGGTAATTTAAGTTGTAAACACGCCGACAGCGTCACCGTAATAAAGAAATCTGACGTGCATGTTTTCAAAAGAAAAAGGCGCCATGTCAAAACAATCGAAGCTCGCTGTTCGCTGTGATGATAGCATGGCCAAGTTTAGTTGTTAACGACGGGCACTGTGGCGGGGTGGTAAGACGTCGGCCTCTTAATCGGAAGGTCGAAGGTTCAAATCCCGACCGCGGCCGCCTGGTGGGTTAAGTGTGGAGATTTTTCCGATCTCCCAGGTCAACTTATGTGCAGACCTGCTAGTGGCTTATCCCCCTTCGTGTGTACACGCAAGCACAAGACCAAGTGCGCACGGAAAAGATCCTGTAATCCATGTCAGAGTTCGGTGGGTTATAGAAACACGAAAATACCCAGCATGCTTCCTCCGAAAGCGGCGTATGGCTGCCTAAATGGCGGGGTAAAAACGGTCATACACGTAAAATTCCACTCGTGCAAAAACACGAGTGTACGAGGGAGTTTCAGCCCACGAACGCCGATTGCCTCGCCTTGAAGGAATACAACTTTTCCACGTGCCCTCGAACAAAAAAAACCTAGACAGTGTTATACCCGGAAAACGTCTATAAGTGATGATCGCAGAATAAGCTTGCTTTTAGATTTAATACGGGAGTTTATCCTACAAACGTGAGAGACACCCGTGAGATAATAATCGTTCAAATCACACGTGTATATATCATGTAAATGAGGTCATGTCAAGCAAGTCTGGCAGGGACCTGTTTTCCCACTGCTTATGATGCCAAAGTCACCGAGACAAACGTCATTATAGAAACAAAAATTGCGCTGCTAATTACCTTCGATGAATCTTCAGAACTGTCACGCCACACTTTCAGAGTGACGTTTCTTTGCTTTGCTAATAGATTGCACGAGGCTTTAGAAGAGATCGAGGTTCCAAAACAAGCGTCTTCAATTTAGCTGCCTCGACTGCAAGACAGTAAAATACACGTAAGTAAGTACTTGTTGCTTTTTCAAATAGTGAACAGCTCGCTTTCGCTCGCAGTTCAATATTTAAAAAAACAACTCGTGTAAATCTGGTACGACACAGCAAGCCATGTAGTATTCGCTATTTATCCTACATACGTGAGAGAGACCACTCATTACATAACACTATCGTTCAAACCACACGTGTGTATAACATGTAAATGAGGTCATGTCAAGCAAGTCTGGCAGTGACCAGTTTTTCCACTGCTTGTGATACCAAAGTCACCGAGACAAACGTCATAATGGAAAAAAATTTGCGCTCGCTAATTCCCCTCCATGAAGTTTTAGAACTAACACGTCACACTACACTTTCAAGAGTGACGTTTCTTTGCTTTGACGTAAGAGATTGCACGAGGCTATGGAAGGGATCGAGGTTCCAAAAGAAGCGTCTTCTCGACTGCGGGACGTTTTGAGTAAATACACGTAAGTACAGTATGTAGGATAAACAGAATACTTCATGGCTTGCTGTTTCGTACCAGATTTACACTCGTTGCTTTTTGAAATAGTGAATAGCTCGCTTTCGCTCGCAGTTCAATATTTTTTTTAAATAACTCGTGTAAATCAGGTACGACACAGCAAGCCATGTAATATTCTCTATATAGCTGTTTAGTCCTAGCCTTCACGTTGCGAGGAGGGCAGATTGACACCCCTGTTTAGGCCGTATAGGACTTCATTTGGGAGGTTTTTTTCCTTCAACTGGCAAGAACGATAGATCGAATAGACAAGTAGCACTGTTTTGTTGTCAAACTTCACAGTGGGGATTAATATTATACGTTATTTGCGTTTTTGACCAAAATATGACATTTTACACAGATCGAGACAGTCATCTGTTTCGTCGAGGTGAACAATGACTGTCGAGATCTGTGTAAAATGTCATATTTTGGTCAAAAACGCGAATAAAATTTATGTATCGATCGAATTCCTTTCAGGTATTGACTTTGTTGTTGTTTTGACGATTGAACGAGCACACACACATGCAATCAAACACATAAGCTTCATATTTGGGCGTTTCAGGTTGACCGAAACTTCAAAGGAACTACAAAACACACGTCATGTACTGACTTTGTTGTTGTTTTGACGATTGAACGAGCACACACACATGCAATCAAACACATGACGTGTGTTTTGTAGTTCCTTTGTAGTAGTGGTAAAGAAGGAAAGCGTGTGACATTTTGTCCTAAAACGTGTGAGAAGCATAGAATAAGTTAAAGACCTCACAGGTGGGTAGATGGATGTGTTGTCAGTTTTACATGTGGCTTGGAAGGCAGGGTAAGTATGTGGCATTGTACTGTACGCCTCTTGGCTTCCAAGACCTCATTGGGGAGTACTGTACTGCTGTATTGTCCCCACAATAGCCACAAACACTGAGTACGTACTGAGTGGCATTAGCGTATGCCTGTTTCGGCCAAAGAACTTATTAGAGGGGGTATTGCTTTCTCCTAAAACTGGCGAGGAAGCCGGCAGGGTTAGTTAGTAGCATTGTACGCCTGTTTCGGCCTGAGACCTCACCTGGGAGTATCGTTGTTTTGTCCAAGGAGAGCACCCTCTCCGTGTCGCCCTACAAGTAGCGAGGAAGACAGAGTAAGTAAGTGGCATTGTACGTGTGTCCAAAGAGACTATACTATCTGTTTTGCGCTACAAGTAGCGAGGAAGACAGAGTAAGTAAGTGGCATTGTACGTGTGTCCAAAGAGACTATACTCTCTGTTTTGCCCTACAAGTAGCGAGGAAGACAGAGTAAGTAAGTGGTATTGTACGTGTGTCCAAAGAGACTATACTATCTGTTTCGCCCTACAAGTAGCGAGGAAGACAGAGTAAGTAAGTGGCATTGTACGTGTGTCCAAAGCGACTATACTATCTGTTTCGCCCTACAAGTAGCGAGGAAGACAGAGTAAGTAAGTGGCATTGTACGTGTGTCCAAAGCGACTATACTCTCTGTTTTGCCCTACAAGTAGCGAGGAAGACAGAGTAAGTAAGTGGCATTGTACGTGTGTCCAAAGAGACTATACTCTCTGTTTTGCGCTACAAGAAGCGAGGAAAACAGAGTAAGTGGCATTGTACGTGTGTCCAAAGCGACTACACTCTCTGTTTCTCCCTACAAGTAGTGAGGAAGACAGAGTAAGTTTAAGTTGCATTGTACGTGTGTCCAAAGCGACTTCACTCTCTGTTTCGCCCTACAAGTAGCGAGGAAGACAGAGTAAGTAAGTGGTATTGTACGTGTGTCCAAAGCGACTTCACTCTCTGTTTCGCCCTACAAGTAGTGAGGAAGACAGAGTAAGTTTAAGTTGCATTGTACGTGTGTCCAAAGCGACTATACTCTCTGTTTTGCGCTACAAGTAGCGAGGAAGACAGAGTACACAAGTGGTATCGTACGCTTGTTTTGCTCTAAACCTCTTGAGGGAGTATCGTTGTTTTGTCTAATAAGACTACACTATCTGTTTTGCCTTAGAACTAGCGAGGAAGACAGAGTAAACAAGTGGTATCATACGCTTGTTTTGCTCTAAACTTCCAGAGGGAGTATTGTTGTTTTGTCTTAAAAGACAACACTCTCTGTTTGGCCCAAGAACTAGCGAGGAAGACAGAGTAAGTAAGTGACCTTGTACGCTTGTTTTGTTCGAAACCTCTTGAGGGAGTATCGTTGTTTTGTCTAACAAGACTACACTCTCTGTTTTGCTCTAGAACTAGCGAGGAAGACAGAGTACACAAGTGGTATCGTACGCTTGTTTTGCTCTAAACTTCCAGAGGGAGTATCGTTGTTTTGTCTAACAAGACTACACTATCTGTTTTGCCCTAGAACTAGCGAGGAAGACAGAGTACACAAGTGGTATCGTACGATTGTTTTGCTCCAAACCTCAAGAGGGAGTATTGTTGTGTTGTCTAATAAGACCGGCTACACTCTTTGTTTTGCCCTTGTACTAGCGAGCAAGGCAAGAGTGAGTAATTGGCATTGTACGCCTGTTTTCACGAACCTGGTCGGTCGGTCAATCAATTTGCCACAGTCGATCTAGCTGGAACGATTACTCATTTGGGACATCGTTCCTGTCTTGGTAAGATCCCAAACTGCTTCGTTCGCTTTTCGCCAAATCATCGATTCCTCTGCCGCTGTGTTGAGTTGGTATTTGTTAGACGTCGTACGGGTACGTCAGTTGTAGGGGTTGGTCAACTCTTAGTACATTCAATTGTGTGAAACATTTTATTTTTTTATTTTGTTTTTACGAAAGGGGACAGGGGTTTAGAACGTTAGATTTCTACGCCTTCAGTTGGCAAAAACAGGTTAATTGCATGTTCGACAACATATTTTAGAACTCACCTTCGAAGAGTGAGCAGCATTTACGGTGAATTTTGTATACTTTTAGCACATTTAGCACGTTGTTCTGTTTGAGACTACTGAGACTGCACAAGTAAATTCTCCCCTTTGCAACGAATTCATCTTAGCTTACCACGATAAAAAAAACATTTGAGTCTTGAGATTCCCAAGTCTACATCGTACAGCGTCGTCCCAGAAGTGAGTGATGGCGTGGTCATCAAAAAGTGGTAAGTCTTGGGAGATTCGCCGGCAAGGAAACGGCGTTTCCATTGTACTGTGTTTATTCGGGAAACAATAGATTATGTAGATACAAAGCAAGAGGAGGATTTTCAACATCACGCCCCAAGGGTAACAACGAAACGGGAGAAAACACATGTGGTCCGCTCCTTTGTGGCGTACTGTACTTAACTCTGACTGTCGGGTGTACTCGTCCCTAGGGACTGGAGATGGAGAGAGCGGAAGCTGAGTAGGAGGAAGATCGGAGAGAATTGAGAAAGAGTTATCTGGACGCAGAGGGGGTACCAGTGAGAGGGAAAAAGAGAGAGAGAGAGAGAGAGAGAGAGAGAGAGAGAGAGAGAGAGAGGAAGTGAGAGAGGAAGTGAGAGAGGGAGAGACTGAGAGAGAGAGAGAGGAAGTGAGAGAGGGAGAGACTGAGAGAGAGAGAGAGAGGAAGTGAGAGAGGAAGTGAGAGAGGGAGAGACTGAGAGAGAGAGAGAGAGGAAGTGAGAGAGGAAGGGAGAGACTGAGAGAGAGAGAGAGGAAGTGAGAGAGGAAGTGAGAGAGGGAGAGACTGAGAGAGAGAGAGAGAGAGGAAGTGAGAGAGGAAGTGAGAGAGGGAGAGACTGAGAGAGTGAGATAGAGAGAGAGAGAGAGAGGGAGGGAGAGACTGAGAGAGAGAGAGAGAGAGACGCAGACGCAGATAGTTTATTCAATAGGCCATAGCCCCTTTTGAAGGGGTGTGAACAAACGGTTCACATTGCATATAAATTAAACTCAACAGGTGCACACAAAAAAAGGTACAATATAATAATCGCACAACACATACATAACACGGCATTTAACTAGGAGGTTACAACATCTCTTAATTTAAAGGCTTTATACAAATACAGGGATACAGAGAGAGAGAGAGAGAGAGAGAGAGAGAGAGAGAGAGAGAGAGAGAGAGAGAGAGAGAGAGAACGTGAGAGAGGGAGAGAGAAAGAGAGAACTGAATTGAACTGAACTGAACTTTATGCAACGAGGCTAAGAGGTGGGGGGGGGGGGGGGGAGGATAAGAAAGAAAGTGAGAAAACAGACCACAGACGCAGAAAAAAGTCATTCCGATTGATTTTTGATTCTAACCTGCGCAATAACCAGCCTCTATTAGCTTCGGCTAGCACGCCACTGAAAAAAGCCATGGATTAGAACACACACACACACACACACACTGACACAGAGAGAGAGAGAGAGAGAGAGAGAGAGAGAGAGAGAGAGAGAGAGAGAGAGAGAGAGAGAGAGAGAGAGAGAGAGAGAGAGGGGGGGGGGGTGGGGGTGGCCGACAAATACAGAGACACTGACAGTGAGAAAAAGAGACAAAGAGACACACCCACAGACCCAGAGGATTGAGAGAAAAAAAATCCCCCACAAGAGAATTCAGCCCAAGGTTACGCATGATCTTCTTGACATGATTATACCTTGATGTGGATCACGTGCACATTGAAGGGTTCATTATTTCCTGTAATTGACTCAAAACATGTTCGAGCCAGCCGCCTTGTGTCAATTACCCTGCGTCATCGTTTAGCCTACATCAGTGCGCTGAAGCTGACATACTGCACGAACCCGACATAACGTTAGTGACATCACCTGCAACTCTGATCTTTCACCGCATTCTGATTCTTATTTTTCTCTCAAGGTGATAGGCGCGGCCAGAACACAGCTCTCTTTCTCTCTCTCTCTCTCTCTCTCTCTCTCTCCTTCCCTCCATCCCTCTATCTTTCCCTCTCTCTCTCTGTCTCTCTCTCTCTCTCTCTCTCTCCCTCCCTCTCCCCCTCTCTCTCTCTCTCTCTCTCTTTCTCTCTCTTTCATGCTCTCTCTCTCTCATTTTCTCTCTCCAAAGGTAATACTTCACCATTATTTGCATTGGTAGTTGCTAAAACAAATCCGTCAATTAGCGCATATCGCATATGCTGTGAGGAAATTAACTTTAACTAAATCCAATGACTTGTGGCACAAAAGAAAGGATAGGATGTGGTCTCTATCATCTTAATAGTTATTGAAGAAGCAACGTAAGGAAAGAAGAACAGGTTTTTCAGACCTTTGGTCATTCTTCACTTACTGTTTAATTTGATTGGCATGTGCTTTGTCTGCTGCTGCAAAGTACCTTTGACAAAAATTCAAGCGAATTAGATTCTTTCCTGATTTCTTCTCATTTCTGGTTTGCGTTATGACATTTAATCAATCTCTCTGTATAAATAATTCAATCTTGCTGTGTATTTTGGTGCCTAATAAATCTTCTGGCAGCAGAAATTAATAATATGATAGTAGCTGGAGAGATATGACGTTGTCTGAGAAACAGCGGGTTCCCAAGCAAGTCATCTAAATAGACACAGCAACAGTGAGTTATACGGAACCAGTATCCTGGCCCCTGAGAGGATGGCAAGCATTGACATTAATAACAAACTTGTATGTGTGTGTGTGTGTGTGTGTGTGTGTGTGTGTGTGTGTGAGGGGGGGGGGGGGTTGTGGTAACGTCCTTTGGATTTGTTTTCCATCTTTAACAATTTTCTGTTTACTCTGTTATCTGCTGTCACATTAGTTTGGTCCTGGATTGGATTTGTACATCTTTTTTTTCCCATTTGGGTTTCCCCTTTATTACATTTACAAAATAATTATTTTAATCTTTCTTTCATGCGGAGCGTTTTATCCACCTCACTGGCTCTTTCAATATGAGAGAGGAAACCAATTCAAACAATGATCGCCAAAAATATGGCAATGTTGGAATATTTTTCTTGAGTTGTAGTTTTTAATTTGTTGATTTGAACGTCCAGTCTTTCTCTTTTTACATTTAGTCAAGTTTTGACTAAATGTTTTAACGTAGAGGGGGGAATCGAGACGAGGGTTGTGGTGTATGTGTATGTGTGTGTGTGTGTGTGTGTGTGTGTGTGTGTGTGTGTGTGTGTGTGTGTGTGTGTGTGTGTGTCTGTCTGTCTGTCTGTCTGTCTGTCTGTCTGTGTGTGTAGAGCGATTCAGACCAAACTACTGGACCGATCTTTATGAAATTTGACATGAGAGTTCCTGGGAATGATATCCCCGGACGTTTTTTTCTTTTTTTCGATAAATACCTTTGATGACGTCATATCCGGCTTTTTGTAAAAGTTGAGGCGGCACTGTCACACCCTCATTTTTCAATCAAATTGGTTGAAATTTTGGTCAAGTAATCTTCGACGACGCCCGGACTTTGGTATTGCATTTCAGCTTGGAGGCTTACAAATTAATTAATAAGTTGTCATTAAAATCGATGTTTCGCAAACAGATTTAAAATTGATTGCATCGTATTCTTCATCACATTCTGAATCTAAAAATATATACATATGTCATGTTTACTCTTAAAATGTGATTACAATTAACGAAAATAGATTAATTAGTCTTATAATTAAAATTTAAGAAATCGATCCAAAAATGATTTCATCTTATTCTTTATCGTTTCCTGATTCCAAAAACATATAGATATGATAGGTTGTATTCAAAACAAGCTCAGAAAGTTAACACGAATACAGAAAAGCGCGCTTTCCTGCTTAGCACAATACGCTACCGCGCTATTCTGACGTGTGCATATCACTGCGTTTTGCACGTGGGAGGTGAGCGATTTCCTTCTCGCGGGGATTGACGAAGCTGTACTGTCTTGGTGAAAAAAAATACAGTGCGTTCAGTTTCATTCCGTGAGTTCGACAGCTTGACTAAATGTAGTAATTTCGCCTTACGCGACTTGTTTATATCTTGTAGGACAGCACGTGTCGCCCAGCAGTCCTGACTGACGATCTAACAGCGAACGACAAGAAGAAGATATCTTGTAAAGTTTTTCCGAACAATACCAGTACGAAATCTAGCCGTGCACAAAGACCGAAAATCTGGCATCACGTACGAAACTTCGTCCTGCATATCTCTCATATTGAACAGTTTGTATCAAAAACGTGCATCCCTTTCCCCCAAAGAAAACAATACATCACACAACGATGAAGAAAAACACAGACACACAGACACACACACACACACACACACAGACACACACACACACACACACACACACACACACACACGCACACACACACACACATATCTGTCCATGCTTGCAATTCTCTCAGGGGCCAGGGTATTGGTTTCGAATAACCCCCAAAAAAACAATACATCACACAACGATGAAGAAAAACACACACACACACACACACACACACACACACACACACACACACACACACACACACACACACACACACACACACACACACACACACACACACACGAGCAAGTAAACAACCAATTAAATCAGGAAGAAAAAAGCTGTAACTCGAACATCGATTCTGCAACATCTACTGTAACGTTTATGTGAGAGCATGAGAGAGTGCAGAAGGTGTGAGTAAGCGTGATTGTTGTGAATAGGCTACAGCTCGTAAATTTGATTTTGACGCTTCATTAGCACATTGATTAATTGATTGAATTGACTCTTAATGCCCATTCAGCCCAGTAGGACCCTTTGGGCTTGACAGTTTCTTTGCTTCACTCTCGTTTGATAATCCTTCACTCTCGGTTGATAACTAGCAAGTTCTAAGACCTTGGTTAGTTCAGTACCAAATTAATGGCACACGAAATTACGTGCCCATCCATACACCTTTTGACATGAGAACCTCGATTCATTTCGGTACCGCAGCTTTAAAAAGAGCAATTGATTTCACACAGCCCTTGGTTCACTTTTGGAGGACTAAAAGCTCACTCAAGTCATTATTGTGCAGACTCTCTTCGGTGTCCGAACCTCCCCCCGTGTACACTACATTGGGTGTGCACGTTAAAGATCCCACGATTGACAAAAGGGTCTTTCCTGGCAAAATTGCTTAGGCACAGTTAATAATTGTCTACCTATACCCGTGTGACTTGGAATAATAGGCCGTGAAAGGTAAATATGCGCCGAAATGGCTGCAATCTACTGGCCGTATAAAATTTCATCTCACACGGCATCACTGCAGAGCGCCTAGAACTGTACCCACGGAATATGCGCGATATAAGACTCATTGATTGATTGATTATTGTGGGTTGAAGGCTCATGCATGATTTATTTATGGTGCAAGGTGAGCGACGTGATACCTTATGACCCAATAATACGATGCATAATTTTTGTTTATGGTCTTAGAAGACCGATGCATGACTTATTTCATGGTCTTCATGGCACAGGTATGACTGTTTTATAGTGTTGCGGTCTCAAAGACTTTAGAACAATTTTTCGTGATTTGACAGGACCCCTGTGAGCCCTTATCGTGGTCTTTAAATAAACCATCCTTTGTCATGGCCATAATACAATATTGTTATTCTACCATGGTCTCTGGGCTTTAACGTTCGTTTTCAAAGCCTTCAATTCTCATCCCGTTGATCCCAACCAACATGGCCGGCGCCCATGAAAAACTGGCTGCCTTTTAACTTCAGGGGAAAGTAGAGCGCATAACGATATGAATCTGACGTGTGATGGATCGCTTGTCGAAGGAAAACAGCGGTGGAGAAAAGCCAGAAGGGGCGAGGGAAGGCCGTATAGCACAGTTAGCGCCATCACAACTGTCGAAGAAACTTGCGTTACCGGGTGATTATCTGGCGGGCCAATGTTCAGAGTTATATTGACAGAACAGGAGAGATGACGAAACTCGCGTTTCTCAACCCTGCCGTTGATAACAAAATATCGGTCAATCATTCCCGTAAAGCAACACAGTGATTTTTCTGTTATCTTTTATTGGTGTAGTGATCGAAAATGAAGATTGAAGAAGTGCAGAAGTAGGGGTGATGATGGCGGGGGGGAGGGGAATGAGGGGCAAGGCTGTCCATGGCCGTATAGACAAACCAAATACTGCCCTGGGGAGTTATGCATGAGTGACGTCTAAACGTTTAGGCGGCGTGCAAACAGCGAGTGCCGCCAACCGCGAGATACACGGTATGCAGGGGTGGCGACTACACGCTTGTTCCACCGAAACTGGCGACTAAATTTAGACGTGCTCCGGAGGTCGTCTAAATGGTTTACACGCCGACTTCAGTGAACAGAATGGCCATTTTCATGGTTTTCCGCCATCAAAGTCGACGAATTTTTTCGCCGTAATCGTTTTTAGACAGAACCCAATAGTTGGAAGTGCTGGACTAAAAATTTTTTTTTTTGTTGCGAGATTCACTTCCCTTGTCATATTATTTTAGAACCAACACCGATAAGATTAGCGAAGACATCTTTGATTCGTTTCAGAGCAAAGTAGTACTGACCCATATTTCACTGGTGCCGTTTTTGACTCTCAGCTTTTACGCGACAGGCACCCTCTTGCTCGTTTCATCTTTTGCGCCTCCATTTCTCCACGCTCTCCGTCCCACTGACCCATATTTCACTGCTCTCCGTCTCTGAATAGTCGAACTGCCCGTGCGAGGAAGCGGGAGGATGTTATCGAATGACCCTAGCGCATGCGCAAAGGAAGGAATTCCTCGTTATAAAAATAGATTGACTGGTGACCTTGCTTTACACGGCAACTTGAAAGTCGGCGGTCTGGTCGTCACCCGTGCATACCGACTGAGCGCCAGGACAGTGCAAGCAAAATGCATTATCTTCGACAGATCCACAGATTTCCTTTAGAGCAAGCAGTAAAGCCTTATTCTCACATAATATGGATCCCATCATACTTGTCTAAAAGTTGTTTATAGGACAGAAGATGAGAGAGAGAGAGAGAGAGAGAGAGAGAGAGAGAGAGAGAGAGAGAGAGAGAGAGAGAGAGAGAGAGAGAGAAATTTCTAAAGGGAGAGTACCGTTTTCAAAACGTTTCTCCTATTTTACCGAAAAACATAAAAGTTGGCCGTAAGAACATGTTCGTTACAAAAATAGTGAGTGTTTCCGGCTAGAACTAGACCACTAATTGTGTTATGGCTAATATGTCAAAGAAATATAACATGGCGGTTCCTATTTTTCTTGCGGCTATATAAAGGTTAATCAATAATACTGTACAAAAATCAACACATATCAATTTCCAGCTGAAAGAGCCTTTGAAATCCAGATGAGACCGGTCCAGGTTAACCTGAGTTCCTTTACACATCGGTCGGCTTTTCGTTCAGACACCCGCTATTGCCCGACCAGCAGCCAATGTCACATCAAAAGCTATTTTGTGTTGCAAAACAAAATAAAAATCGACTCTTACGAGAAAGCGGTGTTGACAACAAGACGAAACTCGATCCGAACAACACCCCGCGGAGGGGATCGTTTTGGCAAATGCTCTGTCACCGTGAGGCCGCTCTTTTATCCATTGCTGTTTTGCGTCGTAGAAAAGGACTCAGTGAGAGACGGCGTGAAGAGAGGACGGGTCAGAAAGTACCCGAAACATCCCTGGGCCCGTATGCATGAACTAGAAGTAAGAAACACTGGAAGTAGAGGCCTCTTTTCGAAGTGGGAACTCCCGAAGTCAACTTTCTAACTGTTCACAATGCATGAACTGACTTGAACGCCAAAGTAGTGACAGCGAGAGTATTAAGGTCAAGGTCGGGGAAATTGGGGGAATCCCTACTAATACGCATGCGCACGTTTCTATCAACATGGCAGTCAACGAAAATGGCAAGGCACGTGTGCCGCTCAAAAAGAAAGTAGACACGGAGGGGCGTTCCGCACCTTTTTCAGATGGTGAAATTGCTGTACTCTTGACAGAAGTGTTTTACGAAAGAACGGTTATTCTGTCCAAATTTCAGAACAGTTAATTAGAAAAAAACACAGTAAACACCAAGTTTACAGAACAGTCTAACAGGCTGTTAAACATAAAGACGCTGTCTGGTCCAACTGAAATTGCCAAAGAAGTGTCGCTCTCTCTCTCTCTCTCTCTCTCTCTCTCTCTCTCTCTCTCTCTCTCTCTCTCTCTCTCTCTCTCTCTCTCTCTCTCTCTCTCTCTCTCTGACGACACATGCACACACAGACAAACGTACACTCATGCACATACTGACACTATGACACAAGTGACACTGACGGCACACATAAACACACACACACACCACACACTGCACACACACACACACGCGCGCGATCGCGCGCACACATATACACACACACACGCACCCATACACGCACGCACACAGTCACAAACAAATAACCACACACTCACTCTCTCTCACTTTCTCTCATTCTCTCTCAATCTACACTCATACACATTAATATGTAAGCGCCTAGGGCTATATCTAGATTAGGCGCATAAAAATGATCACAATAATAATAATAATAATAATACACACACTGAAACTATGATGACACAAGTGACACGTCACACACACACACACACACACACACACACACACACACACACACACACACACATACTCACCGTAGTGACACACATACATATACACACGCGCGTACAGTTGAAAGTCAAGACATGATATGATTTTTTCAAAGCATAGGAAGGTTTCTTTTGCAAATGAATAAAATTAACACAGAGGCAAAACCCGGTTTTTGCAGCCGGAATGCAATTGCGGATGCTTAAAAAGGAAAAGATTAATAAAAAAAATATATAGCTCCCGGCGGAACTTGAACCCGGAGCGAATGAACGAGAGTCCGGAACCGTTACCACTGCACTATGTTACTCGTGTAGAATAGAGGCATGATGAAAAAAGGCATTCTGAGTTATTCAGTCGTGCTGGTTTGAAAGCTCGCCACCTTCGCCGAATGACTCGAGCACGTTTTTTTCGGTCAGTAACTGATCGAACTGTCGCTTTTGAGTCACTCTGTTTTAAGCATTTCACCGAAATTAAACAAGAATGTCACAGTCCGTGTCTATGGTGCAAGGTAGGAGACCGTCTCATTGTAGCCAAGTTACGACAGTTGCTCGATTGACGCATTTCACGTCTTCGATATTGTGTCTGAGATCATTTCCCAATGAGCTGCCTTTAAAAACGGAATGTCCTGCAATTGTAGTATGCGCTGGAGGTTTCTTTTGGATGGGTAAGGACACTTGAGATGCGATATCGTCGTATAATTATGTCAAGCGAGAGGCCCTTGACATTGGAAGTGGGAACTTCGAAAGCAAAGTTGCCAGCTACTCGGTATGCACGAGCTAAATTGAACGCCGAAGTAGTGGCTTCGAGAGTTCTGAGGTCAAGGTCGAGAAAATTGGGGGAATCCCAATTAGTGCGCATGCGTTTGTAAACGGTAGGCTTGGTGACCAGAAGAAACAAATCTCATCGCGAGTTCGTAAATGGGCAAACGTTGATCGCGCTGTAGCTTTTACTATAATTGTTGTTTTTAACTGGTTGAACGAAAGCTGTGATGATTGTCCTTAAATAGAATGACTGTCTATAATAATGATTTCGTTGACCAGAATGTTGGGGACAATAAAAAAAAAGGTTGTTTATGTGGTAGCGAAGTCGGTTAACTTAAAACTCTTTTTGTAGTGTTTTTTTAATGATTGTGTATCGGTAAAACTGCTGGACAAAAATAGTTTGGTCAGAGCGAATGTTTGTGTTACTGGTAAATTTAAAAAGGCAGAACTCCATTTTTGGGGAATCAAGATATAAGGTGTAGTGAAAAGAAGATAAGTTCAGCGAATTTCATATTATTTGAGAAAATGTGTGTCCGAATTTTTAAAACAGAAAAATTGTTGTACTTAGGTGTTTGTAAATTACGTTTGTCCTCGTTAATTGTGAAGAGGATGTATGTTTATATATTTAAAGTTCAAAGTCAAGATTGGATTTTTGTAGCCTACGTGCGTGTGTGCATGTGTATTAGACATAATACATAGACATAGAACACTTTATTATCTCAATTACGATAAACTCGGGTGTGGTGAATCACAATAAACAGCATAAAACGTAAGAACATGAATAAAATATCAAGGCGCAAATATAGTCAGCTCATCATAGTGTGGGGAGTGGGTACACACACACACACACACACACACATACACACACACACACACACACACACACACCACACCGTCGAACACACACACACACACACATACACATACACACACACACACATACACACACACACACACACACACACACACACACCACACCGTCGAACACACACATAACGTCGAACACACACACACACACACACACACACACACACACACACACACACCGTCGAACACACACACACCGTCGAACACACACACACCGTCGAACACACACACACCGTCGAACACACACATAACATCGAAAACACACACACACACACACACACACACACACACACAAACACACACACAAACACACACACACACAAACACACACAAACAAACACACACACACACAAACACACACACACACACACACACGGCACGCGCGAACACGCAAACAAACGTATGAAGGAACAGACGCACAATTATACCCGCACGCACGCACACACAGGCAGACAGGCACTCGCACAAATACATACACACACACACACACACACACACACACACACACACACACACACACACACACACACACACACACACACACACACACAGAGATAAAGCAATGACAAAAAAAATAGCAGAAACTTACACTTAAACACTCGAACACACACACACACACACACACACACACACCCGCACACGAACACACACACAAGCACGCATGCACGCACACACACACACACACACACACACACACACACACACACACACACACACACACACACACTCACACATGCACACAACGACGCCCATTTTCATAGAAACACAGTAACCCCCTCGTATAAGCGGGAATGAAAGAGTGGTGGCCAATGACCCAGATCAACAAACAAAAGTCAAAGCTGGCAACTCAGGTTTGTATTCAGGGAAATTTGCACGAAATGCATGCAGAAGATACGACTTTTCCCTCTATTTTCTCTCTTTTGGAGCGTCAGCTCGGTTTGACATGAAAAACTGAAGAAAAGCCCTGCCTTTTTGCACTGAGAAACTGTGGAAGTAGCGTGTTTACTACTGGGTCTGGCTGTAGTACATTTACCCTCATTTACTTCCTCGTTAGCTTCCAAAGTAAACTCTTTTTTCGTCCCATGCATGCGAAAGTGAGGATGTACTTCCGATGTCACTCAAAACTTTAGAAGTAGTCGCAAAATACCCTGAGTTACTTCCTCGCTTTGCTTCGAGGTAAACCCTTTTTCCGGCCCATGCATACGAAAGTGAGGCAAGTACTTCCGATGTCACTCAAAACTTCGGGAGTTGTCGCGAACTTCTCCCATAAGCATACGGGCCCTGGGGTGTC
>NC_090256.1:75268360-75294754 GCF_037325665.1 Littorina saxatilis | reverse complement strand
ATCCCTGGGGTGTCTTCAAAGGTGAACCATAAAAAGCAGCAGCACCGTAGGCAGGAAGTAACGTGCCTGTCTCGGTACTATTCGCTCGGAGCGGTTCTCGCGCTGGTCTTTACTCGTGTGCGTGGTTGTACCCTTTGGCGCATCTGTTGTTGAGACCTTTCGACGTGCACGAGGCAATCGTGTTCGATCTCGTCTGCATGTACTACGGTTTTACAAGGGATCAGGGTTTGTAACCCTTACGCACTGGCTACTAACACCTTGTTGTCTATCTCTGGTGATCTTCAAAACTGTCTATCTATATATTTATACGACTTGTGTCTGTGTGTTCGCGATGCACGGCCAAAGTTCTCGATGGATCTGCTTCAAATTTGGTGGGCATATTCAGGTAGACCCCGGACACAACCTGGTCGATGAAAATTTTCAACACGTGCTCTCAGCGCGCAGCGCTGAACCGATTTTGGTTTTTCTGTTCATCTTCCCAGATCCATTCCCAGTAACTCTTCCTTATCTTCTCCAGTGTTTTGCGTTTATCTCCCTTCCTTCGTGTGGCGTCAATCCATATTCCCGTTACTATTTTTAGAAGGTCACTGTCGACAACCCTCAATCCATATTCCCGTTACTATTTTTAGAAGGTCACTGTCCCGGCGAAGCCGGGTATTACTCTTCCTTATCTTCTCCAGTGTTTTGCACGTTTATCTCCCTTCCTTCGTGCGGGGCGCCGGCAAAGCCGGGTCCCCGGCGAAGCCGGGTATTCGGCTCTACTTCTTCCCGGTGAAGCCGTACCCGGCGAAGCGGGTATTCATCTAGTTCATATATGAATGAATAACACACTGCCGGTTATAAAATGATTGCTTATGTATTGTACCATTAGATGTTTGCATGAAACAATGCTGTAATTGTTGTTTTTTAATTATTGTGGTTTTTTTTAAAGTTTTAACAGCAATCAAATCTTGTGTGCGGGTCGAGGAGGTAAATATATAAAGAAAACATCGTCAGACAGCTTTTCTGATGGGAGTGTAGTGTAATGATTATGTCTCTCGACCCTTTGCCGTGTCCGGGTACACCTTAAATACTTATTCACACTTCGTAGGCTGCGACTCGGGTATCACTCTGTTAATTGTCCTTGAACCCAGGATAGAAATACTCATTTTTCTTATGCAGCATTTTACTAAAAACCAAGAGTTGGATTTTGTGTATTATGTTCTTGTTGCCTCCTTTCCTCATTATTTAATAAAAAAAAATTGTGCATGTAAATTTCCTTTTTTTCGTTTCTTTATAATCGCCTTTGGAACTGTAATAAATATATGTATATACTAGATGATTACCCGCTTCGCCGGGTACCGGCTTCGCCGGGAAGAAGTAGAGCCAAATACCAGGCTGCGCCTGGGACCCGGCTTTGCCGGGTGTACGCCGGCGCACGAAGGAAAGGAGATAAACGCGCAAAACACTGGAGACCTTCTAAAAATAGTAACGTGCAGTGACCTTCTAAAAATAGTAACGTAGTAACGGGAATATGGATTGACGCCACACGGAGGAAGGGAGATAATCGCGGCTGAAAACACTGGAGAAGATAAGGAAGAGTTACTGGTAGTGGATCCAGACAAAAAACAACAAAATCGGTTCAGCGCGCACAGCGCTGCGCGCTGAGAGCACGTGTTGAAATATCTCATCGATGAGGTTGTGTCCGGGGTGTAGCTGAATACGGTGTCCAAATTTGAAAAAGATCCACCGAGAACTTTGGCCGTGCATCGCGAACAGACAGACAGACAGACAGACACTAGTCGTATATATATATATAGAAACATAATTTATATATATGTTGTTATTGGTGTTGTTTTTTCAATGTCTTTCAACCTTTGTGATAACTTCAACTTTGGCATAACATTTAGAAGGATGTCCTTCCTTTTCTTCAAAGAATATCTAACGCAAAAATTTGACTCAATCACTTTCTTTCTTTATTTGGTGTTTAACGTCGTTTTCAATCGTTCAAGGTTATATCGCGACGGGGAAAGGGGGGGGGGATGGGATAGAGCCAATTGTTAATTGTTTCTTGTTCACAAAAGCACTAATCAAAAAATTGCTCCAGGGGCTTGCAACGTAATACAATATATGACCTTACTGGGAGAATGCAAGTTTCCAGTACAAAGGACTTAACATTTCTTACATACTGCTTGACTAAAATCTTTACAAACATTGACTATATTCTATACAAGAAACACTTAACAAGGGTAAAAGGAGAAACAGAATCCGTTAGTCGCCTCTTACGACATGCTGGGGAGCATCGGGTAAATTCTTCCCCCTTACCCGCGGGGCGTAACTCAATCACTGGACAGTGCTTATTGTGAAGTACGGTCTGAACAAACGAACACACACACAAAGTGACGTTACGAGCATGGAGGACAAGCTCCTATTATTTTCTCATGCTGGTTACTTACATTACAAGGAGGTTTCCAGTGTCGTGACAACTTGCTTTTTATATTTAGTCAAGTTTTGACTAAATATTTTAACATCGAGGGGGAATCGAAACGAGGGTCGTGGTGTATGTGCGTGCGTGTGTGTGTGTGTGTGTGTGTCTGTGTGTGTGTGTAGAGCGATTCAGACTAAACTACTGGACCGATCTTTATGAAATTTGACATGAGAGTTCCTGGGTATGAAATCCCCGAACGTTTTTTTCATTTTTTGATAAATGTCTTTGATGACGTCATATCCGGCTTTTCGTGAAAGTTGAGGCGGCACTGTCACGCCCTCATTTTTCAACCAAATTGGTTGAAATTTTGGTCAAGTAATCTTCGACGAAGCCCGGACTTCGGTATTGCATTTCAGCTTGGTGGCTTAAAATTAATTAATGACTTTGGTCATTAAAAATCTGAAAATTGTAAAAAAAAATAAAAATTTATAAAACGATCCAAATTTACGTTCATCTTATTCTCCATCATTTTCTGATTCCAAAAACATATAAATATGTTATATTTGGATTAAAAATAAGCTCTGAAAATTAAATATATAAAAATTATTATCAAAATTAAATTGTCGAAATCAATTTAAAAACACTTTCATCTTATTCCTTGTCGGTTCCTGATTCCAAAAACATATAGATATGATATGTTTGGATTATAAACACGCTCAGAAAGTTAAAACAAAGAGAGGTACAGAAAAGCGTGCTATCCTTCTTAGCGCAACTACTACCCCGCTCTTCTTGTCAATTTCACTGCATTTGCCATGAGCGGTGGACTGACGATGCTACGAGTATACGGTCTTGCTGAAAAATGGCATTGCGTTCAGTTTCATTCTGTGAGTTCGACAGCTACTTGACTAAATATTGTATTTTCGCCTTACGCGACTTGTTTGGTTTGCGGATAATTTCTAGCAGCTACCGCAAACATTGCGTCTAATGCTTTGGTTGTGAAGTGTAAAGCTTAACTAAAAAATGTGTAAGTGTTTGTGTAACTGAAAGCGACAAAATCTCTACATCCAAGAATTGAACAACTGGCTGGCAGAAATACTGTAAACCATAGTTTGAAACATTGTCAACTTCTACATTTTAACTCTTCGTTATTCCCTCTTGATTTGAGTACCCTCTGTCCCCAAAGGGTGAAAATTCTTGCACCTGATATTCCGCACCGGTCAAGGTAATCTCGGGAGCAAAACAGCAAAGAATTATTCAACGTTTATAGAAACAACAACAACAACAACAACGACAATTTGTTTTACAACCTTAATATAATATCAAAAGGACATTCAAGCGTTCCAGCACCAGCAGACTTTGAGTTTCCAGAAATATGCAGGAAATCGGAAGTATCGTAAAGCAGCAAAGAATTAGTGCTACGTTTACAGAAACAACAAAAACAAAAACAAAAACAAAATGAAATTACAGTTAAACCAGCAATAACACAGTAAGTGTTCCAGAAAGGGCAGACTTCGAGTTTCATCAAATATACAGTATCGTATTTCCCAAGCCAGACATGGAGCTGAGTCTGTCTGATAAATCTCCATGTGTCTTGAGCATGACAATCCCAGGAATAGAAACAATTCATTTCCAAGGAGGGGCATTGCCTTGCAGTTACTTGAACGCAAGAACGGAACCACAAGGAGAAGCGGCCTCTCGTGTGTCATAAACACAATGCCGTAAACACTATGTCGTAAACGTGATGTCGTAAAACCCAATGAGGTTCTGTTTGCAAGTATGGCCACATTTTCTTCCTGTTCTGTTGGCTAGCAAAGGGGTTTACTGCGTTGTTTTCTTCAATGCCATACATAACCGTGGTGTCGGTTCAATACCCTAGTCGAATTACTATGACACATTTCAGGAGAACAACGGGCAGTGACGAAACTAACATATGTCTTTGAGCACAAAACTGGTGGAGTTGTGTGCTTGTTCTGGTTGTGCACGAAGCCTGTGTTTCAGCTAGCCGCTGTCCCCATAGACTAAAAAGACCCCCCGCGGGTTAGGGGGAGTCCCATATTGGTTGGGACGAGAAAGAATTTACCCGATGCTCCCCAGCATGTCGTAAGAGGCGACTAACGGATTCTGTTTCTCCTTTTACCCTTGTTAAGTGTTTCTTGTATAGAATATAGTCAATTTTTGTAAAGATTTTAGTCAAGCAGTATGTAAGAAATGTTAAAGACCAACCAGAGTGCAAACTTTTTATTGTGCCACTGGAAAGGGCTTTATAACAGGACCGCAAAAATATAATTATATCAAGTTCCATCTCCTCCGATCGCGCGTAATTGGCTATTGAAAGTGCTCATTCTCACCTGTAATTAACTATAAGGGAAACAATCTTAAAATTTTGCCATCGCTTAACTCCCCTGGCTAGTGACGTCAAACGTGGAACACACTGAGCGAGTAAACATGGCGTCAAGCGTAGCAGAGAGAGACGTTGCATTGCAACTCTCGTGTGAAAGCAGCGATTTCGACTCGGATTTAGAGATGAACGTGTTCCAAACACAATCACAATCTTGTGGAGCCCCTCAACCATACCAGTTTGAGCCTCAGATTTCGAGTAGCCACGATGATGGCAGTGAAGGAGAAAGACAGGCACATGACCAAGTGCCAAGTGGACCCAAGTCGTCTGAACTCGATGCATTGGTAAATTTCACACTGTGCGATTACTTACCATTTTGTGACACTGTTTGCTTACATTATCAGAGATTTTGAAGATCTGAACACAACAAAGCTAGGCATAGAATACCAACTATTGAAAGTTAACAATCACTGTCAACAATCAACTCAGTGTTCATTTCATGTGTTTATTTTTCATCAGTGCAGAACTTTCAATATCATCTCCTCTGTGAATAGCAACAGCATCTTTTTTTTAGTTTGTGGAATTGTAGTACTTGAGTTTGTTTCTTTTTTTCCATAGGATTGTCATGTGTGTGTGTCTTTGTATCACCAGGATTGAATGTGTTTTTTTTGTGTGTGTTTTTTTTTAAAGGAAAGTTGCATGTGAATATTGAAGAACTGACAAAACACATCAGTGTTAAATTGAGCAACATGATTGGAATCAAATTTTTGCACACAGATGGGGAAAAGAATCAAACACAAGTGAAGTTGATTTGATTAAAAGAATATTTTATTGATCAAAAACCAAAACGCAGACTGACAGAGTCAGGGATGTTGCTACAAATCCATACCTATAGGACAAATGTCCTGAGTTCTTCAGCATCAATAGGACATTTGACCGCTTTCAGAAAGTCTAATAGGACATTATGAATTTGCGCCAAACAGCTTATAACACATTTCATGGAATTGTTCCAAAGTCATGTGCCCACACACACACGCACACACACACACACACACACACACACACACACACACACACACACACACGCGCGCGCTGTAGAACACACACACAATATAGTAAATACATCAACACAGTGTGTGTATAATGTTGTATTTGTTTAGTTTCAAAGAAACCACAACAAAGAAACCAACATGAACAACTTCAGAGCTCTTACTTTGATTACAAACTGCATGATTTGGATAAAAGTTGAAAAACAAAATGATCGGTTTGATCTAATGCTGATCTTTTGCAGGCTTTAGGTTTTTTTTTCAGCGGCATAATTCAGTGCTTCGTCTCGTATCGAAAACAAAAGCAGACGACAAATTTAATCAGTTGGAGTTGTCTCCCGTACTCCTGCAGCATGCACTGATCTAAAAATAATCCACTATAATAGACGGTTATACCCAAACGGCGCATACCGCAAACGGTTCGGGAATTCCCGACAAAAGAAAAGACCCGCACTGGCAACTCCAGTGTCAGCTGAACACGAGAGCGTTCGGTCTTTTTGAAGATTTGTATCTTGAAATGAAAATTAACGAATATCGCGCTGTCCGAAGGAATGGAGTACATATCGGACAATGACCACGCTCAGGCTAAAACGATAGGACATCTGACCGACATGCGGCAATGTGAATCGGACATTTGGGGATTTTCAACGATAAATGTCCGATGTCCGACGCCTAACGACATCCCTGCAGAGTAAGTAGATTTGTGCAAACAATTTTATTTTCCTCTCCTCTCCTCTTCTTATGCACTAGGTGTCATTGTGACAACTGTGAGCTCATGGACACAATCAAAGAATGTCGCTGTTGCACAGAAATGGAGCAAATGGAAGCCTTCATGAGAAAAGGTGTGAACTGCATAACTCATCACCCAGGATTCCAGTCAGTGTGTCAGGATATCTACTACTTCGTACTTGCTACAGATGGTGCCAGCAACAGTATGGAAGAGATATAGCTGATGAAAACAGGTATATATATAATATATCAAGGAGCAAAATTACAAATCATGGTTCAATGTAATAGATTCATTTACATATGTCGCGCTACTTTTCCTATACTGTCACCTGGTTGTCACGACATATATATGTCGCGTTACTGGCTCAGTCTGTTTGGTCGGTTCCGATTACCTCCCATGAATGCGAAAACCTATATGATCATTTTTCTTTATTTTTCTCCCTGTTAATTCACCAGTGGCTATGTAACCTGTGTTGCAGAATTGCACCAGTGTAAGGGTTTTAAAATAACATTTACACCCAAACCAAATATCTTGCTGCAATGGAAATTTTATCATCGACACCATGTGATACAGTATACATGGGAAAGATGTCTGCTGCCTGATATTCATGCATTTTTAGTTTACTTGGAAAGTACTATGTACATGGACATTACATAGCATGCCTAATTTTGTCTGTGTGCAGTCGCTACCGCTACACTGCATACCGTATGCTGGCAAAGTTTGCATGGGGATGGCTGGGCAAGGATGTACGAGTAACTCTCCCTGCTTCTGCTGTCAGGAAGATCCGGGAAACCTTTCCTAACGCTACAGGCAATTACACAGGATATTTGGAACCCGAAAACTAGTTCTTTTAACAGTTTACTATTGTGCCAGTAGATATTTTGAAGCAGTTGTGAAGGTTAACCATTCACATCTACAGGTCCTGACTACATGTGGTCGTATTAGCACCCCTTGTAGCTATACCGAGACTTTAGTGCTCTGACTGCCTGTTCTTTGTTAGGCTTGGCATATTGTTCACAAAGGGGCGGAGGCAACTGCTTGATGGACCGTTCCATGTCTTGGATGCTGTGTGTAGAGGCCAAGTCCACCACTCGTTCCATCAGTCTCCCCACATAAGCTGCAAACAAATGAGAACTTTATTAAGTGACCCTCCACCAACTTTGAAATAGGCATAATCTTCTGTGGCTGTTAGTGTTACCTTCCCCTGCACTGTTGTATGGATTGCTCCTGTATGAATGTGTATAAAAATGGTTTCTCTTTATTTTCTTTGAGCAGCCAAAGAAAAAAAAATGTTGCAATACATTTGTGACATTGATTGCTATTTGTCTTCTTCCTTACTCTCTGATCTCCATTAACTTAAATGTTTGGAAGTTATTCTTCTACCTCTTTCATGCTTATCCAATGGGCCATTATTTTGTATGTACTTGCAAACCGAACAACACAAAAATAACTTTTGTACCAAAAGTCTTAGCTTGTGAGAGTAAAAGAACATTTACCAAAGGTGCAATCCACTTTCACTTCCTGGATGGAATAGTCCTTCTTTGATTTCCTGTAGACCAAACTGTAGCGTTCCTTTCCGGTCTGGTCAGAAGCCTGCAGTCTGTTGTTGTTTTCGTTAAAATGCTGCTTGCAGAGCAGCTATGATTGTCCTGAAACAGTGTTTCATTTGAAAGGTACAGTATTTTGTAATTGCAAGTTCCATATCTCTATTGCCTACCTGCTTTGACACAATTGTGGTAATTATTGACAGAGCACAACATACTGCAAAGAAATTCCTCTTAGTATCTCCAACTGAAATGTGATAGGATGAGTGCACAATACCAACCCCCACACATACATGTACATTTTTGCATAGTGCTAGCAGGTATAGTGCTCATTTTAAGGCTTACTATCATTAAGCAAAAACTATCAGTCTGCTAAAGACATATCATCTCAGCCATTAAAAAACTGCAGATTATGACAGTTGATACTTGATATCCAGAAATAGTCTAAAGTCTAAAACTTTCCTGACTACTCTTGTGACGTCTTGTCTGAAAATAATTAATTGACCCACCACCCATACACACACACCTAAACAGGACCACCACCACCACTTTTTTTTTAATAATTTACTTACTTTTCTGTGCAGCCTTTGGGGTGACTTGAATTTTCTTGTTTCTTTTTATCCTGCGGTGTGTCTGAAGTAAAATATTGTCACCAATTTATGCAAAAAATCTGCTAGAAAATGATAATACAATAACAGTTGCTCAATGGATAAGTTAGTAGAGTATTTCACTGACAGATCTAGATATATTTACTCATTCACATCAATTTAATTCGGAACAGCATGTGACACAAAGTGACAATATATATGTACATGAATACAATTACAGGGTCTGCAAGTGCAACACATGTATCCAATGACTTATCAATAAACACTGCTAAAATTACAAACTCTGAATCAGATACAAATGTGTGCCAAAGTGGATCAGCCTCACATTTAGTAGTTACAGTGTCAGCTATAATATGCTTGATAAGAAGTGTGAATGACTAAGTACTGCAATGAATGACTGTGGGATTGGGAACAAGCAGATCTGTACTGTCTATACAATAAAAAAAATTTAAAAAATGCAAAATTTGCCTACCTCTGTCTGAGTGCTTGCATACACTGGCGAAGGTTTGTCAGTTTCACTAGCTCCATCACAAGATCCTGACAAATCAGCTGTATGATGGTCAGATGGTTTAGGTTTTACATCACATTCACAAGGCCCAACTGCCAAAGCATCTTCCAGAATCTGCAAGCACAATGTTACAATCATTCTTTAGTCCTCTATTTCTGTATTTTTGTAAGTTAAAACAATTTTAACACTCAAGAAAACAGAATTTTCTACTCAAAGCTT
Organism: Littorina saxatilis; assembly: GCF_037325665.1. Lineage (NCBI taxonomy): Eukaryota > Metazoa > Mollusca > Gastropoda > Littorinimorpha > Littorinidae > Littorina > Littorina saxatilis. The sequence continues at coordinate 75,285,354 of NC_090256.1, read as the reverse complement.
ACAAATGTACTAAGTTTTATTCAGTGAAAGTTGACAAATGCAGTGCCCTTTTATAGAATTTTTCAATAATGGCATTGTCAGTGTCACTGAACCTATTAGTATTCTTCATAACAATACAATTTTCCACCTTACCCTTTGGTGTTCCCTTTTGGCAAAGGCTCCTCTGACTCAGTCGAACACTCTGCTTTGGAGCCACAATGGCAGAGCAAATTGGCGCTGTAACTGCCGTTGTTACTTGTGTCACAGTGCTGCTGGCTGTGGAGACAGATGCCACGCCCACGGTACTCGAGCAAGTCACCGTTGTGACTGTTGTTGGCGCCAGACGATGCGGTTTTTGCACTGTTGGCACTGGTTTATGGTTTAAAACCATCTTCGCTTTAAGTCCAAAACTTGCAGCCAGTGCAATCTTTCTTGGATAGCAATCCGTAGTGAAGTGCAGACTGCATATCCGTGAGTTCTGGTTCGGCGTACCAAAACTTGGTCTGAAATCTGCTCGGCAAGTTTGAACGAATTTAATCCACTGTCGCCGAGTTTCTGCATCAGTAGGAAACTGATGCAATGTAAAACCATCAGCATGCTTGCTGTTACACTCCGCAACTGCACAGTAGTAACCGACTTTCCTTCGCCGCTTGAAAGGGGGAACGTCTGTTTCGGTAGAAGATACAACCGCAGAGTTACAACCGTCCGCCATGATGTTCCACGAGTGACGTCACTGGCCTCAGGGCCGCCCGGTGCAGTTTGATCAGGTGCGCGAAATCGGATTTTATTAAATAAAAAATCAGCAACACAAAATTTTGCAAAATCGTTTTCGGAATATTAACCTGGGTTGTGACAACAATGTTTTGAACAGAAAAAAGTTTTGCTCTCTGGTTGGTCTTTAAGTCCTTTGTACTGGAAACTTGCATTCTCCCAGTAAGGTAATATATTGTACTACGTTGCAAGCCCCTGGAGCAAATTTTTGATTAGTGCTTTTGTGAACAAGAAACAATTGACAAGTGGCTCTATCCCATCTCCCCCCTTCCCCCGTCGCGATATAACCTTCGTGGTTGAAAACGACGTAAAACACCAAAGAAAGAAAAGATTAAAAAGCTGTGACGAGTTTAAACTCAGTGTTTCCAAAAATGAAAACTTGTTTTCAGGGAGCGTGTTGTGAGGGAAAATAAAATAAAAGAGCGAACGATGATGGAAACGGAGGGGTGGGGGGAGAAAGGGTGAGTTGTGTTACAGATTTGGAACGATTGATGGCTGATGTCAGCGTGAACACTAGAAAAAGGTGGGTGAGAGAAAAGAGGAGGAAGGGCGAGGGGGGGGGGGGGGGGGCCGGGGGTGTCGGTTCGTTACTTAATCTCAAGACGAGTCTGGTTGTCCGAAATGGACTCCGTCGTGGCAGGACTAAAGGTGAGAAAATAGACGGGCGAACCATCCTTTGCCCAGTCGCACAATCACCACAATCCATCTACTTCCCAAAATATCACAACAGAAAGGGGCACGCGCGTGTGCAGGGCATATAAAGGGAGACGTTATTGACAGTGAGGGGGGCGTGTGCAGGGCGTATATAAAGGGAGACGTTATTGACAGTGAGGGGGTCGTGTGCAGGGCATATAAAGGGAGATGTTGTTGACAGTGAGGGGGTCGTGTGCAGGGCATATAAAGGGAGACGTTATTGACAGTGAGGGGGTCGTGTGCAGGGCATATAAAGGGAGACGTTCTTGACAGTGAGGGGGGCGTGTGCAGGGCATATAAAGGGAGACGTTATTGACAGTGAGGGGGTCGTGTGCAGGGCATATAAAGGAGACGTTATTGACCGTGAGGGGGTGGTGGGGTGGATGAGGGGTAGGGGTGGAGTTATTGGCAGTGAGAGGGTGGTGAGCTAACAGCTGATGATGACGTGGACATACGTTGCCGCTTCTTTCACATCGTCCGAGACTGTGGTTCCTGCCGTCCTTTTGTGCCTTAAAAGCCCCTTCTGTTGCCTGCAGTTCTTCAGATACACTGTACATTATCTGCAAAAGAAAGCTTGGCCTCCCCATCCTTCTCCCCCAGTCCCTTTTTCTCATCTCCCTGTCCCACCCTTTGGATGGATCTGACTGACCGTTAAGATACTCTCTCCCCCCCCCCCCCCCCCCCATCCGTTGTCCTCCTCAGTCCCAGCTGCCATCCCTTCAGATGCACAGGTCTGACCAAGAAGTCTTTCTCTTCAAAACACAGCTCATCTCTCCCGCCACCCTAACCCCTGACCCACTCCTCGCCCCGATCCCCACCGCCCACCATCTTCTCCTTTTTGTATACGTTTCATATGAATCGGACTTGACCGTCAGGGCTGAAATTCTATGCACACCCAAAACATATCTATGTAAACACATCTCGCCCCTCGGAAACCCAAACCCGCCCTCCCCGCTTCCACCGTGTCCGTATTTCAGACAGTGCATTGAGACTGACCGAAAGGGCAGACTCTCTGCAAGAGACAGCTCTCGTCTCCGCGTCCATAGCGTCTCTCTTTAGTGCCATCACCACTTGTTCCTGCATCATTCTCCGTGGACAGTTCAGGCGTGCTTGAATCCACAGGTGCTTGGAGCTAAGTTTAAAGAAAATTGCTGTGTTCTTAACTAGTAGGGAACACACAGGTGCATGCGAGCTGCTTTTAAGTGTTGCTGCGGTCTACATCGGTTGTTGACATGTCTATATCCATCATGTTACGTTTTAGCAATGCAAGGATTTGATACATTGCCGTTGGTATCTCTGTTGCAGCGCCTAACTTTCTGATCTTTCTTTAACAACCATTTAATGGTTTTTACCCAGAGAGATCAGCAAGACACCCGGGCACTATTTGTTCAAATGTTGGCATCAACAGTAACCCCCTTCTCCTTTCCTACTTTACAATCAGTTCTGCGTGCGTCTAACATTCGGGAAGCTAAGGAAACACTAAAAGCAAGACAAATCACTTCATTGAGCACGTTGGACTGTCACCTAGTCGCTTCAGTCGGCCCTGATCTTAGCTAGTGGTCTAATTTTTAATAGAAGCGTCGATTTCATCTATCCGTGACTTTGCTAATGCATTGCGCTTTGTTGTAGTTCATTGCAATACAACGGGCAGACCTTACCTGTCTGATCCTTATAATCACTCTTCGAGAAAAAAGCTGGATTACCTAAATCCTGTTGACATCAAGCTCCTGATGCACCATCCACCCCTAACAACCACCATCCCCATCCCCTTGGCCACGCCAACCCTTTTTTGCCACTCCCCCCCCCCCCCAACACTCATGTAGCCCCAGCCCCTCTCAGCTGCAGTTTCCGTGGCATCGACACACACCACGGTCCCCTCCCACCTCGTCCACCCGATACTCCTCTCCGCCACCCCTATCCCGCCTCTCCTCCCTATCGCACGGAGTCCCCCTCCAGCCCCCCCGCCCTCTCAGCTGCAGTTTCCGTGGCATCGAAACTGACCCCCCCCCCCTCCCAACACATACAACAGTGTCCCCTCCCACTTTTTCCACCTGGTCCTTCCCTCCGCCACACCTATCCCCCCTAACACACGGAGTCCCCCTCCAGGACCCTCTCAGCTGCAGTTTCTGTGGCATCAAGACTGACCCCCCCTCCCTCTCCCCCTTCCTCTCCCAATACACACACCAATGTTCCCTCCCACTTTCCTTCCCTCCGCCACCCCTATCCCCCTACACACGGACTCTCCTTTTTCTTTCTTTCTTTATTTGGTGTTTTTAACGTCGTTTTCAACCACGAAGGTTATATCGCGACGGGGAAAGGGGGGAGATGGGATAGAGCCACTTGTTAATTGTTTCTTGTTCACAAAAGCACTAATAAAAAAATTCCTCCAGGGGCTTGCAACGTAGTACAATATATGACCTTACTGGGAGAATGCAAGTTTCCAGGACAAAGGACTTAACATTTCTTACATACTGTTTGACTAAAATCTTTACAAACATGGACTATATTCTATACAAGAAACACTTAATAAGGGTAAAAGGAGAAACAGAATCCGTCCTCCAGGACCCTCTCAGATGCAGTTTCCGTGACAGCCCCATGGTATCGAGACTGACCCCTCTCCCTCCTCCCGCTCCCAACACACACACTAATGTCCCCTCCTACTTTGTCCACCTGGTCCTTCCCTCCGCCACCCCTACCCCCCCCCCCCTTAACACACGGACTGCCCCTCCAGGACCCTCTCAGATGCAGTTTCCGTGACAGCCCCATGGCATCGAGAGAAGGTCTATTTGGCTCTCGGCGCTTCTTTTGTGCGGCCCTGTTTGCCTGTCCGCTCTCAGGTAATGATTGAGCGCTGGCAATGAACCCCTTGAAAACCCCCACGTCCCTCTTTAAGTAACCAGCCTCCCGGCCACGCGGGAGACACTGCTGTAATGCTAAAAAGGCCGTTCTGTTGTCTGCCCCCGTTTCAACGACGTCCTGCCCTCCCTGTCGCTTTTGCAGTCTCTGCATGGGTTTTATTTTTAAGATGCTCAGTGGTTACGCGACGAAAAAAATAGTGCGGGCAGTGTTGCAGTTTTGAAGTACGGCTTGCTTTTTTGCTTGTTTCTAACTAACTAGGGGGTCCTTAATGTTCTCACAGGAAAACATTTCCTTTTTGGGACATTTTTCTTTTCTTAAATGCGGTTGTTGAGAATAATGGCCGGAAGTCGGAGAATGGTGTTTGTTTGCTTTTTGCTTTTTTTTAACATGCTGGTAAAAATAATTTTCTTCTGTGCAGTTTGGAAGTATGCTGCGTGTTTCACTCTTAACAGGCTCTCTGAGAATAAAAGCAGGAAAAGGAAAAATAGCATTTTTTTCGAGCATTCCTGAAATATTTAAAAACAAATCGTCAATTGCACAACATGCCACCCGAAAAGTTAGAGAGAAAGGGGGAGGGAGGGACGGACGGAACGACGGACAGAGAGACAGACCGATCGACAGACAGAAAGACACAGTTCTCCGTGTCATTTTCTCAACAAAATCAATGCCCCCACTCAACTCATCCAGCTCCCTCACAACCCCACCCCGCGCCCAGAACAAGGACAAAAACAACCACGAAAAATCATTAAAAATTATAAAAATTATTGATTGTGGTATTCTTATGGTAAAATGGCTGAATTTTTCGAAAATGACAATCGTTTTGATGTATTTTACTTACCTAATGAGATATTTGCCTTCAAAGTGGGGGTATCAGACCTGTCTGGGCCGCCATTTTGCTAGGAAATTCCTCCTAGAGAAAGCTATGCATTCTAAAAACAATAAGACCTCCCCCGCACCTTAGAAATAATAAGCCGCTTGGCTCCCTCAATACCCACTTCCTGTTTACGTTCCACGAGTGTTTGGAGCCATTTTCGAATGCTTTCAGTGGTGTTTTAGAGTAAAATCATCAGTTATTGTGTAAAGTGTGTATTGTTTGAGCTTTCAACTTGATAAACAATGTCTACGGATCCAAAACGTAGAGGAACACGGCAAAAGAAACGAAAATTCTACGGTAATCAGTACACGAAACCGAGCGAATCATCTGTCAGTGTCACAGTGAGTGATACAACTGTTTCGCAAGTGTCGAACAATACTTCTTCAGTTTCAAGCAACATTTGTGTTTCATCAACAAGTGCCACGCCCACCACGACTGAAAGAAAGATTGGGGAACATTACAAAGATTTCCTGGACTTTGAAAAGGAGCTTAAAAAAGGAAATGAAGCCCATTTCAGTGATACTGATACTGATAGTGTGGATGGTCATTTGGATGATGATTTAGTCAGTGAGTTTGTTCCCCATGGAAGTAGAATTATAGATGTGGACCTTCTTGGTTTGAATATTTCGAACAACTTGCTGTGTCGCTTTTGTAAAAAGCCTGTGAAACTGATTGAAACTGACAGACAAGGGTTGGGATCAAAACTTGCTTTTCACTGTGATACAAAGAAGTGTAGCAAACAACAATCTTTCCCAACTTGCAGTTTGTTCCATGTGAATAATTTAACTAATTATTCCATAAAGACAATCGACGCGTTCGTAACGCCTCGCGTCAAGCTAAAGAAGCCTCCCATGAAGCTAGGATCAAGAGAAGACAGAGCAGATTGGAGAAGGATGAAGAACAGGAGCAGGAGGAAGGTTTCCCTTACCTGTCTGGAGGTCACCATGTGGATTAAGCACATCTTTGACAGGTAGAATGAATTTTATAAGTTGTGAAACAGGATTCGGGCCGTCAAAAACAGGTTGAAAAGTTTGTCGAAAATCGGTTGTTTGCGGTGGTTTTTACAGGATATTTCCTGAAGTATTTCACAGATCTGTCTGAAATTTGCTGTACAACTTCCAAACACTTATGGTGTCAATGTAAAGCTCCAGATCCAGTGTAATTCAATATTTCATGAGTTTATAATTTTCATAAATTATAAATTTATGAAAAAAATGTATGTGTTTATGACAAAATCATAAAAGTTAGAATATTAACCCCAGCCAGCTGTCTGAGCTTCATTAGCTTGCTATTGTAATACTTAGTATCTGTGCAGAGTATTATATTTCTCAGGTTGAAATCTTTCTGTAGATTGTGTATTCAATATGTGCTAAAATCAAGGTTCGCGAATAATATTTTATTCGCATAAATATTATTTACACTGACTACATAATCATAAGCTCCTAAATAATCACTTTATTGAAAGGCATATTGAATTTCACACATGTGTGCCAAATTTTAGCAAGAAATGATGCTTAGTTATTTTTTAATGTTTTTTTTAAAGATTTACGCCCTCGTTCAGCTAGCTGTGCCACCTTATTAAGGTACCACCCGCAAATGTCAAACGAGAAAACCTGCCATCCTAAAACTGTGTTTCAACCACAGACAAACAGAGGGCAGCGAAAGTAAATCACAAGTAAGCGTGGCAGCTTCCAGTTGTCTCACTTCTGCTGAGGACAAGCGCGCAACATCGTCCGTGAAAAGCTGATGCTGAGGACCTCTTCACGCGATGGTGTTTGCACAGACCCTCACTCGCTATAGATCTCCCCGCGCAGACACACTCCGGCCAGCGATAGCTACCAGTTTCGAAAGGGGGAGATAAAAAGGGATGGGAGTTACTAGGTCTCTGGCAATCACGGATAAAGCCGATAAATATATCAAAGTCGACTTTTTTTTGGGGGGCCTGCGCTTTGAACAGCAATAGCTGCGTTTTCAGCTGCGTTTGTAAAAGGTGAAATGAAGTCTGACTGGGTCATTGGCAATCTGGGCAATCGTGGATAATTCTGATAAGCGTCTAAACGTCTGCTTTTCTGTGCGTGGGGATGGAGCAGCTATAGAGAGCCGCGTGATTGAGAAGGACAGGAAAAGCTGGAGCCAGCGTGTTGAAGTCATGGCTAATGCTGATGGGCACCGTAACGTCCAGTCTCCTATCCCCTAGACTTTGGACAGCAATGAGTTCTATGTACTGACGGATCAGAAAGGAAGGGGGAATCGGGGATAATGCCCAGTAATGTCTGATGCTTACATGTCCATCTCGGTGTACTCAAACGACAAACGCCGGACTGCAATAGTCTCGACTACCAGCCCAGACGGACTGCTCTCATCATTTCTCACCAGTGACGGGACTTGATGGCCGAGACTATGACCGGTACCGAGGGACGGGCAGAGGGAAGATTGTGTGTGCTGGACAAACGCGAGGCAATGGTGATCAATGCCGGGAACCGTGATGACACGTCCAACTCGCCCACATTCACCAACTCTTTGGACAGCAATACTAGTCGTTGAGAGAGAGAAGATGGCTAAGTTCGGACTTTGCACAATCGTAGGTAATTCACGTAAAGTCCGGTTCATGTCTGACTTATGAAAAAACGCTTGTACTTTGGCGATGGTAGAGAGGATGGCTACTTTGACGTTGGACAATCGTGGGTGATTCCCGTAAACTACGCCTCATGTCTGACCTCTGAATGAATGCTGATGTTCCGAAAATGGCTCGACTGTGGACAATCGTTGGTAATTATCTCAAACCACGCTTCATGTCTGACTTATGAAAGGCCGCGGACTTTATACAATCGTTGGTAGGTAATTCAATAAAACTACCTCTCATGTCTGACTTATGAAAGGTCGCTTCTGCGTGGAAGATGCTTCGTCTCAGTCAAAGACTGCTTTCCCCGTATGTGTGGTACAAACAGTTCCATTAGGGTCAGACGCTGACGTACGGGAAGATTACATCTTCTGGGGTTTTAATAATCGTGGTTAATGTGGACGATCATCTGACAGAAGCGCATGGCGGGACTGAGGGAAGGACCATAGCGACATTTTCTGTCGACGAAGCATTTTGACCAGACCTTGCTCGGAAGAATGGAGGGGAAATATGAGTGGATGATTGATCGTTGGTTTAGGGTTTGGATCAATCAGCGGTTAAAGCGGATAACGGTCTAATGGGTCGCCACCATGTGGCACAACTGCGGGGAACGACTCCGTCACACACACACACACACACACACACACACAAACACGCACACAGCGCCCCCAGCCCCGCCTCCCCCACCCCCTCTTCAAAGCATCCCTGGCAGATGCTGCTTCGCGGCTTATTTCTAGACATCTCTCTCTTTATCAGTTAAAGGATTCAAATAGAGTTGGTTAGTAATGGGGCGAGGAGTGGCATTGATCCAGAGTGTTAAGATCTGAACGTTCACGGGGGACGCGAATAAATCGACATCGGACTGAACATTTTTGAAAATTTCAAGTTGACATGAAGATCACTTTAATGCAGAGCTTTTAGAACAATTTAGTTCGAAATGCTTTGAGATTGTATGCTCCCATCATCAATATTTCATTGTTGATGTTAATGTGTTGTGAGTTACGCCTATGACACAGAACGTCTTATAAATTGAAAAAACTACTTCTAGTTTTTTTGTAAGACCCTGCACTACAGGCTTGAAGTTGAAGGGAAGACGAAGAGAAAAATGGGATTGCAGAAAATTGTTGAATTGTTCACAATCTTCCAGCAACATCAAAACAAAAACAACAATATAAACAACAAACAAACAAACAAAAACACACATAATATATTGAACTGTAAAATCAACTGCCTGTTCGACGGAGGGACTGGTGGAGGGAGGGGGAGGAGGGCTGGATCAGTAGACGACCATAATGCACCGAAAAATGAAATATATAGCCTTCGTATTCGACGGACCAAAATAAAGAGAATATTGAGCTGAATAAAAACTCAGCTGTCTACACTTCTCACTAAATTTTATCAGACGGCGGTGGCTATGCACCAAAAAGAGCATGATGCATCTTCATTTGATGCAGGTAATTCCGCAGCACGCCCGCTGGACATTCATCACTACAACCACGGGTGCCCGGTGTGAACTAATCGCGAGTGTTTCCAATAAACGTCAACTGGCTAATGACTCTTCGGAAAGAAAAGACATTTACAGAATGCGTGTACCGTGCGCATCCCTGTCCGCTCCCGTCTCTGTGTGCCTCTCTGTGTCTGTGTGCCTCTCTGTGTCTGTGTGCCTCTCTGTGTCTGTGTGCCTCTCTGTGTCTGTGTGCCTCTCTGTGTCTGTGTGCCTCTCTCTGTCTCTGTGTGCCTCTCTGTGTCTGTGTGCCTCCCTCTGTGATTGTGTGCCTCTCTCTCTCTGTCTGTGTGCCTCTCTCTGTGTCTGTGTGCCTCTCTCTGTGTCTGTGTGCCTATCTGTCTCTGTGTGCCTCTCTCTGTCTCTGTGTGCCTCTCTGTCTCGGTGTGCCTCACTGTCTCTGTGTTCCTCTCTCTGTGTCTGTGTGCCTCTCTGTCTCTATGTGCCTCTCTGTCTCTGTGTTCCTCTCTCTGTCTCTGTGTGCCTCTCTCTGTGTCTGTGTGCCTCTCTCTGTGTCTGTGTGCCTCTCTCTGTGTCTGTGTGCCTCTCTGTCTCTGTGTTCCTCTCTGTCTCTGTGTTCCTCTCTCTGTCTCTGTGTACCTCTATCTGTGTCTGTGTGCCTCTCTGTCTCTGTGTGCCTCTCTGTCTCTGTGTTCCCCTCTCTGTCTCTGTGTGCCTATCTGTCTCTGTGTGCCTCTCTCTGTGTCTGTCTGCCTCTCTGTCTCTGTGTTCCTCTCTCTGTGTCTGTGTGCCTCTCTGTGTCTGTGTGCCTCTCTCTGTGTCTGTGTGCTTCTCTCTGTGTCTGTGTGCCTCTCTCTGTGTCTGTGTGCCTCTCTCTGTCTCTGTGTGCCTCTGTCTCTGTGTGCCTCTCTCTGTGTCTGTGTGCCTCTCTGCCTCTGTGTTCCTCTCTCTGTCTCTGTGTGCCTCTCTGTCTCTGTGTGCCTCTCTCTGTGTCTGTGTGCCTATCTGTGTCTGTGTGCCTCTCTCTGTGTCTGTGTGCCTCTCTGTGTCTGTGTGCCTTTCTCTGTGTCTGTGTGCCTATCTGTCTCTGTGTTTCTCTCTCTGTCTCTGTGTGCCTCTCTGTCTCGGTGTGCCTCACTGTGTCTGTGTGCCTCTCTCTGTCTCTGTGTTCCTCTCTGTCTCTGTGTGCCTCTCTGTCTCTGTGTGCCTCTCTGTCTCTGTGTGCCTCTCTGTCTCTGTGTGCCTCTCTCTGTCTCTGTGTGCCTCTCTCTGTCTCTGTGTGCCTCTCTCTGTCTCTTTGTTCCTCTCTCTGTCTCTGTGTTCCTCTCTCTGTCTCTGTGTGCCTCTCTCTCTCTCTGTGCCTCTGTCTCTGTGTGTCTCTCTCTTTCTCAGTGTGCCTCTCTCTGTCTCTGTGTTCCTCTCTCTGTCTCTGTGTTCCTCTCTCTGTCTCTGTGTTCCTCTCTCTGTCTCTGTGTGCCTTTGTCTCTGTGTGTCTCTCTCTTTCTCAGTGTGCCTCTCTCTGTCTTTCTTTGTCTCTTTCTGTCTCTGTCTTTGTCCATTTCTCTCTTTCTCTTTCTATTTTTGTTTCTGCCTCTTTCTCTACCTCTTTCTCTTTGACTAATGCTTGGACCTGTCCCTTCCCTTGCTCACATAGACGTATAACCCCCCCCCCCCCCCCATTCTCTCTCTCACTAGATGAACAGACTCTCTCTATTCCTCTTGTCCATCATACCCTTCACGCAACCATACCCTTCTCCCCATTTCTGTGTGTGTGATATAAGCCTTATATTGATTGATTGATTTCTCTCGACACTTCTATTCCAAAAGGGGATGACGTCATCGGGCTGGCTTGGGGTACCGAGTTTTGACCAGCCGCGTTGGGTAAAGAGAGAACAGTCTTCAGAGGCTGACTCGGTGACAGAGTGGTGGTGGAAAAGGTCACGAAATGCACGTGCCAGCTTACAGCGTGTGTGATGAAATGCATGGTTCTTATTGCTCGCGTTGGCGTCATCGTGGTCTTGCGTCAGCTTCGTTTGGACATCGAGTGATTGAATTTTTTTTCTTTCTTTCTTTTTACAGTTTTCCTGTGTTTTGTTGTTGCTTGGTTTCGTGTGTGTGTGTGTGTGTGTGTGTGTGTGTGTGTGTGTGTGTGTGTGTGTGTGTGTGTGTGTGTGTGTGTGTGTGTGTGTGTGTGTTGATTGATTTCTCACTCAAACTGCGACCTTTCCACTATCATTGGCTGCATGTATATCTGTCATCGTGCATATTCATGCATATATTTGTGATTGTGGTAGGAGGATAATTATCGACGATGGTCTAATTGCACGGAACCCAATTTTATATCATTCAGTTAGTTAGTTAATAAGTTAGTTACTTAGTTAGCACGTGTGTGAGTGTGTGTGTGTGTGTGTGTGTGTGTGTGTGTGTGTGTGTGTGTGTGTGTGTGTGTGTCCCTCCCTCCCTCCCCCCTCTCTCTCTCTCTCTCTCTGGGGCAAAACAGAAGTAATTTTATAAGTTTGCGCATATGCCGTGACCCTCTCTGCCTCAGTCTCTGTCGGTCTGTCTGTGTGTCTGTCTGTCTGTGTGTATGTCTGTCTGTGTGTGTGTATGTCTGTCTCTCTCTCTCTCTCTCTCTCTCTCTCTCTCTCTCTCTCTCTCTCTCTCTCTCTCCCCTCCCTCTCTCTCTCTCTCTTTCTCCCCTCCCTCTCTCCCCTCCCTCTCTCTGTGTCTCTCTCCCCCTCCCTGTAGAGACTCCATACGGTGTAGATCCCTTGCAAAATTTATATATTATGCAATCAGACGAAGACAATTGTTTTCATAGGTATATTGTAAATGAATACGTTGATGTTTCATGTTTCGGAGTTCAAGTAGCAGTAATGTTTTTCACGTATTTATTTCATGGTTGTTGTCGTCGTTGTTGTGTTTTTGTGTTGTTTCTGTTTTTTGTTCTTCCCCCATTCCCCTTGGTTTGTATATGGGTCTGTGGCCTTAGTACAATAAACCGTTCTAAGTTCTGAGTTCTCCCCCTCCCTCTCTGCAAGCTTCAAAGCCGCAATTCTCTTATTTTCTCTCCCCCTGTCCTCACATCCTCAACACACCACCCAGAATTAGCTGCCAGAAGCCGTCAAGGGGCAAGAAGAGGAGTGATGATACAGAGTGGCGTGTGGTTGCATGACGAGATGTATTATGGCGAGCTCTTCACCCCCACCCATCACACCAATCACCATGGCCAGTCACGCCAGTTAGTCATTTCCACGGGACGCCAATCACTCCTCTGTTCTGGGTGGTGCCTTTCGTCCATAATGTGGCTCCCTGGCCCCGATTCCCTCTTGTTTGTTAGGGTCTTTTGGTGGCGAGTTGAACTTCAAAGCGTGAGCACAAACCTCGACGTTCATTATAAGACTGTGAGACTAAACTTGACATACTGTAGATACATTTTTTACTCTGTTCTGGGTGGTGTCTTTCGTCCATAATGTGTCTCCCCGGCCCCGATTCCCTCTTGTTTGTTGGGGTCTTTGGGTGGCGATTTGAACTTCAAAGCGTGAGCACAAACCTCGACGTTCATTATAAGACTGTGGGACTAAACGTCACAAACTGTAAATATTTTCTACTCTGTTCTGGGTGGTGCTCTTTGCAGAAAACAACATTGGGCCAAGGTTCCGATTTTCTCTTCTTTGTTGTCTAGTTTTGGTGGAGAGTTTAAATTGAGGACGTGAGCACGGACCCCTCACACTCAATCTCATCCTTCCACCCCCTTACCCCTACTTCAAAAAGCGTTGACATTAATGTGAGTTTGTTTCCGTCTTGCTTTTCTTGTTTGTTTTGTTTTGTTTTTAGCTACTTTCACTGGGATTTTTTTCTCTCTCTTCCGAACGTCACGAGCAAATAAAATGTCGATTGTCCAGTTACTGTTTCAACATAAACTAACGCCAAATTATTAGTACTATTTTCCGGTTGTACTTTTCTGTGTTACTTTGTTATTGTTATTTTACACAATGACAGGTACAGACAGAGAGAAAAGACGAAAGGAAGACGTACAACAAAAATTAAACAAGTCGCGAAAGGCGAAATTACTACATTTAGTCAAGCTGTCGAACTCACGGAATGAAACTGAACGCACTGCATTATTTCACCAAGACAAAACGGTTTCGCTAATCCCCGCGGCACAAGAAAATCACTTACTTTTCCCGTGCAACACGAAGTAAAACTGATAAGCCAGTACTAGTATAGCTGCGCAATAACGTATTGCGGTAAGGAGGAAAGCGCGCTTTTCTGTATTCTTTTCAACTTTCTGAGCTTGTTTTGAATACAACATATATCAATTATTGTTTTTGGAATCAGGAAATGATAAAGAATAAGATGAAATCCTTTTTGGATCGATTTATTAGATTTTAATCGTAGTACTAATTAACATATTTTCGTTATTTGTGATCACATTTTAAGAGTAAACATAACATATGAATATATTTTTAGATTCAAAATTTGATGAAGAATACGATGCAATCTATTTTAAATCTGTGTGCAAAAATTTGATTTTAATGACAACTTTAATGAGCAAACTCATTAATTAATTTTAACCCTCTAAGCTGAAATGCAAACCAAAGTCCGGGCTTCGTCCAACATTACTTGACCAAAATTTCACCAAAATTGGTTGGAAAATGAGAGCGTGACAGTGCTGCCTCAACTTTCATAAAAAGCCGGATATGACGTCATCAAAGACATTAATCAAACAAATGAAAAAAAACGTCTGGGGATATCTTACTCAAGAACTATCATGTTAAGGTTTAATTAAGATCGGTCCTGTAGTTTTCTCGTAACCGATCTATACACACACACACACACACACACACACACACACACACATACAAACACACACCACACCCTCATCTCGATTCCCAGTCAATGTTAAAACATGTAGTCATAAGCCTAACTTTACTAAATGTAAAAACAAAAGCAACCAAAACCAAACACAGAACGAAATGTGATTGACACAAATGAGCGTGTGAACTTAAAAAAAGAAAACAAATCTTCCCTGAGTGAGTGATGCATAGTTTCCTCGATTCGACGGACACTAAGTTCTTGCTTCTTGGAACGAAAAAAACACACACACAAAATCTTCTCTTGATTCGTTTAGCCGACCAGCCAATTAAGAGTCCGCTCTGCTGCTGTTAAAATTAATGCTGGGGTTGAGAATCAAAAGCTAGTGCAGAGAAAATTAACGGGGGAGAGACAGAGAGAGAGAGACAGAGAGAGAGAGAGAGAGAGAGAGAGAGAGAGACAGACAGACAGACAGACAGACAGACAGACAGACAGATAGACAGACAGACAGACAGACAGTGACAGGGACATGGAGACAGGGACAGACAAAGAGTTTTTAAAACCCCATCCTTTCCTAATACATTTTTTTTTAACTAAAAAAACAGGAATTTGACATTTAAAAATATTAAACATCTCCCCCCCCCCCCCAAAAAAAAAAAAACACCAAAAAAAACCACCAAAATAAATCTTAAAAAATCTTCCCTTTACAAAAAAGAACAACATCGGGCGGAAAAACAGCACTTGAACCTGTCTCTGGCGGTGCAGGCGAGAGGAATGTGACTGATTACAGAGCTAGCGCTGACCCCACCTTCCCTCCGGTACAAAGAACCCAGCGCCGCCCGGTTCCTACGCCGCACGCGATCGCCTCGTTTCCAGGCTAGCCGAGACGAGGCCCGCGGACACGTGAGACTGTGACAGTGTGAGGTGAAGGCAAGACAGAGAGGTGACGTGCACGGACCGCACGGATTAGCTGCCTGTTACGTTTTAACATGCACGAAATGGTGTGGCTGAGGGGTTGGTTGTGCCTTCCAAATCACTGGTATTTCTCTGGCGGTTCGGCTTTCCTCCCACCACCACCACACCTTTGTTCCTGTACCTCCCAAAAAAAAGATGAAAGAAGGGGTTAGGGGCGATGGACGGTGGCAGAGGATGAGACGATTGAGGGAGTAAAGCTTTGATTACATTCCTGGTTTTTTTTAAACCCTCGCCATGAGATCAACTCGGCATTACGAAAGTTAGAAACTCGGTATCACAAAAGTTAGAGAACGGAACGAGGTCACTGCACTATATATATGCATGAGGGGGTGAGTCGGTAAGTTGTTACAATCGCAAGGGCAAATAACATAAATTAAAAGTTAAGAAAGCCATATATGGGAACACACTATCTTTTTTGTTTGCGCAAATTGCAATCCAGCAGAAACGATTCATTACCAACAAACACAGAAACTATAGCGTATGAGACACGACAGACATTTTAGAACTTATACAAAGGGCAATATTATATTTACATCGCTTTACTCTACTTCTGGTGGTTCAGACTCAGATCAATAGTGGTCATTTGAAGTACACAAAGAGACAACTCAAAGTATTTCCTCGCAATGAGGTTGACCACAAAGGTCAATGCGCGAGGGCTGAGCCTACTTAGGCGTAAGTTCGGACAAGAGTAAAGAGCTTGGAAAAGCTTCTAATGAGGTCTGAATGGGAAGGGGGGGAGGGGGTGGCAGTGTTAACATCTGGAAAAACAATACCATTTTTAAAATGACTATTTTCAATGGAAAACTAAGTGTCCATCTACAGACCACATATGCCATCAATATATATGCTTTGAAAGAAACATGTCGGTCTTTGTTTTGAGAGCGTTTGTGATGAGGAGAAAATAAGACAGTAATTAAGTACGTCTGCTACTGCTTCCGAAAATGTAGACAGACCATTGAACTATTTTTCTAGCATTAAGTCCATTTTTCCAGCTCTATGCACGTTTTTGCTAAGCTGGCTTTTATCCTAAGAGCAGGCAAAAGCTTTTAGTTTTCAGTCTATCATTGTCACCTGCGGGTACTTAAGTTGAAAAGCAGCGCCAGACACCAAATGTCTATATTTCCAAAACTCAAAGATATCAGGATAACAGTGAGGATGCTAAGCAGTGCTTAAAAACTCGGACAATTTTTCTCATCTTTATTTCAATTTTAAACGAAATTTAAACAAACATTTTAAAAAAATTTTTAAACACTTCAGTTGTGGATCTATTTTGGATTCCAATGTTGTACGTATCTTTGTATATATTTGTCTTCTGCAGAAAACTCATAATATTACATCCCTACTCTTCTTCTAAAACGTTCGCTACTGATATGTCAATGTTTTCCCATATTTTATATGTCAATATGTTTTCCCATGTTTTATAAGTCAATATGTTTCTCCATGTTTTATATGTCAATATGTTTCCCCATGTTTTATCTATATATATATACGACTTCTGTCTGTCTGTGTGTGTGTGTGTGTGTGTGTGTGTGTGTGTGTGTGTGTGTGTGTGTGTGTGTGTGTGTGTGCGTGTGTGTGTGTGTGTGTCCGCGATGCACGGCCAAAGTTCTCGGTGGATCTTTTTCAAATTTGGAGACCGTATTCAGCTACACCCCGGACACAACCTCATCGATGAGATATTTCAACACGTGCTCTCAGCGCGCAGCGCTGAACCGATTTTGGTTTTTCTCTGGATCCATTCCCAGTAACTCTTCCTTATCTTCTCCAGTGTTTTCAGCCGCGTTTGTCTCCCTTCCTCCGTGCGGTGCGCCGGCTGTACACCGGTCCCCGGCGCAGCCGGGTATTCGTCTCGACTTCTTCCCGGCGCAGCCGTACCCGGCGAAGCGGGTATTCATCTAGTATGTCGATATGTTTCCCCATGTTTTATATGTCGATATGTT
>NC_090256.1:75213624-75268160 GCF_037325665.1 Littorina saxatilis | reverse complement strand
AAATAGAGGTCGTGGCCTCTTGTTATCGCTGAGAGACCAAAGGGAATAGAGATCGTGGCCTCTTGTTATCGCTGAGAGACCAAAAGGAATAGAGGTCGTGGCCTCTTGTTATCGCTGAGAGACCAAAGGGAATAGAGATCGTGGCCTCTTGTTATCGCTGAGAGACCAAAGGGAATAGAGGTCGTGGCCTCTTGTTATCGCTGAGAGACCAAAGGGAATAGAGATCGTGGCCTCTTGTTATTGCTGAGAGACCAAAAGGAATAGAGATCGTGGCCTCTTGTTATCGCTGAGAGACCAAAGGGAATAGAGATCGTGGCCTCTTGTTATCGCTGAGAGACCAAAGGGAATAGAGATCGTGGCCTCTTGTTATCGCTGAGAGACCAAAGGGAATAGAGATCGTGGCCTCTTGTTATCGCTGAGAGACCAAAAGGAATAGAGGTCGTGGCCTCTTGTTATCGCTGAGAGACCAAAGGGAATAGAGATCGTGGCCTCTTGTTATCGCTGAAAGACCAAAGGGAATAGAGATCGTGGCCTCTTCTTATCGCTGAGAGACCAAAAGGAATAGAGATCGTGGCCTCTTGTTATCGCTGAGAGACCAAAGGGAATAGAGATCGTGGCCTCTTGTTATCGCTGAGAGACCAAAAGGAATAGAGGTCGTGGCCTCTTGTTATCGCTGAGAGACCAAAAGGAATAGAGGTCGTGGCCTCTTGTTATCGCTGAGAGACCAAAAGGAATAGAGGTCGTGGCCTCTTGTTATCGCTGAGAGACCAAAGGGAATAGAGATCGTGGCCTCTTGTTATCGCTGAGAGACCAAAAGGAATAGAGGTCGTGGCCTCTTGTTATCGCTGAGAGACCAAAGGGAATAGAGGTCGTGGCCTCTTGTTATCGCTGAGAGACCAAAAGGAATAGAGGTCGTGGCCTCTTGTTATCGCTGAGAGACCAAAGGGAATAGAGATCGTGGCCTCTTGTTATCGCTGAGAGACCAAAAGGAATAGAGATCGTGGCCTCTTGTTATCGCTGAGAGACCAAAAAGAATAGAGATCGTGGCCTCTTGTTATCGCTGAGAGACCAAAAGGAATAGAGATCGTGGCCTCTTGTTATCGCTGAGAGACCAAAGGGAATAGAGATCGTGGCCTCTTGTTATCACTGAGAGACCAAAAGGAAGAGATCGAGTAGATCTTGGAAGAAATGTGAGTCATGAGTCATCCAGAGGATTTACTGCCGGAGCTGAGGTCTTCGACGTGTGTTGTATTGGATCTGTCAGAATTCTCCCATCAAGTTCTGTGGGTATTTTTTTCTTCTTCTTTAGTTTGCTTTTTCCCTTTGCTCTCTCTCTCTCTCTCTCTCTCTCTCTCTCTCTCTCTCTCTCTCTCTCTCTCTCTCTCTCTCTCTCTCTCTCTCTCTCTCTCTCTCTCTCTCTCTCTCTCTCTCTCTCTGTACACCCTCTCTCTCTCTCTCTCTCATTCATTTTCTCTCTCTCTCATTCATTCTCTCTCTCTCTCTCTCTCTCTCTCTCTCTCTCTCTCTCTCTCTCTCTCTCTCTCTCTCTCTCTCTCTCTCTCTCTCTCTCTCTCTCTCTCTCTGTCTCTCTCTGAGAAAGCGCTCAGAGTAAATTTTCACTTGTGTGTTTGTTTGTTTCGCTTATGAAGGAATCGGGTTGCAGTTAGACATGTGTCTTTGAGTGACTCGGAGATTCTCTGCCGCTGGGTCACCGATGTCTTTGTGGTGAACGTGGTTATTCACTAGAGCTGTCTTCGGCCGGTACGGATTTCAATAACTTTTGGTCGATTTTCTATCGTCGAACCGATATTACCCAATATTGACGCCGGGACTGTGTGATGATATCTTCTGCACACACAGTCAGTCAATGTTAGATATATTGCTAATTCTCTGGACATTTTGTATTTACTGTAAAGAAATTACAAAAGTATTTACAAGTCTCGGTTTTGGCTGTTCCATATCCCTCCCTCTGATTATTATTTCTTTTTGTTCACTCTTTTCTTGTACTTTTCAGTATTTAAAAATGTCTTTTCTTTCAAAAAGTCTTTAGTCACTTGCTCAACTAAATTCTGGGATCATTACATTTTCATATATATTTGTTTGTTTTTGAATTTAGGTGTTTTTGTTTTTGAAGTGGGGAAGCAATAAAGAGGTCGTCGATATCAAAACTGATATCGACGGAAATGTCGTCGATATCACTTTTACAATGAGCTCAGATTTGCCCAAGTGACCAATGGAAATCCACGTAACATATGAAATAGCAATATTTTGTACTACCAACATTTTGGCATGGGTAGATGTCCATTAATCAGTGTACTGAAGCCAAACATACTTAACACAACATGATATTGTACACATCTCAGTGCACGCACTCTTCTTACCCCCCTCCCTCCCCCTTTGTCTCCCAGTCACCCCTCAGAGTTTCTCAATTCGCATGAAAACATGTCCTGGAGCATCCGAACGATTGTAACCCCCTAAAATGACACAATGCACTGACTGAGAGCAGAGTCCACACAATCACATTACAAAAAATTAAAACAATCGACCGTGACACTTTTTGCACAGACCTGCAAAACGTACCATTAGCCTACTCCCATTTGGACAAAATTAACAGCATCAGAACAGGTAAAAGTGATCGAACTCTGAAAAATATGCATGTTGTCATGGTTCACACCTGACACTTGAAGTTGCTGTTAGTTCTGAGAACCTGCAGTCAGGCCGTTCACTAAAGTGTACATGATTGTGCCTGAGTTCTGAATCCGTGAATCTGATATAGGGCCTAGTACGTTGCTGCATCAGTCCAGATAACTGGCGTTGGTTGACCTGACTGAATTTGCGGCGACGCGTTTAACCCATCAAGGTTGTTATTTTAATTTTGTGGTGTTTTTTTCTTCGTTTGTCACATTACACGTTTCCCGCTGTAACATTCTGCGGCGCCTTCACCATCCCGGCTGATATGATAGGGATGGGTCAGGTTGATGATTGTCACTGCTGCGCCAGCCCCTAAAACATTGATATTTGTTCCTGATTTTAGTGTTGATTCTCACAATTAAACTTTGATATTAGCAGAAATGTATACATAGTGAAACAAACCAGCAAGGTCTCGATGGTCGCATTCATGCCGAGTATAGTAATTATAATCCGAAACTGAAAGGTCACAATTTTGCATTGGAATTTATCGTTTTGTTTTCTCTGCGGTCTAAGGGAAAGAACCCCTTCTATTTTTCTATTATCAAAACTGCCAAGAGTCGCTCCCCTTCCACTAAATTTTCAAAGGGAGCTTACTGAGTATGACTATTTACGGACAACTCTTGCCTAGTAACCAAACAAAGATGGCGGCGTCCCGATAAACTTTTGAGAAGGCGCGAAGAGGCTGTGACATTTTTTCATCTCACCATTGAGGTCTGATAGTATGAAACTGGTCAAATCGTCTGTGACTATTGGTTTCTGAGCTTCTCCTGCACCAAAATATTGTTGTAACTGTGGTAGCTTTGGCTTGGTTAGATTGTAACAGTTTTAAACAGTGGAAAATGTGTCTGTTTCAGATTTTCTCGATCCAAATCCAATCTGCAAAACCTTGGGCCAAATTGAAACGAATGTACGATTATAAGCTGAGATAATTGAAGTCAATAATTATGCAGTAGGGCGTTCGCAACCAAGGACAGCAAAACATAGGGCCTACAGGTTTTCTTTGTTCTTGTCTGTGAGTAGAAATCCAAAAAGAGATAAGAGTGCTAACAGTAACATTTCAAAATTCGTAATACAAAAACAAGAACGGTAAGTTATTGGAAATGAGTAAATTAAACGTCCCAATAACTTACCATTTTTTTTATTCTTGCCTGTGTATGACATTTTTGTTTCTGTTTACCTCACAGCAAAAAATAAAAGACTAGTCTCCTGGGCCCGCTCAGCAGCTGGACAGCAAAGATGGCATCCAACACGCACAGCGCTCCCCGGGTGCAGACCACCCCACGGGGTCAAGAACCAGCCATGTACCTGCAGCGGCCCTCCACCGGGCGATCGCAGGATGTGCGCCACATCCTTGCCAAGGCGTTCCGTGATCTCTACACTAGAGAGACCATCAGGCCAGAGACGGTAAAAAACCTGCAAGTGTCAAAGGAATGTGATGATCCTTATCATGAACGCTATGTGGAGAGTCTGCAGAAGGTGAGGTGTTTTATTTCTTTACCGTAATTAATTGTTCAGCAAGGGCTCCCTAGATTTCTGTGCTTTATACAAATCAAAATGTGTACATTTAGTCAATGTTCTCTGCAGTTGTACGTGTGAAAATGATTAAATGAAATGAGATGTAAAGCAGTCTTTTTTCTGGGGGAATTGTTTACAAATGTCAAAACTGCATACAAAATTGCTGTTTGAAGGTAACCAGTGTTTTGCATTTAGATTATTTTCTGTGCCAAAGTTAATTAGATTTGAACAAGCGTCCTTGCAATTTAACTCTTGGAAATTTTAGAAATTGGTATACAAGAAATTTAAAAGGTGCAAAGAAATAATCTGTGCAAATTGTTTACACTCTAAAAACACACGTTTATGCATGTTCTTGTGTTATGAAACATATTCATAAATATGGCTGACGAGCTATGAGTTTAGGATCGTTATTTTGCAGTTATCACTTTCAGGACGATATATATATATGTGACCCTCCAACACGGAATGAGTCGCATGTCACCTTTTCATGATTTTCATATTTTTACATTTTCTTAAAGAGTTTTTTATTCTCTATCCAGTGGTGAAAACCGTTTTAGAAAAGAGTGAACACTTTTCGAGTTATAAGCCTGTGACTATGGTGACCCTCACACTGTTACTGGACACCCCCCGCACTTATATTATGCCTAGCGCAGAACCGCGTGAGGTGACATGCGACTCATTTCGTGGTGGAAGGTCACATATATATATATATATAAAAAAAATAATTAAAAAAAAGAAGACGTGTTGTACTTGTTCTTTTTTGCTTTTTACAATTTACATATAGTCATGCAGTTGGTGATGGCGTATGTTTTCCACACTGCAGGTGTATGATGAGTGGAAGCGTCGTATGGAGGAGGCGGCCATGTTGGAGCGGCACATCATGCAGGCACAGGCACGCGCCATGTCCGCTGACGAACGATACATTCACCGTGCTGCAACATCCTGCGATCAGTTTAACAGTCTTGGGTTGCCTCCTGGTATGGGTTTTCCTCCTTTTCTGCTTCTTTTTATCTTTGTATATATTTCTAGTCTTTATTTTTATTTTATTTTATTTTATTTGTTCTATTTTGACTTACACTGCTACAAGTACATTAGTTATGTTTTAAATAGGCTTAAAACATAATTGTGCAGAGCATATAGATTTCAACTCCACACTCTATCAGCAAATGAACACCTGAAATGTATAATGTGTCCATTTCTGTGAAAACGGTCACTGTGGTCAAAATGATTGTTATGTGCACCCTAAGACTGTTTTCCATTACTTTATACACTGTTTGTGCTATATCTGATGCTTCCTTCAATGTTTAGAAATTGAGCTTGAAGTGGGAGTCAGTAAAGTTTGTTTACATTTTGGTCCAACTTTGACCTCGTATTTATCTTATTAGAGGCTTAATTCACTCAACAATGTCCACAAAGTCGCAGAACTGACCACAAATGATATGGACTTGTATTTGCTTCACCGTCTGTTTAAGTGTGTTTTTCTTCATTTTTGACTCACATGCGAAGCAAAAGTGAGTCTATGTACTCACCCGAGTCGTCCGTCCGTCCGGCCGTCCGGCCGTCCGGAAAACTTTAACGTTGGATATTTCTTGGACACTATTCAGTCTATCAGTACCAAATTTGGCAGGATGGTGTATGATGACAAGGCCCCAAAAAACATACATAGCATTTTGACCTTGCGTCAAGGTCGCAGGGGCCATAAATGTTGTCTAAAAAACAGCTATTTTTCACATTTTTCCCATTTTCTCTGAAGTTTTTGAGATTTAATACCTCACCTATATATGATATATAGGGCAAAGTAAGCCCCATCTTTTGATACCAGTTTGGTTTACCTTGCTTCAAGGTCAAGGTCACAGGAGCTCTTCAAAGTTGGATTGTATACATATTTTGAAGTGACCTTGACCCTGAACTATGGAAGATAACTGTTTCAAACTTAAAAATTATATGGGGCACATGTTATGCTTTCATCATGAGACACATTTGGTCACATATGATCAAGGTCAAGGTCACTTTGACCCTTATGAAATGTGACCAAAATAAGGTAGTGAACCACTAAAAGTGACAATATCTCATGGTAGAAAGAGCCAATAAGCACCATTGTACTTCCTATGTCTTGAATTAACAGCTTTGTGTTGCATGACCTTGGATGACCTTGACCTTGGGTCAAGGTCACATGTATTTTGGTAGGAAAAATGTGTAAAGCAGTTCTTAGTGTATGATGTCATTGCTAGGTTTAGCTGAAGGTCAAGGTCATGTAAAGGTCAAGGTCAAGCATGTGAGTCGTATGGCCCTTCTTGTTTTGGATTATTGTGCTACTCGTTTCCTGCTTTACAAGTAAATACAGCAGTCCCTGCAATGTACGGCCCCCGGCGTGAGCGGACACCTGACATGTACGGACACATTTGCTCGGCACGGAGTGTTTTCCTTCTATATTTTCCCCCCCTTAAACGGACACCTGCAAAACGTGGACGCGGACACTCATTTTCGGTCCCAACAGCAGGTCATACCTCCAATGTACGGACAGACCATCGTCAAATTTTCACCACAACAAAATCGATAACAGAGCAGTCCGGCTCTTGGTACAAAGATCACAGCCGCAATGGCGTGACGACAGTCACTGGTAACTTGAGTGCACCTGTACCCATCAGGTGGGGGGGTAGTTTTGGTCAGGAGTGGAGTACATGCGAAGATGCCAACATGAAACTGCACTGTGCTCATTATTCTTGTCTGTTGGACGTAAACAACAGAAACCACAGTCGATGAAGGTCCTGAGCGAAAGAGAGTGAAAAACCGGCCACAGTTCTCAGCATCGTGTGTCAATATAACACTTACCTCGACAGTACTATTCTTGCACATTATCTATTATAGGCCGAAAAAATTGGACAAAACGCTGCGTGGGTACAATTATCTCCCATAACCATGCGCCACCGTGGATCCCAAGCACTGTCTGAGTGCTTCCCCCTTACAGGATGTAGGTGGCGCGTCCTCTTTCTTTTTTCGCGCGTGACAGTAGGCTGTGTTTCTGCTGCGCTCCCGGATTATTTTGGATTCTAGAGTCTTCTTTTCTGTGTGGATTACCACCTGTTGGATTTTTGTGTGTTATTCCACTTCTGGCTTGAGGCTACGTTGTTTTTCTTCCAACTTGTGCCTCCGTTGTTGTGTGGCGGACTCGGCGTGCCTACCGTCCTACTTCGTGGTGACCGGTCGTCTGCTTCTCGTTTCGCCTCATTCACTTGAGTATTGACCTAATTTTCTTTGAATTTTGTTAATTCTCGATTTTTTAAGGGTACGTACAGGGCGAGGTAGGATGTCTCGTCTTGTTTTGGGCTCTGGTTCTACGGAACCAGAGTCTGCCGGGGGCAACCCTTCTCCGGGCGCACAGCGTCATGTTTTGCGCACGGACAGGGGGACCTTTCGGCGCTCCGACTCTCCCTCCCCAAACGCTTTGCGTTTGCGGTGAGGGAGGGCGGAGAAAGCCTGTTTGAGCAAGCTCAATGCGAGCTTGCTCAAACAGGCTGGGCTTGAACCTGGGACTTCGGGCGGGGCTGCGCCGTCGAAGGTTCGGGGAAGGTCGAGGGGAAAGAAAAAGCGTCTTTCTCCTTCTCCTTCCGTGGAACACGCTTCCCCCCCTTCGACGCCGTTGTCCGGCCCTCAGTCTCAGGCTTCAGCTCCTCCCGGTTTCAAGCCTGGGGGGAAGGTTTCCTTCTCCTCCCTGGCTCGAATCCGGGGGCGGGTCGATTCCCAACCCTCTTTGGGGGTTGGTGAATCTGATCTAGGGGCTACGGGAGAGACTCAGGTTTCGACTTCTTTCTTTTCCGGTGCCTCTCCTGTGCCCTCCTCGGTTTCCACCGCTGTGGAAGCCAGGAGGGACACGGGTCCTCCTCTGAACTCCCTCGCTGGGTCGTCTACTGCTGTTTCGACAGTAGTCTCGGACTCATGGGGGGGGAGATCGGAGGAGATGACGGGGTCTATGAATTCCCTCCCCGCTGGGGTTGGGATGCGAATTGACCCCGTTCAGGGCGGTCCTGTGGGGGCAGGGGTTTCAGGCATCGTGCCTACGACCACTGCTACTACGGTTCCCTCTGACGTCCGTGTGACTGGTGGCTGTCCCTCTATGAAACGCTCCGGCCGACTAGTTACTGGACGTGGAGGTGTTCGACAGAACGTGGTACTTCTGTCGAATGGTCAGGGCGACGGGAACATTGTTTCTGTTGCTCAGACCGACACCTCCGACCGGACCGTCTTGACCCCACGCCATTCCTTAGCGTCTGGTGTTCGGGTGACGGATGGTCCGGACCAAGGGTCCGGAACGGTCCAGGCTTACGGGTCGGGATCGAACCGGACCCACGGGTCCCGACTGGACTTGACCTCCGGGTTTGGTCCGGACGGGACCCATGGTACGGGACCGTACCGGACCTTAGGGTCCGGTGCGGGACAGTACCTCTGGCCCTTGCCGGACCCCCGGACCTACGGGTCCGGATGGTACGGTACGGGACCAGTGGTCCGGTCGGGACCGGACCACCCGACCACCTCTGTTGGTCCGGGTGGTCTGGCACCGAACCGGAACACACCGGACCACCGGACCTACGGGTCCGGATGGTACGGTACGGGACCAGTGGTCCGGTCGGGACCGGACCACCCGACCACCTCTGTTGGTCCGGGTGGTCTGGCACCGAACCGGAACACACCGGACCTACGGGTCCGGATGGTACGGTGTTTCCACGTCCGGACCGAACCACCCGAACACTTTTGTGGGTACGGATGGTTCTGTGCCGAACGGGACCTCCGGATGGTACGGGACCGGACCGGACCACCGGACCGGACCACCGGACCGGACCACCGGACCGGACCACCGGACCGGACCGGACCACCGGACCGGACCGGAACACCGGACCACCCGACCGGACCGGATCGGCACCCCCGACCGGACCGGACCATTTCTTTTCTGATCAGACCCGATGGGTCCCTGTTCAGTCTATAAATGGCGGGGGTTCGTTGGCTGGACTGACCCAACAGTCGCAGGGTTTTTGTTGTTCTCTCCCTTCGGCTGCTGGAGACGTTTCGTCTTTGGGGCAGGGGTCTTCGCGGCCTCTTGCTTCAGTGGGCGTTTCGTCACAGCCTACTTCATCACTTTCGGCTCCTCCCCCTCAAGCTTCCTACACTCCTGCTGTTGAGGAGTTGTCGGGAAGTGAAGAGGAGAGTGAGTCAGAGGACGATGGGGAGGAGGATCAGGGTCGCCCTGAGGTTAACACTGATCCCCTACCCTTGCTATGCTTCGTACTTTCCAACAGTACATGACAGACATCACGCGGCGTCTTGACGCCACGGATGCCTCTCTTAAGCGTCTGTCGTCTAGTGTTCCCAACCCTTCGGTTGACACACAGGACGTGGAGTCTGAGGACGAGAGGCAGGAGGCTCTCCCTCGCACAGCTAGAAGGACGTTTGAACAGTTTCAGGACGTCCTTCCCTCCGACGCCCTCTCGTCCTTGGAGTCCGCTTCGGCCCGGGCGCGGGAGGCACACGCCGCGTCTGCCGGCGGCTCGTTTTATGAACGATCCGGCCGCCAGCAATTCGCGTTCCACCCTAGTCTTAGTGCCACGGTGGAAGCGGCAGCACATCGCCTGAGGAGTACAGATTCACGTGCGAACGCGACCTATGTTCCTCGGGAGGACGCGGATTCAGTGCCGTGCTTTCCTTCGGGAGGCGCACCTCCACTGTTTCCTCGTGTCCAATCTGTTTCGTCCCTCCCTTTTCCCTTTGACTCTCGAACTCTCCCTTTCCAGACTTCGAGTGTTCAGGGTGGGGCTGACGGTGATGTGTTCGTTGGGGAGGTGCCTTCGGTCAAGAAGGTGGAACTGAGCTCTGCTTCGTTCCACAATCTTGAGGCCACCGTTTCTTCCATTGTCGAGGCCCAATCACAGGCCTTGACATGGATGAGCACGCTGTCCACACTGTTGGACCCTCCCGATCGGGCAGAGTCCGATTCCACTCGGGTCCTTGACACGGTTCGAGTGGATCGGGCTTTGCATGCCGTGCGATCGTGCGTGACGACTGCGGCAGAATTGGCCATTGGAACACGGGTCCACTTGTTGGCCCTGTTCCGTGATCATTTTCTGGCTACTTCTTTAGTGCCTCCGGATATGAGGAAGAGTCTGAGGAACACGTTTCCTCAGCCTTCTTCCCTTTTTCATCCGGGCACTGTCCGTTCTGTGGTGGAGTCCACACGCCAGAGGAACACTGATTCTCTGATGGTTGGCCTCGCTGCTTCGGCGACGTCGGCGGGGAGTAAGAGAAGTGCTACAGTCACCTCCAGCTCCCAGCCTCAGAAGAAGAAGAAGAAGAAGCCAGTTTCACTGCCTCCTTCTTCCTCCTCTCAGGCGCCTGTCGCGTTCCCCCCTGCGGCCCCGGCTTCTCGTGCTCCCAAGCGCAAGAAGAAGGGTGCTCAGACAGGTAAGGGTAAGCAGCACCACCAGGGGGGTGGTCGCAAGCCTGCGCCTGCCCGCCAGCAGAATTTTCAGTGAGTCCCGGCCCTACGTTGACGCCCCCTCAAGTTGCCCCTCTTTCGTCCGTCGGTTCCCTTTTTCGGGCCCGCGACATGTGGGGCAGACTGGTCTCCAACCAGTTTATCTTGAGGGTGGTGGGGTCGGGGTTTTCTCTACCGCTGTCGTCACAACCTCCATTGTCCGCTCTACCTTTGACGTTCCCCCCTCCTCGAGACCCTGCCAGATGGCAGGCTCTTCAAGACGAGGTGAACTCGTTGGTCGAGAAGAAGGCTGTCTACCCCCTTTCTCAGCCTTCTCCGGGGTTCTACTCCCGCCTGTTCACCGTCCCCAAAAAGGACGGCAGGTTCAGGCCGGTGTTGGACCTCTCCACCTTGAACTTGTACCTTCGCAGGTGCAAGTTCAAGATGGAAACCCCTTCGTCGGTCCGGTTGGCCATCCGGCCAAACGATTGGGCCACGTCTGTGGACCTCCAGGATGCTTACTTCCACATCCTGGTGGCCCCGGGGTACCGACATCTGCTCCGGTTTGTTTGGGAGGGCACAGTGTTCGAGTTTCGGGCCCTCCCATTCGGCCTGTCCTTGGCCCCGCTGATTTTTACAAAGGTGGTCAAGGAGCTGGCGGCGTTGGTCAGAGCTCAGGGTGTGCGTCTGCGTCAATATTTGGACGATTGGCTCACCCTGGCCCAGTCTCGCGATCAATGCCTCCAACACACCCGGCAGGTCCTGGAACGGACCCATGCTTTGGGGTTCCAGATACAGTGGCACAAGTCGGACCTCGTGCCAGCCCAGCAGTTTTGCTACTTGGGGATGGCGTTCGACACAGTGCTTTACACTGTGTCTCCCTCCCCGGACAGAATCCTCTCCCTGAGGCGAAAGATCCTCTCCATTCAGGCTTGCCGCGCTGTTCCTCACAGACGGCTGGCGGAACTGTTGGGTTCCATGGAGTCTGTCGCTCTGCTGCTGCCCCTTGCAAGGCTACACAAACGTCCCCTGCAACGGGCAGTAGCAGATCGGACTTCCAGGCCTCTCGATTACACCGAGTTGGTCCAGATCGGGCCTTGGTTTCACGAGGCTGTAGTCCAATGGCTGGACCCGATCTGGCTCAACTCTGCGGTGCCTATCCAACCGAGACGGCCGTCTCTCTTCCTGTACACCGACGCTTCTACGCGGGGTTGGGGGGCCCACCTGGACCTGCACGAGGCCCAGGGGGTCTGGACCCAGGAGGAGTCCCTCCTACACATCAACTTTCTAGAGTTGGAGGCGGTTCGTCGGGCTCTGCTGGAGTTTCGCCTCCTGATTCGGGATCAGGATGTGTTGGTCCACGGGGACAACACCACATGCCTAGCTTACCTTCGCCACCAGGGGGGCACCAATTCTCGGTCCCTCTCCCTGTTAGCGGAGGAGATTCTGCTCTGGTGCCAGACCAATCAGGTCCGGATGTCAGTCCAATTCGTTCCGGGGAAACTGAACGCCCTGGCCGACATTCTCAGTCGGGGCGATCAGGTTCTCCCCACAGAATGGACCATCGCTCACAACGTTCTACGGCGTCTGTGGGCAAGGTGGGACCGTCCTCTGATCGATCTGTTCGCAACTCGATTCAGCGCTCGGCTTCCCAGGTACGTCAGCCCCTTTCGAGACACGAATGCGTTCCACGTGGACGCATTCACTCTCTCGTGGAGGCTCCTCGATGCTTACGCCTATCCCCCGACATCTCTGATTCCGAGGGTACTGGCAAAGTATCTGCAGGAACGGCCAAGACTGATTTTGGTCGCGCCTTACTGGCCAACAGCTCCGTGGTTTCCAGATCTTCGCGGTCTCACCCACGTAGACCCTCTACCTCTGAATCTGGACGGGGGAAGTCTGCTCCAGCCTCGATCAGGCCTCCCTCATCCACGTCCAGAGAGTCTGTGCTTGACCGCATGGCTCTTGTGCGCTCCAAACTGCTTGCACTAGGATTGCACAAGAGTTCAGTAGAGTTTTCCTTGAACGCTAAGAGGCGATCAACTAATCAGCTCTATGACTTACGCTGGAGAGCTTGGGCCTCCTTCGCCTTGTCCAAGGGGATAAAGCCGCTTTATCCCTCAACACAGGACTTGGCCAACTTCCTGGTGGAAGTGTATCAAAAGAAGAGTCTTTCTTCTAAGACTCTTCTTGGATACAAATCTGCCATCACTTCCACGATTGCGGCTGCTACTGGTCGCAGACCTGAACACTTGATCAGTTCCTCCCTCATTGCTAATGTCCTTTCGGGTATTAGCAATGCAGCGGTGTCTAAACCTCGGGTTTCATTTCCCAAGTGGGATGTCTTCCTGGTTCTCAAACTCCTGCGTAGCAAGGAGTTTGAACCCCTGGCAGGCATTAGTATCAAGTTCCTGACTTTTAAGACTGTGTTCCTCATCGCTTTAGCCACTTGCCGTAGACTCAGTGGTATTCAAGCTTTGAGTGGCCTGGAATTTGACATTGAGTTCACCACACATCAGGTGACGTTGGCTTTCCTACCAGACTTTCGAGCCAAGAATCAGAATGCCTCGGAGTTGTCCAAACCAGTAGTCATTCAAGCCTTGGCTCCCACTCTTGAACATGATGACCCTGATCGCTTCCTCTGCCCAGTACGTGCCCTTAGAGTGTACCTGGATAGAACACGTAGCTTTCGGTCTTCTAAGCGGTCACTGTTTGTCTCGCTTAATCCGAAGTACCAATCGGATATTTCTAGACAAACTTTAGCTCGTTGGCTGACCTTGCTTATCAAACAGGCTTATGTTCATGCTCAAGTGGATGTGGTCCCTGACATCAGGGCACACGAGATTCGGGCTATCGGCTCCTCGTTGGCGCACGTGCGGGGTGCCTCGCTCCAAAGCATAATGGCGGTCGCGTTCTGGAAGACTCCAGCCACGTTTATTAACCACTATATGCGAGACTTTTCCAGTCTCAGGCTTGACCAGTCGTATGGCATTGCCAAAGCAGTGGTTGCCAGCATGGTCACGTCAGTCTAAGGTATTTTTCTTGGGTATATTTTCTTTTACGGTAGTACTGTTCGAAAATTGCCTGGGTATCTTAATCCTTGGATTTAAGTGATTTTGATTAAGGAGTTTAATACTCTACATATCACCCTCACACCACTCTGGTATTCTGTGCAAGAATAGTACTGTCGAGGTAAGTGTTATATTGACTGTAAGGCTTCTTTTTAAGCCTACTGTCTATATGATACTTACCGAGACAGTACTATTAGAGTTTCCCTCCCGCCTCCCCTCTTGATATGTTATGGGCTTTTTGAGGGTCTGCAGCTCATAAAGAAAGAGGACGCGCCACCTACATCCTGTAAGGGGGAAGCACTCAGACAGTGCTTGGGATCCACGGTGGCGCATGGTTATGGGAGATAATTGTACCCACGCAGCGTTTTGTCCAATTTTTTCGGCCTATAATAGATAATGTGCAAGAATAGTACTGTCTCGGTAAGTATCATATAGACAGTAGGCTTAAAAAGAAGCCTTACAGTCTGTGTGTAACCTCTTTCATTGACAAGATACTCTTGTTTCCCCTCAGCCTTGACCAGTGAATCGGTTGCCTAATCTGTGAACCCTTCAGTTGTCTTGCTTTGTCAAAAGTTACGACACAGTCAACTGGTTTTGCTAGCTGAGTGAACAGTTGGAGCTGACCTCTCTGGCCACAGCCCCAAACAGTACATGGCTGGAGGGAGTGAGAGAGAGAGGGAGGGAGGGGAGGGGGGGTGGAGGGGTAGCTGGCTAAACTCGGTGGGGTGTCCGGTGTCACTGCATGTCAGCAGGAAGAGCATTGGGGAGAAATAGAGAGGTGTACTCTTCCACACAATTTCCAAGCATCAGTTGTCACGGCTTGGGGTAGGCATTTAGTGAGGGAGAGCAGGGACCTATATTATAGGTCTATGGGGAGAGTGAGAGCTGTGTTATGTACAGTGTATTTCCGACTGAAGAGTGAAAAGTCACTGCCATGCCACATGATCGGCATGCAGTCAATAAAGCCAGACAAGATGAAAATAAATTACATGATTATGACATGCAGCTCTATCTGCTGCTATTTATTCAAACTGGTCTTCAAGCTTATTCTTGCAAGGCATCTGCACACGCTCCCCAGTAAACATTTTGGGTGCGCCGCGCATGCGCCGCGCATGCACCATACACCTGCGCCGTAGGGAACTTTGGTGCATGCGCCTCAGTCAATACTATGATCGTCCACTAGTCGACGCGGCGCATGCGTATATGGTGCGCCTGACCATCGCGTGACCATGCCTGGAGCAGGTGACATGCATGCTAGAAGTCGATGCGGCGCATCCCAAGTAATTCGAAGTAAAACAAAATTCGAGTTACTATGACTATGCATGTACGCAATCTAAATGGACACACTGTTGAAAGACATATTGTAATATCATACACGGCATCAAGCAATAATTAAGGACACAATTGGAAAACGTGTAAAGAACATGGCAAGTAAATAACACCGTTACCTCTTATACAATTGATGATATATATATACCACTCACTTGTTATTCGCCTAAATGCTTGCGGTGTGCTGTGTCACATGTAAGAAACCAAAAGAAAAAAGGACTTTACTTTGGCGAAAAGAGCATTTGCTGCTTGTTTTTGTACATAACTGCTATAACTGTATTTTTTCCGAACACTTACATGTAAAAAAACATAGAGATATAACTTACCATTTCAAATTATTGACGATGAATAACGCATAATAAGGGGAGATCATGATGACGTACATAATGGTTGCACAGTTGCCGCCCTTGGTTCGAAAACCCGGGGAACAGCCTGATCAGGAATATTTAGTCGCTGGAACCTATAAGGTTATACGGCGACTTATCAGATGATAATGTTTCGAACTTATCTTTTAAAAATTAAGTAAACTAATCTATGGAATATTTTGGAGTTCCATTGTGATTGGTTAAACAGATCTATCTATCTTCTTATTATTTTATCTACTGTGTTTACATTTGAAAACAGATCTTTTCCGACGCCCCCCACTAAATTCTTTAAAAAAAAAAAACAAGACCACGTCCTATAGGCTCTCGAAAACTTGATTTTCATAAGCACATCCCCCCCCCCCCCCCCCCCCCCCCCCCCCCTCTTCGTTCACAAAAAATCCGCAGGCGCTAGCTCTTACGGTTAGGACGCCGCTCTCGTGAAACGTTTTGGGGAAATCAAGCTGCTTGCCGTCAGGGGCCAGATATTGTTTTGCCAATTGTTTTTTAGTGTACCCCTTCAATAGCATGATACTGTCTTAAAAGGATTTTGAAATCGCTTGAGCCGTTTAGCCGCCGAATTAAATTAAAGAAATAGCTATTTGGACTTTTTCACATTTTAAAGCTGGGTTTTTTTTTTCTACCGTCTACACGACCAACCCACAATCCGATGTACCTTTCGGCTCTACGTAAAAACAAAATTAACAAACAAACAAACCAACAACAACAAAAACCAAGCAAAACAAATACACCCGCATTTCGGAACTGCGCGGCGTCGGTATGGCGCATTGACAGTGGCGATGGTGTAACCTAGAATTTAAATGCACCGGCGCGTAGTCTCCGCGGCGTATGTCCGCGCAGGTGGGATCGCCCAAGCGACGGTGAATGCATGCGCGGCGCACCATAAATGTTTACTGGGTCCTCTGTGCTGTGTTTGTGTGGCTGCTTTCGTATGTCAGTGCATGGTGAGTGTGTTCACTGCCTTGAGGATTTATTTTATCTCTTCTTTTCAACACTTTTCATACAAATCATTTTTACAGAACGTTTAAAGAAGTATTAGGAGTTTATTGTTTAGCAGCCACAAGAAGTGATTAGCATAGACTCAATGCTGTTGTTTGTGTGTCTCTGTGTGTGTATGGGGGAGGGGGTGGTGTGGTCACCCCTCCCTTGACCGGACACCTGCAATGTACGGACAGTTTTGCTATGGCCCAAGGGTGTCCGTTCATGAGAGGGACTGCTGTACCCTAATGTGGCATTCAGTGGTTATATTCTGACTGTACATTTCAGGCCGTGCCCACTTCAAGTCATGCATTGACACCCTGTTGTTGAGAGAACATCACCTACTGACACCTGAAGACTACTCCACTGAGGAACCAGCTGCTGTCCCCCCTCCCTCAGGTAACTTAAGTCTTCTTACTGCCCATCTTAAAATCTTGAAAGAGAAGCTAGTAGCTCAAGGTAATGAAAACAGAAGGTGGAACAAATGTTGCCATAATGAGAGGTAAGGCCAAAAAAAAAAAATAGGTGTGGTTACGGTAACATAGCCAAAAAAAATAGGGTAGGAAGGTAGGCAATCACTTTTTTTTTTAAAACTTTTTTTTCTAATGTGTACAAATTAAACCTACTTGACAGGAAAATAAGTGTGCGACTCGGGCGATTTCGCTTTCATTGCGTTTTTTGTTTGTTTGTTTTTTTGTTGTTGTTGACAAATATAATAAAAAGTTATAGGGTCGGCCCCTAAAAATAGGGTAGGTCGGGTTACCGTAACCACACCTATTTTTTTTTTAGGCCTAAACAGCATGTTTGCTCACAATTCAACTGAAGCATGCTTGAAGAAGTAAATGGTAGCGTGGAGAGAAAGCTCAGAAAGTATCCCCCTCCCCCCCTCCCCCCCCCCCCCTCCCCCCGCTTTAAGTCAAAATCCATAGCAATATGAACTCGGTATGTGAACTGAAACACTTTATTCTGTTTGTTGATCATTGTGTTCAAGTTGATCCACAAACATGTGTATAGATACTAAGCCATTCTCTTGCATAATTATGAAAAAGATTAAGTGAAAGTTGAGAGAGAAGGAGGGAGGGGTGAGGATCGCGGAGAGTATGAATTATGTGTGTCTGACATTTTAAATGTATTTGTACGCAACTCAGCATTTTCTCCTAAGAGTTTTACACAATGTTCATAACCTTAAAAGAACATGTTTTTGTCTGGACAGGTCCACCCATTCCCTGCTACGCTCGTGAGACAATGACGTCCCAGCACCACAGCCGACAGAACGTGGCAGAGTCTCAGCCGCTTCACCCGCAAAACCTGAAGCATAGGGAAAGTCTTGAGTTTCGATCCTTCATGTCTTACCTTGACTCTATTCCCAATAAAGAAGGAAAGCCAGTCAAAAAGGATAGGGAAGAGGTATGCACAAATATAATAAAGTTAGAGAGGGAAAGAGAATGTGGGGATTATGAGAAGGCAATTATTACAGGAGGTGCGGTGCCACTTGTCTTTGTGATGTCAGTACATGTATTAATATTTATAATCACAATGGCTCCTGTTCTTTGTGTCTTTCTATCCGTCTGTGAGTCTCTCTCTCTCTCTCTCTCTCTCTCTCTCTCTCTCTCTCTCTCTCTCCTCTCTCTCTCTCTCTCTCTCTCTCTCTCTCTCTCTCTCTCTCTCTCTCTCTCTCTCTCTCTCTCTCTCTCTCTCTCTCTCTCTCTCTCTCTCTCTTTAGTAGGGAGTAGTCGCTCTCGGGGCGAGGGCTGGTTGAAAAGAAGCTCGTTTATATTGCTTATGCCACAACCCTCGTAAAATAAGATTTGATTTGCTCTCTCTCTCTCTCTCTCTCTCTCTCTCTCTCTCTCTCTCTCTCTCTCTCTCTCTCTCTCTCTCTCTCTCTCTCTCTCTCTCTCTCTCTCTCTCTCTCTCTCTCTCATCCCTCTCTTCCTCCATCTCTCTGTTTCAGTCTGTGCTTGTCAGTCTGTCTGTCTGTCTGTCAAAGATTCTTTTTGTTTCTCTCTCTCGCTTTGAGTCTCTCTCCCTCGCCTCTCTCTCTCTCTCTCTCTCTCTCTCTCTCTCTCTCTCTCTCTCTCTCTCTCTCTCTCTCTCTCTCTCTCTCTCATACCCCCCCCCACCCCCCTCTCTGTTTTGTCAATTATTGGTAAAGATGTTGTAATGCGTTTGTTCCCGGCCATCAGGATGGGACGTTCCCGTCAGCCCAGGCATGGAGGACTTACATGGGCACAGAAGAGCGACAGTTTGGTCGCGGTGACCTTGCCCAGCTGGATGCCAAGGTCAACTTCACGCGTAACCCTCTGTTTCAGTCTGTGCTTGTCTGTCTGTCTGTCAAAGATTCTTTTTGTTTCTCTCTCTCGCTTTGAGTCTCTCTCTCTCTCTCTCTCTCTCTCTCTCTCTCTCTCTCTCTCTCTCTCTCTCTCTCTCTCTCTCTCTCTCTCTCTCTCTCTCTCTCTCTCTCTCTCTCTCTCTCATACCCCCCCCCCCCCCCCCCTCTCTGTTTTGTCAATTATTGGTAAAGATGTTGTAATGCGTTTGTTCCCGGCCATCAGGATGGGACGTTCCCGTCAGCCCAGGCATGGAGGACTTACATGGGCACAGAAGAGCGACAGTTTGATCGCGGTGACCTTGCCCAGCTGGATGCCAAGGTCAACTTCACGCGTAACCCTCGCTTCCTCCCTCCAGAGGAAACAGGCAACAAAACTATCATCAAGTCGTCAAAACGCAAACCCAAGCAGATCAACATCTTGCCTGAACGACCACAGTAAGTACTATTTGATGTACAATTTTGAAGTTATAAACCACAAAAGATCAAATGTTTGTTTCTTTAATTACTTGTTTTGTTTGTTTTTTGGGTTGTTTGGTTGTTTATGAGACACATGGGAAATAGGAAAGTGAAACAGCATGTTTCTAATTTTCTGTACAGCTTTTTATTACATTTAGTCAAGTTTTGACTAAATGTTTTAACGTAGAGGGGGGAATCGAGACGAGGGTGTGGTGTATGTGTGTGTGTGTGTGTCTGTCTGTCTGTCTGTGCGTGTGTGTGTAGAGCGATTCAGACTAAACTACTCTACCAATCTTTATGAAATTTTACATGAGAGTTCCTGGGAATGATATCCCCGGACGTTTTTTTCTTTTTTTCGATAAATGTCTTTGATGACGTCATATCCGGCTTTTTGTAAAAGTTGAGGCGGCACTGTCACACCCTCATTTTTCAATCAAATTGATTGAAGTTTTGGCCAAGCAATCTTTGACGAAGAACGGACTACGGTATTGCATTTCAGCTTGGTGGTTTAAAAATCAATTAATGACTTTGGTCATTAAAAATCTGAAAATTGTAATAAAAAAAAAAACTTTTTTATAAAACGATCCAAATTTACGTTCATCTTATTCTTTATCATGTTTTGATTCCAAAAACATATAAATATGTTATATTTGGATTAAAAACAAGCTCTGAAAATTAAAAATATAACTGTTACAATTATGATCAAAATTAAATTTCCGAAATCGATTTTAAAACAATTTCATCTTATTCCTTGTCGGTTCCTGATTCCAAAAACATATAGATATGATATGTTTGGATTAAAAACACGCTCAGAAAGTTAAAACAAGTCGCGTAAGGCGAAAATACAATATTTAGTCAAGTAGCTGTCGAACTCACAGAATGAAACTGAACGCAATGCCATTTTTCAGCAAGACCGTATACTCGTAGCATCGTCAGTCCACCGCTCATGGCAAAGGCAGTGAAATTGACAAGAAGAGCGGGGTAGTAGTTGCGCTAAGAAGGATAGCACGCTTTTCTGTACCTCTCTTTGTTTTAACTTTCTGAGCGTGTTTTTAATCCAAACATATCATATCTATATGTTTTTGGAATCAGGAACCGACAAGGAATAAGATGAAAGTGTTTTTAAATTGATTTGGACAATTTAATTTTGATAATAATTTTTATATATTTAATTTTCAGAGCTTGTTTTTAATCTGAATATAACATATTTATATGTTTTTGGAATCAGCAAATGATGGAGAATAAGATAAACGTAAATTTGGATCGTTTTATAAATTTTTATTTTTTTTTACAATTTTCAGATTTTTAATGACCAAAGTCATTAATTAATTTTTAAGCCACCAAGCTGAAATGCAATACCGAAGTCCGGGCTTCGTCGAAGATTACTTGACCAAAATTTCAACCAATTTGGTTGAAAAATGAGGGCGTGACAGTGCCGCCTCAACTTTCACGAAAAGCCGGATATGACGTCATCAAAGACAATTATCAAAAAAATGAAAAAAATGTTCGGGGATTTCATACCCAGGAACTCTCATGTCAAATTTCATAAAGATCGGTCCAGTAGTTTAGTCTGAATCGCTCTACACACACACACGCACACACGCACATACACCACGACCCTCGTTTCGATTCCCCCTCGATGTTAAAATATTTAGTCAAAACTTGACTAAATATAATGAAGAGAGGTACAGTAAAGCGTGCTATGAAGCACAGCGCAACCGCTACCGCGCCAAACAGGCTCGTCACTTTCACTGCCTTTTGCACTAGCGGCGGACTACGTTCAGTTTCATTCTGTGAGTTCCACAGCTTGACTAAATGTAGTAATTTTGCCTTACGCGACTTGTTTTTGACTCACCTGAGTAATTGGTGAGTATTAGGATTCATATGTCTCCGTCTGTATGGCTGGCATGACGGTCGGCCGGCTGGCCGTGGACAAAAAACTTAACGTTAAGGTTATTTCGGATGTTTTTTAAGCTAGACTTCTGAAAATGTGCACACTTTTAGGGTTTGATGATCTCATGAAGTGACCCCAGTTTGGTTGACCCTCGTCAAATTTTGGGGTGACGGCGGGGTCATGTTAGTTTCATAAAAACTTAACGTTGAGGTTATCTCAGATGTTTTCGAAGCTAGAGCCTTGCAACCTTGCACATTTCTAGGGTTTGATAATCTCCCGACTTGACCTAAGTTTGATTGACCCTCGTCAAGTTTTGGGGTCACAGGGGGTCAAGTTCGATTTATAATAACTTAACATTGACGTTCAGGTGTTTTTGAAGCTAGACCTTTGAAACTGTGAACACTTCAAGGGTTTGATAATCTGTCAACATGACCCCAGTTTGGTTGACCCCCGTCACATTTTGGGGTCAAAGCGGGGTCATGTTTGTAAACATTTTACGTTGATATTTTCTGTTATTTTGGGAGCAATTTAAAAGCCTCCGAATTTCACACAATTGTAGGCATTAATAATCAGCAGACATGACCCAATTTTGGCTTGTTTTCATCGAATGTTAGAGTCCAAAACATGAAAATGTTTGTTGGAAAAGATTTTTACCACTGAAAATGTCCACTGAGCTATCAAGGATATAAGTCTTGACCTCATTAAAGGCATATGTACTCGATGACTATACACGCTAATTGCTTTACCAACAGCTGGAGACATGCTAAATTAAGTTCCCTGCAAAATATTGTGGTCTAGGACCCCTTCAATGTTGAGATATGTTAATTTTCATTTTGATCTGGATCGTCCTATTTATAGATTTGGCAACACATGTAACGTTGATGCAAGGGAGCTAACACCGCGGCTTTGTTGACATCCTCACTTTTTCAGAGGCTAGAACAAGCTGTAATGCATGTATTATGGTCCGCGCATGGTGACATATCGTCATTATATGGTCTTATGGTGCGTTTGACATCGATTATGGGCAAACTACACTTTGTAAACACGGGGTCATAGGTAGTGGAATCCTCCTTTTAAGACCTAAAAAAACCCTGAGAAAAGCAAGTCTTATAATACCAGGGGTAAACTTACAAAGGCTATGAACAGAATATCTTGGAAAACAGGGTCTTGAAAATGTCTTATCGGGTGTTTGGGGTCTTAAAGGGAAGAGTGTCTGCTAAGGGGTAAGGTGGTTCAGGGAGGGGCGGGGGTAACGAAGGGCGTCTGCTAAGGGGTAAGGTAAGGTGGTTCAGGGAGGGGCGGGGGTAACGAAGGCGAGTTGTGTGCAAG
Source organism: Littorina saxatilis (assembly GCF_037325665.1). Lineage (NCBI taxonomy): Eukaryota > Metazoa > Mollusca > Gastropoda > Littorinimorpha > Littorinidae > Littorina > Littorina saxatilis. Next base: position 75,245,719 of record NC_090256.1, on the reverse strand, counting down.
CATTTGCTTTTCTTGTTGTATTTGTTGCTATGGCCAGTTGATTTCTGGATTCCTAGATAAGACTGAGCAGTTCAGTTTAAGAAATATGTGACCCTCCACCACGAAATGAGTCGCAATATGTCACCTCGCGCGGTTCTGCGCTAGGCTTAATGTAAGTCCGGGGAGTGTCTTGTAACAGTGTGTGGGTCCCCTTAGTCACAGGCTTATAACTCAAACAGTTTTCGTTCTTTTCTAAAACGGTTTTCACCACTGAATAGAGCATAAAAATGTCGTTATGAAAATGTAAAAATATGAAAATCATGCAAAGGTGACATGCGACTCATTCCGTGGTGGGGGGTCACATATATGGTTTCTTTTTCAATAAAACCTTGGTCATCTCAATTTTGCTTATCTTTTCAGGCCCGAAGAGGAGGCACCGATATTTTTGGCATCTCCCCCTGAAGTCATCTTCAGAGACTACAAAGTTGGCCAGGTGTATGAGGTAATTACTTCTTTGTGAGATTTTCTAGATCTTGTCGTTTCTCTTCCTACTTTATATCTAACCTATCTTTGTTTCATGTTATTCTTGTCCTTGTGTTTAGCAGTGTCAGGGTTTAAAGCAAACAGGGACTAACAAAAAGGGAGTACAGTCTAACCTGCCCTCGAGACCACCTGTCCATAAAGACCACCTGCCCATCAAGACCACCCATAAGGATCCCCGACGGGTTTTACGACTATATAAATCACCTGTCTAAAGAGATACCTGTCCAAAGAGACCACTTTTGCTCAGTCCCTTGGGTGGTCTCTTTAGACAGGTTCAACTGTATAATGAAGGTAAAATTGAAAATGCTTGAACCCAGAGAGAGAGAGAGAGAGATCTCAGATGTTCAGAAAGAATTTGTGTCTTACAAATCACATTTAAGTTAATTCTTTGTGTGTCATAGGCATGCTTTTTCAATGTTTACTGGGGTTTCCTAATTCTTTTTTTCTGTGATTTGTGTTGTTATGGTAATGATTGTGTCCGATCGTATGATTATTATGGTAATGATTGTGTCCGATCGTATGGTTATTATGGTAATGATTGTGTCCGATCGTATGGTTATTATGGTAATGATTGTGTCCGATCGTATGGTTATTATGGTAATGATTGTGTCCGATCGTATGATTATTATGGTAATGATTGTGTCCGATCGTATGGTTATTATGGTAATGATTGTGTCCGATCGTATGGTTATTATGGTAATGATTGTGTCCGATCGTATGATTATTATGGTAATGATTGTGTCCGATCGTATGATTATTATGGTAATGATTGTGTCCGATCGTATGATTATTATGGTAATGATTGTGTCCGATCGTATGATTATTATGGTAATGATTGTGTCCGATCGTATGATTATTATGGTAATGATTGTGTCCGATCGTATGATTATTATGGTAATGATTGTGTCCGATCGTATGATTAGACAGATTTTGAGAATTTTCAGTGAAAAGATAGAGCCTGCTCAAGGGAAAGAACTGTTGATACACTATTGCAGACACCCTAGCTAACAGTAACGTGTAGATTTTCCACACTGTAATGTTGATAATTGTGTGCATTGTGGCATTTGTTTTTTTGTATTTGTTTTATTTGTTTATCTGTAAAAAAATTAAAAAAATTGAGCACTTGATTCATGGATTAGAATGTGTGCACTACTGTGTGATTTAAAACAAAAGTTTATTTTCTCGTTTAGTGACCTAATTAGCAGCATAACTCAAAAATGAAGATTTGTATGAATAATTTTAATGTTTTGAATGGACAGAGATCGGGTCAGATACTGTATCGAGAGCTAAACAGTTTTGATCTAGCTGTAATCTTTTTTTTAAACAAATTTTCAAAAAAGGATTAAAATATTACGTCTCCAATGAGTTAATGTAATTTGAAACACAGGGTTGTGTCTTTCTTGACAGATAACGCTGGAGCTGAAGAACGTGTCGACAGTGATGCGCCAGTGCAGAGCTTTTCCACCCCAAGCCTCATACTTCACTGTTGGATTAGGTAATTTCTATCAACCGTTGTGTGTGTGTTTGTCTGTCTGTCTGTCTGGGCATCTGTCTGTTAAATGAAGATATATTACACACACACTGTGACACACACACACACACACACACACACACACACACACACACACACACACACACACACACACACAAGCGCAGAGTGCAAAACGGATCTAGCGAGCCAATTGCATGCAGCTGTAACGGAGACAGCCATGCACCCATAGTAAAACGGCTGTAGGGCGGGGATACATGTAGCTCAGTCGGTAGCGCGCTGGATTTGTATCCAGTTGGCCGCTGTCAGCGTGAGTTCGTCCCCACGTTCGGCGAGAGATTTATTTCTCAGAGTCAACTTTGTGTGCAGACTCTCCTCGGTGTCCGAACACCCCCGTGTGTACACGCAAGCACAAGACCAAGTGCGCACGAAAAAGATCCTGTAATCCATGTCAGAGTTTGGTGGGTTATAGAAACATGAAAATACCCAGCATGCTTCCTCCGAAAACGGCGTATGGCTGCCTAAATGGCGGGGTAAAAAACGGTCATACACGTAAAATTCCACTCGTGCAAAAAACACGAGTGTACGTGGGAGTTGCAGCCCACGAACGCAGAAGAAGAAGAAGAAGTAAAACGGCTTGTTTACAACTTTTCAGACAGCGATTAGTGTTGGGTGTAGAAATGTTTTTTCATATTATGTTCAGTATTTTCACGCGGTTTGTCTTCCGTTCCATTCCCAGGTCAGTTTCCAGATGAAACTGGTTTGGTGGCACCAGGAATGAGCTGTCACTTCCCCATTCGTTTTGCGCCAGACTCTCTCAAAGACTACGATGACAAGATAACCATCCAGACGCAGTCGTCCACAAAGCTGGTTATCAGTCTTCAAGGTCGCCGTGAGCCGCCATGTCTAACCAGTAAGTTCAAGGTCGACTGTTGATGTGAGGAAAATAGTGGAATGTCAGGGATTAAAATGGCATAGCGTATTGATGTCTTTAGAGGTTATAGATATAGATCCGCTCCTGACATTTTTCATGGTGTTGTTCTTTCATGGGCAATTTATTTTATTCTGCTGTTTGTGTCCAACAGCACACAGCTAGGGGAAAAAGATAGAGATTGAGAAGAGAAATAGAGGGGAGAGAGAGAGAGAATGGCATTGAAAACAGGTGTGGGCGGAACATTCATTCCACAATTTATTTTCGATTTTGAAGAAACCATTCTCATGTGTCTTCAAAAGTGCCTGTGATTAAAAAGGCTAAGTCTGTAAAAGAAGTCACCGCAGTAGAGATAACCTGGTCACATAGTATCATATGTGTGTGTGTGTGTGTGTGTGTGTGTGTGTGTGTGTGTGTGTGTGTGTGTGTGTGTGTGTGTGTGTGTGTGTGTGTGTAGTATGGATGTGGGCATACGTGGCTGTCTGGAATACTTCGGGTGTTCTTAATTCGCAAGTTTTTATGTTTTCGGTTGTTTTCGTATGTTCTTTGGTTGTTTTAAGAGCAGATGAGCCACACTTTTCCATCCATTGTTTATTTGTATGGACAATAAATTGTCTTATGTCTTCAACACTTTGTACCCCACCTAGACGAAGTTGTTTTTAGTCGAGACCAGCCGTGCTGCAGCAGGTCACTCAGAATTGCAGTAACTGTGTAGTAACTGTGTATCAACACGCTGGAATGCAGGCGTTAGATGGACGTTACAGGAAGCGACTGAAGCTAACTGTCTGAGCGGAATTATCCAAACCTGGTCAGATAGAGCCATATGAGTGGGTACGGATATATCCGTACCTGGGAGACAATGAGTTATTCAAAGATTTCACATTCTTTGTTACACTTTCTGTGCAGTTCCTCCAGAGCTGGACGTTGGTTTCTGCCTGGTGCGTGGCTTCCAGGTGACGCAGTTTGCAATCCGCAACGAGGGCGGCCCTGGTCGCTTCTGCATCATGCCTCGGACAGCCTGGCCTGCCACCAACTTCAAGGTTTGTGAAGGTTTTTGAAGATCATTTGTTTTGTCTGTTCTTTAATTCTTGAGCATCAGAACAGAGATGCCAACGTTAAAGCCTGTCTTTAGCTGGGCAAAATCGACTACGTGAAGTATTCTTCGCGAAGCTGGCCGCACCAAGCTTTAGCACTGAGTTTTCGGTAAAAACACTATGTCTGTTGTCACATGGAGAAGCAATTCCAGTGGTAACACTTTGACTAGGGATTTGTTTGTTTTGTTTTACTGTTGGTATGGGTTTGTGTGTGTGTTGTTGTTTGTCTTACTAGAAGATATGAGACGTTGGTAGGTGGTTCAGTGTTAGACATAGGTAGCAACAAGTGTTATGCATGGAACAGCGTTGTGGGTGTAGTTTAGTCAGTGATGCATTTGCCTTAAAAAACAACAACAGTGCATTGCAATTTGCATGATTTGAGAAGAGAGTAATTTCCCCGAGTCAGCTTTCTCTGCAGATTCTTCTCCCAGTCGCCTGACCATTCCAATTATATGCATGTTTGTGCACGATAAAGATCACATCGCTAGTCTTCAGAGTTGGAAAAAACAAACACATGCATGCACACAATGAAACAAGAAATAATGGGTCAAGCTGTACGCTGTATCCAGGAATAGGAATGTGTGTGTTCTATTTCCGCAAGGATCGACCTTGAATATACCCAAACTGACAGATCACCAAACTACCCAAACTGACAGATCACCAAACTACTCAAACTGACAGATCACCAAACTACCCAAACTGACAGATCACCAAACTACTCAAACTGACAGATCACCAAACTACTCAAACTGACAGATCACCAAACTACCCAAACTGACAGATCACCAAACTACCCAAACTGACAGATCACCAAACTACTCAAACTGACAGATCACCAAACTACCCAAACTGACAGATCACCAAACTACTCAAACTGACAGATCACCAAACTACTCAAACTGACAGATCACCAAACTGACAGATCACCAAACTACCCAAACTGACAGATCACCAAACTACCCAAACTGACAGATCACCAAACTACTCAAACTGACAGATCACCAAACTGACAGATCACCAAACTACTCAAACTGACAGATCACCAAACTGACAGATCACCAAACTACCCAAACTGACAGATCACCAAACTACCCAAACTGACAGATCACCAAACTACTCAAACTGACAGATCACCAAACTGACAGATCACCAAACTGACAGATCACCAAACTACCCAAACTGACAGATCACCAAACTACCCAAACTGACAGATCACCAAACTACTCAAACTGACAGATCACCAAACTGACAGATCACCAAACTGACAGATCACCAAACTACCCAAACTGACAGATCACCAAACTGACAGATCACCAAACTGACAGATCACCAAACTACCCAAACTGACAGATCACCAAACTACCCAAACTGACAGATCACCAAACTACTCAAACTGACAGATCACCAAACTGACAGATCACCAAACTGACAGATCACCAAACTACCCAAACTGACAGATCACCAAACTGACAGATCACCAAACTACCCAAACTGACAGATCACCAAACTGACAGATCACCAAACTGACAGATCACCAAACTACCCAAACTGACAGATCACCAAACTGACAGATCACCAAACTGACAGATCACCAAACTACCCAAACTGACAGATCACCAAACTACTCAAACTGACAGATCACCAAACTACCCAAACTGACAGATCACCAAACTACTCAAACTGACAGATCACCAAACTACTCAAACTGACAGATCACCAAACTACTCAAACTGACAGATCACCAAACTACTCAAACTGACAGATCACCAAACTACCCAAACTGACAGATCACCAAACTACTCAAACTGACAGATCACCAAACTACCCAAACTGACAGATCACCAAACTACCCAAACTGACAGATCACCAAACTACCCAAACTGACAGATCACCAAACTACCCAAACTGACAGATCACCAAACTACCCAAACTGACAGATCACCAAACTACCCAAACTGACAGATCACCAAACTACCCAAACTGACAGATCACCAAACTACCCAAACTGACAGATCACCAAACTACTCAAACTGACAGATCACCAAACTACTCAAACTGACAGATCACCAAACTACCCAAACTGACAGATCACCAAACTACCCAAACTGACAGATCACCAAACTACCCAAACTGACAGATCACCAAACTACTCAAACTGACAGATCACCAAACTACTCAAACTGACAGATCACCAAACTACTCAAACTGACAGATCACCAAACTACTCAAACTGACAGATCACCAAACTACCCAAACTGACAGATCACCAAACTACTCAAACTGACAGATCACCAAACTACCCAAACTGACAGATCACCAAACTACCCAAACTGACAGATCACCAAACTACCCAAACTGACAGATCACCAAACTACCCAAACTGACAGATCACCAAACTACCCAAACTGACAGATCACCAAACTGACAGATCACCAAACTACCCAAACTGACAGATCACCAAACTGACAGATCACCAAACTACCCAAACTGACAGATCACCAAACTACCCAAACTGACAGATCACCAAACTACCCAAACTGACAGATCACCAAACTACCCAAACTGACAGATCACCAAACTACTCAAACTGACAGATCACCAAACTGACAGATCACCAAACTACCCAAACTGACAGATCACCAAACTGACAGATCACCAAACTGACAGATCACCAAACTACCCAAACTGACAGATCACCAAACTACTCAAACTGACAGATCACCAAACTACCCAAACTGACAGATCACCAAACTACTCAAACTGACAGATCACCAAACTACCCAAACTGACAGATCACCAAACTACCCAAACTGACAGATCACCAAACTACCCAAACTGACAGATCACCAAACTACCCAAACTGACAGATCACCAAACTACCCAAACTGACAGATCACCAAACTACCCAAACTGACAGATCACCAAACTACCCAAACTGACAGATCACCAAACTACTCAAACTGACAGATCACCAAACTACCCAAACTGACAGATCACCAAACTACCCAAACTGACAGATCACCAAACTGACAGATCACCAAACTACCCAAACTGACAGATCACCAAACTACTCAAACTGACAGATCACCAAACTACCCAAACTGACAGATCACCAAACTACCCAAACTGACAGATCACCAAACTACCCAAACTGACAGATCACCAAACTACCCAAACATTTGTCTGCGAGAATGACTACCCAATAACTGTACTTTCAATTTCCATACAGTCGGTCATAAAGAACGGAGCCGTCGCGCTCACGCCTTTTGAACTGCGACCTTCAACCCTGGAGTTGGACCGTGGCCAGCTCACGGTGATTGAGGTCATGTTCAGGCCTCCGATGACACGCGTCTACACACAGGACTTCACCATTCTGTGTGACAACTGTCACGTCCAGCACTTCACTGTCAAGGGTCAGTTTAGGCACATCTGAGTTGGCCATTTTTGACATGAGGATGTAAAGAACTTGAATGAAGATGTCTTTGCTGTTATTGGTTTAAACTCAATTTTATTCAGAATTCTTGGCAAAGAAACAATTCAAAACATACAACTAGGACACGCACTCAAGCAAATGCTTATACTACCTGACCAGGTTTGCTGTTATTGGCGTGTGTGTTTATTTTGACAGGACTGGGCACTTTGATCTCACCAAGCAAAACGTACGGTTTACTCTACGTCAGTACTGTCTTTTCCAGGGGAACCGCCTGAACGATTCATGCCTTATTGCAGGTTTCCTTGCATAATAACTATAGAATTTTGATAACACACGGGCTGACAGCTGATACTGCCTGAGGTTTGTACGTGACCTCTCAATGAAAGGGACTCTAGCTCACATACAAATATTTTAACTGTTGTAGTAAAAATGGTTAAAACATCTGAAGTGTTCTGGCATTGCATGACCACAAACGAATTCATGAAAATGTTAACGACAGTGGTTGCTTATTTCGTCCAGGTGAAGGTCAGATGGTCAAACTGACCTTGGCCAAGGTCGAGCGCGGAGAGTCTGCAGCACTTCCTGGAGAGCTGTGCGACCGTTCCGCTAATCACCTCGTTAAGTTTGATGACCTCAACCCCTTCACCTACACGGAGAGGTCCATTACCGTGCAGAACCACACGTAAGTACTTTGATGCGATGTTTTCCTTTTCAGTTCAGGTTTGAAAAGATTTCTGATCATAAATTGCAGTTCATTCCATGTCAAATTGCAACGTATCTGGTACTTCTTATGAAGGAACTCCTTATATAAGTCAGTCAGCTCATGTATTCTTTGAACTGCTGGTGTCTAGAAAAGTGTTCTTTTTCTGTTAATTGCTACCTTTCTCTGCCCTATCTTTATTATCTTCATAATCACCACCTTCTTCTTTTCCAGCATGGCTACGACTGTTGTCACCAACACAATCATAGCCAACACCACCGCCACTAATATCACCACCACCATCATCATTGTTCTCTTTTCTGCCAGCAACGGGGATCTGCCCTTCCAGTGGATAGTATACAAGCCCTTCCATCATCATCATCATAATATCATCATCATCATCATCGCTGCCATTTTTGTCATCGTCATTTTCATCATCAGCATCATCATCATTGCGAATGTCCTTTTCATCATCACCATAACCACCACCATAACCATCACCACCACCATAACCTTCTTTCTTTCTTCTCTCCCAGCAATGTGGAGCTACCCTTCCAGTGGATGGTGTACAAGCCCCAGATGCCTCGTGAGCTGCCCAAGGAGATCAATGAGGTCGAGGGAGAATTTCCGCCTCCCCAGGGACCCCAGCGAGACCCTGAGGAAGATCGCGTGCCAGAGTTGGACTCTGTGTTCAGCGTCAACCCGCCCAGTGGTATTCTGGGCCCGGCTGAGACTGCTGAGTTCAAGCTGACCTTTGCCCCTCCTCTGGTAGGTCACCTTCATGTGAATCACTCTTCTCTCTGCCTTTTAACCTGGCTCGTTCTCTCATTTTCTCTGTGTGTGTGCCTGTCTGACTACATATCTTTCTTTTCTCTTTCTCTCTCTCTCTCTCTCTCTCTCTCTCTCTCTCTCTCTCTCTCTCTCTCTCTCTCTCTCTCACTCTCTCTTATATGCAATGCGTTATTGCAACTATGCTGCAATTTCCACACAATATTGTTTTCCCATTTTTGAGTGTGGATAAGAAACATACCTTTTCCTTTTTACTATTTACATTATGTACGTCTGTAAGAAACTATAACCTTTTTCCTTCTTACTATCTATATTCTGTGCGTCTGTATTAAGTGTTTGTATAAGGGACAGGTTGTAAGATTAGGCTTTGCCTAAAACCTCTATCCTTTGGTAATAAAGTTCAGTTTCAGTTTCAGTTTCTCAGAGTCTCTCTCTCTCTCTCTCTCTCTCTCTCTCTCTCTCTCTCTCTCTCTCTCTCTCTCTCTCTCTCTCTCTCTCTCTCTCTCTCTCTCTCTCTCTCTCTCTCTCTCTCTCTCTTTCTCTCTCTCTCTCTCTCTCTCAAATTGCATGGACTTAAAACAAAAAACCTCCTTGGTTCTGAGGGTCTGTTAAAGGTTTTAGTCAAAATATCCTCTTTACAAACATTCCTACACAGTCTTGAAAACAGATAAACACTCTATTGGTGCATGTAAGATTGGTAACACCAAGGTGAATCTTATAGAAGCAATTCAATGAGTTTTGTCAAGCAAGACTGTATCAAAAACAACACACTTGACATTTTCACGTTTGGTTTTTCAGATCAGTGAGTTCCACAACGTGGTTCACCTGCTGATTCAGCAAGTGCCTCCCACTCGTCAGACCATGCACATGGCCGGCAGCGAGGGGGGAGATTTGTCCAGTGCGGAGACCAGTGATGACCTCTCTGAGATGATACCCACTGATAGTGCGGGTAAGAGTCAAGGGTGGAAAACGTTTACTGTTTGGCTACTGGTTTTTTTTATCATCCCTATATATAACCTGTATGGTTATATCCAGGGCCAGCATTTACTGGTAGCACTAGAAATAGCAGAGACAAACTTGAGGCAAAAGTTGTTGATGGTTTACGAAACAGAGAAGTTTGCCATTTCTGGAGTGCAAGGAGTGCCTGTATATTATCTAAGAATAACACATGCTGTAACCACAAAGTAAGGCAGGCCTAATGCATAGTCTGTGAAAGGCATTGCAAGAGCAAAGTACAGTGGTCCCTGCAATGTGTGGCCCCTCCCATGAGCAGACACCTCCCTTAAAAGGGAACCTTCTGTTGTCCCTTTGTCTTTTATCTCTACCAAAAAATACCTGCCGTTACAGCTAGGTCACCTGCAATGTAGGGGCAGTTTTGGCTGGTCCCAAAGGTGTCCTTTCATTGCAGGTGCTACTGTAGGATGAGCTTTTACTTTCAATGAGACAATGAAATATGTAATGGAAACAAAAAAGTACAAAACTAAAGACACTTCAAAAACAGTATGTATATATGATGTTAAATCTTACTTTGGAACATTTTAATTTCAACTGTGATGGACAAAGGCTCTGAGTATTTCAAATAAAGCTTTGAAATCAAGGAAACCATCTTTTAAGTCATTGTAAGGAATTTGCAGTAGACAGAACTTTACAGAATGTCATGTGAACAGGTGTAATATGACTATACCACTTTATCACACAGTACCACCGTTCCGTGACATGACGGCACTAGAGATTGAGCTGAAGGGTCGCAGCACCCCTCTGAACGTGGTTCTGCATCCCTATGCCCTCTACCTGCCTGGTAGCTACCTGGTGGGCACCACCATCAAGAAACTCTTCACTGTAAGTTTAGTGTAAAATCCATCTAATATTGTGTGTGTGTGTTCTGTTTTGATTGGAATTATTACTACTATAAACATTACTAATGTTGTGATATATAGAACCAGCAAGTTACGGCTTTTATTTGTGTGCATGTTCATAAATATACATGTAGTTCTGTGAATGAAGATTGTCTTGGTAGGTGTATATACCTACGCTTGTGAAAAGTTGTGGGAAATGCAAAAGCAAAATTGCATTCAGATATTAGACCACTGTAACGCAAACGAATGGATCTTTTAGTTTCAAACAATTACATGTATAATTCAAATTTAGTTATGAATAACTAGTGTGCAATGTAGATCTTACTATTAAACTATTGCTTTATAGGCTCAATCATTTTATTGCTATAGTGCTTTTGTGTTTTTAGTCAAGCAGTATGTAAGAAATGTTAAGTCCTTTGTACTGGAAACTTGCATTCTCCCAGTAAGGTAATATATTGTACTACGTTGCAAGCCCCTGGAGCAATTTTTTGATTAGTGCTTTTGTGAACAAGAAACAATTAACAAGTGGCTCTATCCCATCTCCCCCCCTTTCCCCGTCGCGATATAACCTTCGTGGTTGAAAACGACGTTGAACACCAAATAAAGAAAGAAATGCTTTTGTGTGAATGAATGACATTACAAAGCATAGGATGCTGACATGTGCATTGGAATAACAATATTGTGCTTCAAGAACATGAGTTTGAACTTGGTTACAGCCTCATGAAAAAGTCATGCATGTTATGCCAGCTAGTTTACCCTACCCTAATTGTTGGTGTGCACACTCAGAAACAGGATGTAATGTCTTTCACCAGATGGCCAACCATAGTTTCTCCACCATCACCTTCCAGTGGGAGCCAGTGCATGAATCCAAGATGATCCTGGAGGTTGAGCCTCCCTTTGGAGAACTGGGTCAGTCTATAAATAGCATTGATTGTCTTTGCTTGTAGCTGGGGGCCAGGTAGCTCAGTTGGTAGAGCACTTAGGATTTGTGATCTGAAGGTCACAGGTTCGAATTCGGGCCGGGACGGACACGGGTAAACTTTATGTGCAGACCCAGAGACGGAAGCCATGTCCCCACCCCCTTGTCACCACAACGGCACGTAAAAGACCTCGGTCATTCTGCCATAAGTGCAGATGGCTGAATTACCACCTAAACACACATGCACTTGTGTATCTCATCAAAATCTGTGAGGGCGTAAAACTCGAATTATCATTTAACCCATATCTTGTACTTAAGAGGCGAAATATTTAGCCTGTAGGACAGGAAGTATTCTCTCTTTCTGTTTTGCTTCAAACTCTTTAAAAGTACATTGTGATGGCCGGACTAGAGTGAACAACAATTTTGACTTTGCTGGATATGTTCTCTGCTGGGGGGCTCCTCCTGTCTTCACAGATTTCTGTCTCTCTTTACAATTACCTTTTACCTGGGAGGTGGGTGGGGGCCTCATGTCTCTGAGATCTGAAGCAATGGCATTTTCATGTCACAATATGGTTCAAGGTTCTGTTCTGATAGCTTTCTGGGTTCCCCAGACAGCAGGGTAACAATTAATGAAGAACAATCAGAATCATAGGCCGAGGATATACATGGTCATAATGAAAACAAGGATATCAAAACTATTCTGTCAACTTGTCTACAGTTTGATTACTGATATTTGATAAGCTTACCATCCCGAAGAAGGCAGTAACATGCCGAAATATTGATTATAGATATAAACGTATGTAACCGAGTGCCGAAACACCACAATCACCTTTGGAGGCGAAGTCCAATCAAACAGGATTGAGAATTTTAGAGCTTATTTCTAAGCCCTATAAAAACTGTTATGCATTCTCAAAGGAATCCATGAACATACAGAGAGACAAAAGCCGCCAGACCCCATCACAAACAGAACTCTACAATCCACAGGTGTTGCCTACTTCAAAGGCGAACAACTCTGCAGAGTCTGCTGTGAAGGGCGACAGTAGTCTCCCTGTCACACGTACCTAACCTGGTTACTAGTGTGTTTTCTTTTTATTTAAAAGTTTGATTACTGGTATGAACTTTGACATGCATGTTGGACTGCCTGACCTCATGCATTGACCTGCCTGTTGCAAATGTCAGACCCTGGCATGGCCATGGACCTAGAGGTGGGCATCACGGGATCCGAACCAGGACACATCATCCACACGCTCTTCTGCTACGTCCTCAACCTGGATGAACCACTGCATCTCCATGTGGACGCCACTATCAAGGTCATTGTCCTGTAACATGTATTTGTTTGTCCATGTGGCAGAATGATGCACAAACTGGATGTTACAATACAGACAAATCGTGAACATGCATTGCTGAAGATCGTATTTGTAAACTTTTGCTCACATTTATTACTTAAAGAGCTATTTCAAGGACTGGGTGGCCGAGTGGTAACGCACTTGCGCTCGGAAGCGAGAGGTTGCGAGTTTGACCCTGGGTCAGGGCGTTGGCAATTTTCTCCCCCCTTTCCTAACCTAGGTGGTGGGTTCAAGTGCTAGTCTTTCGGATGAGACGAAAAACCGAGGTCCCTTCGTGTACACTACAATGGGGTGTGCACGTTAAAGATCCCACGATTGACAAAAGGGTCTTTCCTGGCAAAATTGTATAGGCATAGATAAAAATGTCCACCAAAATACCTGTGTGACTTGGAATAATAGGCCGTGAAAAGTAGGATATGCGCCGAAATGGCTGCGATCTGCTGGCCGATGTGAATGCGTGATGTATTGTGTAAAAAAAATTCCATCTCACACGGCATAAATAAATCCCTGCGCCTTGAATATGTGCGCGATATAAATTGCATAAAAATAAAAAAAATTAAAAATAAAAAATAAATCCCTGCGCTTGGAACTGTACCCACGGAATACGCGCGATATAAGCCTCATATTGATTGATTGATGAGTTCAAGCTTTTCCATGCAGTGGTTGATTAGACAAAGTCGACTTTGCAAAGTCTACTTCATGAAGCTTGCTCCATGAAGCTTTGGCACTGAATTTTTGGTGAAATGACTTTACGAAGTCTTTACGTAGTCAAGCTCAATTAACGAAGGCCTTCAGTCTTTGATGCTTGAATGGAGCATTACCACTATTTCATTTCCCCATGGACCGACAGTGTAGCAACAGAATTACATCATTCTTTGATGCTTGACTGGAGCATTACCACTATTTCATTTCCGCATGGACCGACAGTATAGCAACAGAATTACATCATTCTTTGATGCTTGACGGGAGCATTACCACTATTTCATTTCCGCATGGACCGACAGTATAGCAACAGAATTACATCATTCTTTGATGCTTGACTGGAGCATTACCACTATTTCATTTCCCCATGGACCGACAGTATAGCAACAGAATTACATCATTCTTTGATGCTTGACTGGAGCATTAATACCACTATTTCATTTCCGCATGGACCGACAGTATAGCAACAGAATTACATCATTCTTTGATGCTTGACTGGAGCATTACCACTATTTCATTTCCCCATGGACCGACAGTATAGCAACAGAATTACATCATTCTTTGATGCTTGACTGGAGCATTAATACCACTATTTCATTTCCCCATGGACCGACAGTATAGCAACAGAATTACATCATTCTTAACCTTCGCCCGTTCGGGTTATCGACTACACACGGAAGTCATCGTAGGGCCGTGCGGACCCATGCTTCTCATTTCCTTCTTTGAGAAACATGGGTCCGCATAGCCCCACGATGTTTGTAATCTATATATGACCTTTTTTTTTTATTACTTCTCGCTGAAATTTTAGGACATAAGAGCTTTTTAGGTGCCTGAGGCATTCTTAAAAGCTCATTAAAAAATTCCAACTAGTTTAAGATATATTTGCAATTAAAAACCCTTCTGGGTCCACACGGACCCACAACCACCGGCGAAGGTTAAATGATTACACAATTACAATTTGTTGCTCCCCCAGGGTCCTGAAGTTGTTGTGGAGGAACCGTCGCTGAACTTTGGGCTGGTGAGACTGGGGCAGACTGTGGAGAAAGAGATGACACTGACCAGTAACGCTCAGCTCATCACAAAGTGGTCGCTGCAGGACAAAGCTATCAACCTCCACTACGAGTCTGAGGATGGAATGGTAAGGGTGTCATGATCTATTGTTTGAATTGAGGTACATGTGTATATATTTTCTGAAAGGAAGATCGGCTGATTGGTATAGCCATTAATAAGTGGGAGCGACGTTATGCGTTTGAGAATTGGGCATTGACACGGTGAGGATGATGTTATGTTGGCAGAGAAAATGTCACGACAGCTTGAATTTATAGCCATGCAGCTCTTTTGTAAGTTGTGTATCACACGTTTTCAACTCCTGTCCAATGCAGATCAGATTATAACTATATCATTCAAAGAGTATAGATTATAGATAAAGACCTCACAACAGTCGTTGAATGATTTTAAATGGTGGTGTTTGTTTGTTTATTTGTTTTACATTGACCACACTGAATGCTTCTTACCACACTGAATGCTTCATACCACACTGAATGCTTCTTACCACACTGAATGCTTCTTACCACACTGAATGCTTCTTACCACACTGAATGCTTCTTACCACACTGAATGAAATAAGAGAGTTTGAAGTGCATGATTTTGGCTTTAAGGCTAAGAGCGAGCTCAAGTTCCTGCCACCATCTGGAGAGTTGCACCCCTTGGAGCAGAAGAAGGTGACAGTGCAGTTCACTCCCAAGGAAGTGAAGACTGTCCATCGCACCATCGTTATGGAGGTGGAGGACGGCAACACAGTGTGAGTACCTTTGTCTCATTCTGGCTGGCTGGTTCAGGCATGGGAATTGTCCGCTGATTTCCACGAAAAGAAAATTACGTTTCAGCGAAAATAAAAAATTGTCCACTACAAAAAAAGGTAAATTAAATTATATGTATACTATTGTCTCTCTAGCCATTATTTGCTTACACAAGAACTATCAAAATATTGGTCTAAAATGCTCAATTTAGTTTTCCTTCCAGGGGGCTTCGCTCAGGCTCAGCCCCTGTACCCCGCCGGGGCCTGAGCAGCCCCTGGACCTCGGCCTATTTTCAGAGTTTTTTCTATTTTGGAATTCCCATGCCTGCTGGTTATAATAATGTCTGTTTGTCTGTGCATGAAATAGACACATTCTGAAAAAACTCTGTCAGGTTTTCATGGGTTGTGAAAGGGTGAATACCATTAATTGCTTCTAGTGAGACAAATTAATAATCCACAGACCACTCACTTCTTCTTCTTCTGCGTTCGTGGGCTGAAACTCCACGTACACTCGTGTTTTTTGCACGAGTGGAATTTTACGTGTATGACCGTTTTTTACCCCGCCATTTAGGCAGCCATACGCCGTTTTCGGAGGAAGCATGCTGGGTATTTTCGTGTTTCTATAACCCACCGAACTCTGACATGGATTACAGGATCTTTTTCGTGCGCACTTGGTCTTGTGCTTGCGTGTACACACGGGGGTGTTCGGACACCGAGGAGAGTCTGCACAGAAAGTTGACTCTGAGAAATAAATCTCTCGCCGAACGTGGGGACGAACTCACGCTGACAGCGGCCAACTGGATCCAGCGTGCTACCGACTGAGCTACATCCCCGCCCCCGACCACTCACTTAGCAATGGGTGTGTCTGAAGCACGTGGACAAGGAGCACATGTTGTTTGTTGTCTCCCTCAAAGGACAAAGCCAGGGTATTCACTTTTATCCTACATACGTGAGAGAGACCACTCGTTACATAACATTATCGTTCAAACCACATGTGTGTATATCATGTAAATGAGGTCAAGCAAGTCTGGCAGGGACCTGTTTTTCCATTGCTTATGATGCCAAAGTCACCGAGACAAACGTCATTAGGAATTTTTAGAACTATAACATGTCACGCTACACTTTCCACAGGACATTTTGAGTAAATACACGTAAGTACAGTATGTAGGATAAACAGAATACTTCATGGCTTGCTGTTTCGTACCAGATTTACACTCGTTGCTTTTTCAAATAGTGAACAGCTCGCTTTCGCTCGCAGTTCAATATTTAAAAAAACAACTCGTGTAATTCTGGGAGGACACAGCAAGCCATGTAGTATTCTCTCTGGTAGGACACAGCAAGCCATGTAGTATTCTCTCTGGTACGACACAGCAAGCCATGTAGTATTCTCTCTGGTACGACACAGCAAGCCATGTAGTATTCTCTCTGGTAGGACACAGCAAGCCATGTAGTATTCTCTCTGGTAGGACACAGCAAGCCATGTAGTATTCTCTCTGGTACGACACAGCAAGCCATGTAGTATTCTCTCTGGTACGACACAGCAAGCCATGTAGTATTCTCTCTGGTAGGACACAGCAAACCATGTAGTATTCTCTCTGGTAGGACACAGCATGCCATGTAGTATTCTCTCTGGTACGACACAGCAAGCCATGTAGTATTCTCTCTGGTAGGACACAGCAAACCATGTAGTATTCTCTCTGGTACGACACAGCAAGTCATGTAGTATTCTCTCTGGTACGACACAGCAAGCCATGTAGTATTCTCTCTGGTACGACACAGCAAGCCATGTAGTATTCTCTCTGGTAGGACACAGCAAGCCATGTAGTATTCTCTCTGGTACGACACAGCAAGCCATGTAGTATTCTCTCTGGTACGACACAGCAAGCCATGTAGTATTCTCTATGTTCACAACCCATATAAACCCAATAGAGTTATTTCTGAACATCATCTATTAATTGGCTTCAAGAGCTTTTCTTGGATATTTTCGGTTTTTCGGTTTTCTTCCCTTTAAATATAAATAAAGCTAGCGGTAGGTGTAAGACTTGTCATAATTTAGTCTTTTGCTGGTTCCAGTTCAGTGGGCTGGTTCGCTGAGGCGCAGCACCCGGTGGTGTGTCTACTGGAGTGTGAGATCAGCCTGCCTGAGGTCTACGAAGGTGTGCCGGTCGTTTTCACTGCCGTCATCTTCAACCAGACTCTTCTGCCCACCATCTTTGAGTGGGGAAGGGTATGCTCTGCTGACAATCACTGCAAAATGCAAACACAGACAGGCAAATTGATAACAGATAGACAGACAGGCAAGCAGGCAGGTAGGCCATTCCGATTATCATCGCTCAACGGCTATCGCCAGTTATCTCTCTTACCGGACGCTAAAGTCCAAAGTGAATCTATCAAAACAAGAATACAGAGTTATCTCCCATATGTTGTTCACGAGCAGTGTTCGCGAGACGAAAATGATTGCAGATTGGCCGACTTCGACAGTGATCTCCGTTCTGTTCTTCACAGTTATGATAAAGACATTGTTCTAAGGTCAAAACAAGTTGAAATTTTGGGACTGCTGCCGGAAGGAGACCGTAATATATAGTTGCATCACTGTAAAAAAATCGTCTGCTCCAGCGAGCGCGGAAACCAAACGGTTGATTATCACGTGACACTTTTGCCATATTTAGAGTTGTTTGCACAGTAAATACAGCCACGAAAAATAGCTCGCTTGAAACTGTCTTACATATCAATTCCTTTGTAATTTAAAAATTACACAACACTGTGAAAAATCATTATCGACGAACGCTAATCTGCTTACATCCATAGCACATTACGAAAAGATCTAAATATGTAAAAAATCGATTTCCTTGCCAGACAAGGAAAACCAAGGCATATCCTGCCAGGGATAGAATGAGCCGAACTCATTTTGACCTGAGTTCAGGATGGCAGGTAGGCATGCAGCGGGACAGACAGATAGATGGACTGATGGTTTGACAGAGCAACAGATTATTTCTTTTCTTGATATGTGTCTCAAGTACCGCTGACGCAAATTTATTGAAGGAGTACAGTGACGACCTGCGAAAAATTGAGTACCGCATTTTTTTATGACCAACTTATAACTACAGGCAGTGTGGGTCTTCTTTGATACCAATTAGGTACCTGTATTACCTGACATTTCAGCTCAGATTTACATCACAAAATGTGTATAGTATTTGAGTTATTCATACAAAAAATATTTTCAAAAATTGGGTAGTGACAGCAAATAAATTGTGTCATTCTGATTTCAGGTGGAAGGGGCGCAAGCCTCTGACTGTGACATAGAGATAGAGGAGGCCATCGGAGGGCTGCACAGTCGCGAAAAACACCCCGTCAAAATCAGTTTCTGTGCCAACAGATCTGTGAGTAAATGATATCGTTATATATGTCCTTGGCTGAGTTGATTGTGTTATTGTCGTTTTTGTGTATATAATGTATTGATTCTTTTTTTTAATCTTTTTTTAAACATCTTTTTGCTTACTATTTCTTACTCAGTATATATCGCCAATGTATTGAGCTGAATTGAGTAAATCTGAGCCACTGAATAGACAGTGATGATTTTAATGATGAAACTGTGTCTTACCGAGTGCATAGGATAGCATTAGAGAAAGAATTTAGCTAGATGTAAATGCTGTATGGACAGCTAGAACAACAGGGATCAGAGTTCCAAATAGAACTGAAGGGTACCCTCTTGGAGACTGCCGAGTCAGGCTCTCTTCCTTTTAAAATTGTCTCTTTGAACAGTTTTCATGCTTATTCCGCATACAATTTGGCTCATGAGTTTGAAGTTCAGGCTGTCCATACTAATATAATGCGTTGTTTACAATTGCAAACAGGGAGACTTCAGTGAAGTGCGACTGCCGTGCACCATCAGAGGCCAGAAAAATCCCCTGTTCCTCAACATCAGCTGTCTTGTCAGCAGTCTCTCTGTTGCATACAAGACCTCTGAGGATGGACAACTCATGAGGTAAACATGGACAAAAAGCCTGCATGATCTGAGCGCTTCTTTTGAAAGGAATGAAGGGGGAAGAGATGAGGGTTAAGGGGGAAGAGATGAGGGTTAAGGGGGAAGAGATGAGGGTTAAGGGGGAAGAGATGAGGGTTAAGGGGGAAGAGATGAGGGTTAAGGCGGTCCTTCATTGGATTGGATGGATTGGATTGGATAAGATTTACAGTCCAGTGAGGTTACCCTCATGGAAATTCGGGCTGCTTTCTCCCCGGGGAAAGCGAGCTGCCATACATACGGCGCTACCCATATTTTTTTTTTTTTCCTGCATGCGTGTATTCATGTTTCCTGAGACTTAATGCCGTGTGAGATTGAATTTTTTTTACTTTATTCCAAGTCCCACGGGTATTTGATGGACATTTTTATCTATGCCTATACAATTTTGCCAGGAAAGACCCTTTTGTCAATCGTGGGATCTTTAACGTGCACACCCCAATGTAGTGTACACGAAGCCGGAAGTCGACTTTGTGCTAAATGCAAAACTAAGTGCTAAAGCACTGTGCTGCCAGCTTTGCGAGTTTGCTTCCCGTAGTCGACTTTGTCGACTTAAGGACAGGCTTAAGCATACAGGTGAACACGACAGGAGATTGTAATGAATAGGCAATTGAACTTAGAATAATCTATGAGTGATACAGAGAGACAGCCTTTAAGCAAGATGTGTTTAATTGTCTGGTATTTCCCCGGTGCACTGACCTTCCCCAACCACCATGCCCTTCTATTCTCAGGCTTACATCTGCACATTATTATTTTTTAACATAAGTAAGTGTCTATACAGTGTGACCTACAGCACAGATCTCCCCCCCTCCCCCCCTCCCCCCAATCAAATTCACAAAAGCATTGGTTTCTGTGTTAAAATCGACAACAAAGCAGAACAGCTAAAAGGCAACAAGTTTTGCATCTCATTGGAAAGAACAATCAGTTCTGTTCCCCTATCTTGTCTAATAATGAAGTTTTAATATACTGAACTGTGTAGGTGTCATTCTTCTCAAAAGCCAGAAAACTAAAAGGCTGTTTTATTTTGCCCACAGTGATGAAGCCAGTATTAGCTTTGGAGAGGAGGCCCAGGTGGGAGAGCCGGTCACCCGCTACCTTTACATCTGCAACCAGACGGCCATCACCACCAACTTCAGCGTGGAGATGGAGATGTTTGCCTCTGGTATCCACAACCCACACCCACCGTCAGACACACCCACATCTGAAAGGTTTGTGGGCGAAGGGCGAATGGCTCAGATGTTTATATATGTTGCAGATGTTGTAGCACCATGATAAGATTTATTTTTATTTATTTAAGTTTTGACTTGATGGATTTTAGCAATTTTTGCCAAGAGCATTTTAAATATGATCTGTGGGATTAGACTCTTTTTTTGAAATAAATTAAATAAAGTATTAGTCTGTTTACCTGGTTTTAATCCGGCAGAGGGCCAAATGGTCGCAGAGGTCAGGACAGGTTTCATATTATTCTTGTCAGCATTTTTTTAAATCAGTAGGTAAGGGGACATGAAAAGGAGATTTATGGGCCAAATTGTCAATGGTTAAAAATTATAGACATGCGGATCCAGTGAGTAGAATTACAAATGTATTTTACTCAAGCACTTAATTGTAATGCTTTTTTCCTCAGTGGCTTAAGACCAGTGCTGGCCCGCACTCCAAATCTGGCTGATCCTCTGAGCAAAACTCCAGCCAAATATGTCTCTGGTGAGTTGAATACAAACAAAACTCCAGCCAAATATGTCTCTGGTGAGTTGAATACAAACAAAACTCCAGCCAAATATGTCTCTGGTGAGTTGAATACAAACAAAACACCAGCCAAATATGTCTCTGGTGAGTTGAATACAAACAAACAAACAAACAAAAAACACAACAAAATTGATTTGATAAATACATTTCACAAAAATTGAAACACAGTTGATGGTCTAGTGCAGTGTGTGCATCAGGTTATACACGTACACTTATTTACAGAATGAATTATTACCCTGAGGACGTCATTCCATTGTTCTGAAGTGTGCTGGACTGGCATTTGAGATGCAACACTCATTCAACTTTCTGAACTTTTTTTTTTCTAATAAAAAAGTTCCTCTCTTGAAAGTCAAATTCTGCACAATGATTGCTTGAAAATAGTCCTAATTTGTCTTGATAAAGCCGTTGCCAAAACAGAGATCATGCTGTACAGTGTAAAATTGCGTCTTTCAGATCTGAAGGCTGCAGTGCTGAGTAAAGGTCTGGGAGCAGCCTTTGTCCTGCAGCCGTCATCTGGAATGCTGGTGCCGTTCGGTGAGCAGATGATTGAGGTCACCGCCCACAGCGACATGTGGGGAATGTACACTGACAACATCATCTCCAAGGTGAGGGCACGCAGAGTATTAGATCTGTGCATGTACGTTCAGTTGTGCTGAAGCCTGCATTTTTTTACGGTCCACAAACTATCGGTGACCAATTCTTTTAGATCCAATGAAACTCGGCGTGTAACCTGTTGTATTAATTCTCGCAGGTGGGTGATCTGGACCAAGTCCTGATCCCAGTTTCCATGACAGTGAAGGGATGTCCGCTCAACTTCCAGATGACAGCTGCCAATCCCAATCTACCCACCATTCTTAGGTCAGTTAGACCAGTCTGTTTGTTGTCTGTCTTGTCTTGTCTCGTCTTGTCTTGTCTCTAGATAAGGAATGCGCTGTGTATTTCATCTGTTCTTCGTCATCAGTGTTACTGAGACCTAACAACTATTGTGTTCTCCTCCCCCTCCCCACCCCCTTCCTAATTGCCCCACCCCCCTCTCCCTGTCCTTCTCCTCCTCCCCCATCATCATTTTGTCCTTCGAGGGAGAAGTTAGAACATCAGTTGTGATTTTAGTTTCATTGTTGCTGTTGCTGAAGGGGGGGGGGTGGCGGTAGCTCAGTTGGTAGAGCACTGGACTTGTGATCGAAAGGTCGCAGGTTCGAATTCGGGCCAGGACGGACACAGGTTAACTTTATGTGCAGACCCAGAGACGGAAGCCATGTCCCACCCCCGTGTCACCACAATGGCACGTAAAAGACCTCGGTCATTCTGCCATAAATGTAGATGGCTGATACCACCTAAACACGCATACACTTGTGTATCTCATCAAAAGCCGTAAGGGCGTAAAACTCGAATTAACATATAACCCATATCTTGTCCTCAAGAGGCGAAATATTTAGCCTGTAGGACAGTAAGCATTCTCTCTTTCCTTTTTGTGTGTGCTGAAGGTGTCTGCTGCATGTTTTTCAGGTTTGGAACGCTTGTTGCTGGCACAGCGCCCATCACACGCCAGATGAGAATCAACAACACCAGTCCCATTGGTAAGTCTCCCACTGCATTTTGATCGTTTGCTCGATTGTAAAACATTATTATACCCTTTGCCTTAAAAGTGGTAGTGGTGAGAGAGGTGGGATGGGAGCAGCATACTCGATTACTGGGTACCCTCAGTGTTATTTGGCTCATTCTTTTGTTTATTATGGGGTTGTTGTTGTCTTAATGTGTATGCAGTGGAACCCCCCTATTCAGACCCCCTAGTTTCAGACTTCACCCTATTAGACTTTGGTTTTTTTCATACTTTCTGGTTATTCTTCTTCTTCTTCTGCGTTCATGGGCTGAAACTCCCACGTACACTCGTGTTTTTTGCACGAGTGGAATTTTACGTGTATGACCGTTTTTTACCCCGCCATTTAGGCAGCCATACGCCGTTTTCGGAGGAAGCATGCTGGGTATTTTCGTGTTTCTATAACTCACCGAACTCTGACATGGATTACAGGATCTTTTTCGTGCGCACTTGGTCTTGTGCTTGCGTGTACACACAGGGGTGTTCGGACACCGAGGAGAGTCTGCACACAAAGTTGACTCTGAGAAATAAATCTCTCGCCGAACGTGGGGACGAACTCACGCTGACAGCGGCCAACTGGATACAAATCCAGCGCGCTACCGACTGAGCTACATCCCCGCCCGTCTGGTCATAATATCTGTAAATTTACCCCAATGACTCCCTTCCCTTTAAGGCCTCATGTTTTAGATGAAAATATTATGTGTGTTCATTGATGTTTCAGACTGCCGTCTGGACTGGAAGGTGTTTAACAACAAAGCAGAAGATGACAAACTGGTGGACCTGATAATGGCCTATGGCCGAACTTTTCCACAGCGCGATGCCCAGGGCAAGGAAGTACTACCCAGTCCTCCTGGTAAGTCAAGTTCTTTTAATGTCACGTGTTGGTGTTTGGGGGGAGGCGGGGGCTTGCGGAAGATGAGGGTAGACTGATTGTGGCCTATGGCCGACCTTTCCCGATGCCCAGGGCATGGAAGTTCCAGCCCTCCTGGTAAGTCAAGTTCTTTTAAATATCATGTGTTGTGGGGGGGGGGGGGGGGGGGGGGGGTAATTCAAGTTATTTGTATGTCATAATGTGTTTGTGAGTGTGTCAGTCTGTTTGTGTGCGTGTCATCTGTTTGCCTGTCTGCTCAGGTAGGAGTGATATGCAGATTGAAAGTGGGCTTCGTGTTCAAACTGGTCTAAATGTCTCATTTCCCTTTTGTTTCATCTCCTATTTCCTTCTTCAAGATCGAGAATCCCCAGTCCCAACGATCGAATGCAATGGTAAATTTGTATTGAAGTTCAGTGGTTGGACTTGGAGAATTTTTGTATCGCTCTGTGCTTGAGTGCATGAAGGGTTTGCCTATTTCGTATTTGTGAGTCTTTTTGTGGGTGCTTGACATGTTTCACTTGTTAAAGGCTGACATAGTCCTATTTAATTAGTTTTATTACTTCCAGGGCTTTTCCCATCGTTGCGGGGATGTATCTTCCTGCAAAGTTTTAGGTTTGAAGTCCTTACCAATTACGAGAAATAATTAATTCTTTATTGCATTGTTTTGCAACAGTTCTCCAGGACTTGGGCTATTTTTAGACCGTTGACGTCATTTTGTGACGTTTCGTAAACCAAAGATGGCGTTTGAGACTGTTCTGTTTACATTCGACACTATCAACACCACTTTGCAATACTGAAATAATTTTTTCTGTGTTCGAAAGCTACAGCCAATCGTTATTATATCCCCTTATAGGTACAGTTTTATAACATTATTGGCACATGTAAACAATATGAATTAATTAATGAACGCTACGAATATGGCAGCCTTTAACCTATGGTATTCTTTCTGCAAAATTGATTTTTATTTGTCCGTCTAATGTTGTTTGCCTTTCCTGTCTTTAAGTTTTTGGCATTGTTTTTGCTGTTGTGTGTGTGTTAACAAGCATGCCTATGTGTCTGCATGCATGCGTGCATGAGTGTGTGTTATTAATGTTGCTTTAATGTTAAAAGCATTTTAAAGAGCTTGCACATAGGTTTAAGTGTCTCTAATTTTAAGTTAAGGTTTTCAGACATTTCCAGAATTAAGTAATCTTTTTATCATTTCTGCATCATTGAATGAAGACTGTGAAATCCAGATGCTGAAAACAAGGAAACAAACAAGAAGGATCAGTTTTGCAGCAACCTTATTGTTGAGGGTGGACATTTGAGTACACCATTGCACTTTTTCCTTTGGTAAATTGTTTTACACTGGTCACTTAACAGGCTGTTTTAGGCTTAGAGATCAATTGAAATACTCCGGTTAACTTCTCACACTTTTGCTGTGTGTGTTTCAGAACCTCCCAAGGTAGAACGTCAACCAACAGACAACATCCCCGACTCACCAGACACGACATCGACGGAAAGTCTCCATCCTGCAGACACCACCCCAGCTAGCAGCAGTCGTTGTTCAAGTGCTCGTGGCGGCTCAGGGAAGAAGAAAGTGGAGCACCCCAAGATTATCTCTCTGTATCTGCTTCCTCACGATGGTGTGGAGGAGTTTGTTCCTTACGACATTCAGCCACGACAACTGGTACGTTGTGTTTGTGATTCTGCTAATTGCTGGTTGAAATTTTATTTGCTGTCACAGAGCTGATCAATGTCTTTTTTGTGTGTTATCAATGCTGGTGGCTTACTGATCAGCTACTGTGAGCCTTGAGGGGAAGTTTGAGAAGGGGTAGGGGTAGACAGATAAGAGAGGGAGTGTGTGTGTGGGTGTGTGTAAGTATGTGTACGTGTGTGCATGTGTGTATGTGTTACATTGTGGTGTTATGAGTAACGTACCGTACAGGTCTGTTCACCTTATTGTAGTTTAACTTGTATTAGTAGTATTTTATTTCATTATATTTTTCTGCTAAATAGCTCCCCACGAATAGTACTGAACATGGATGTAACAACACCAACAACAATCTGGGGAAAAAATCAGAGGATTATGAAAGATCCCCTGTGAGAGATTTATGTGCATCGCATGCTCACAGTTATAACAGCATCAAAGCCTTGACTTTTTTTTTCTTTTCTGTGTGCAGACGATTCCAGCCAAAGGTCACTCTACAGTGCAGATGACCTTCACCCCTCCGCCAGCAGAGGAGGTCACGCAGGAAATTGACTGCATGAGCTATGCTCTTGGCTACCTCAGTCTTGATCAGCAGGTACATAGTACATTTTTTACGTTAAAACTTTTTTTTTAATCTCCGATCCTTTTCTTAATGAACATGTACAAAGTTACTGAATGGGTTACTGTCTCATGCTGATGGTTAGTCTGAAAATCATAAGAAAATTGTTTCGTAATAATTGAATCAGTTTCACTTGTAAGCCACTAAGAAATGGTTGAAATATTTCTTTCTGTAATTCTGAAAGTTCCTTATGGATCAGATCAGCCGTCAAAGGTTGAAAAGGCCCTGACGCCTTTCTGCAAGGCTGTGAAATGTTTCCTGGCATGAAACATTAAGCGTCTTTTTGGTGTGCCCGAAGAGATGGAGCCATTGGAGCTAATTTGGAGCTATTTATTTTCAGTGTGCGAATGTGAAGGGGAAGGTGGAAAGACAAGAGGCCTACGAGACCAAGCAGCTGAAGATCGAATACACTGCTCATGTCAAACCTGCCCTGTAAGTTGCAATACAGTGTAACCCCCATTTTAAGACCCCCAAGTTAAGACTCCCTCCTTTTTAAGACCTTGTTTTCTCAGACTCTTTGTTCATAACCTATGTAAAATTACCCCCATTTCAAGACTCCCTCCGCATTTACTCAGATTTTTGGATGTCTTAAAAGTGGGTTCCACTGTACTCTTTCTGTCATTCTTCTTCACAAAGGAGAAATTATCAAATTTAATAAAAATTAAAAAAAATTTGAATAAAGCTGGTCTATCTCCCTTCATTACGCTTGGTTATTCTTATAATACAGTTGTACCTATTGACTTTTAGAACAGTGGTACCTGTGATGTAAGGACACCAAGAGTGTCCCTAATAAGCAGGTGATCTTTCATGAGAGGGATATGTGCAAAGTAGTCTTTTTCTTGGGATGTGTCCTCTCGTCAGAGGGTCATGTCATTGCAGGTACTACTCTATACTTTGCCATGTCATTAAGTTTTTGAAAGGACATGGTGCTTCTTGAATTGTGTGAAGAATGGAATTTATTTGGAACATTATTGTATTGTGCACTGACATTATTTCAGATTGACGATCGAGGAAACTAATGATGAGGGAATGCAGTACCAGTCAGCCATGAGTGATATTCTGGCTGAAGACAAGGTGACCTAAACATTTTATTTGTGTTTGCTTGCTACAGAAATGACATTGATTATGTTAAATCACTTGGAGCTGATAGGATTAGACTTCAATTTAAAGGGAAGGTTCTTATACTTTCTTCTTTTAAAACAGGTTAATTGAACGTATCTAAAAGAAAGTAAGGAAAGGATGCCAGGCATGCAGTTCTATTAATTAAACATTTTGAAAAACAGTGTATGAGTTTAAAATCTATACACTCTGATTTACTTTTAATCTCTGTCTGTGTGACAAATTTCAAGCTTACCTGAACCTATATGTGCATGCCCCCAAATTCACCTACCATACCTTTACTGGTAAACAAGTCAAATAGATCGTCCCCCAAATTCACCTACCATACCTTTACTGGTAAACAAGTCAAATAGATCGTCCTCATTCTCGTATGTAACAGGTTCTGAGAGAGTCTCTCAGGACTCGCAGCCTCATGCTGTCCAACAACACCCAAACGCCCTTGACCTTCCGCCTGAAGGTCGATGCACCCTTTGTCATGGTTGACCTTGACACCTCCACGAGTGAGAATGGCCAAACCAGGGCCAATCAGACTGATTTCCACACTCTGCATCCTCGACACAATATCATGGTTCGTTACCGTTATTGTTGTGAGAAACTACTTTGAATGATGTGTGCCTGATCAAAAACACACCACTATAACTTCAATTCATTGTGGTGGAGTAGCAATGGTGCAACATTTGGTATACCCGTCAACAAATCGGTTACGGTTAAACCAGTCAGAAGCATATTTAGTTTTTGTCATGTTTAGTTGTCTCCTTTATCAAAGGTAGCCATGTAGAACTGCTTTGTTTTTGGCTCACGTAAGTGTAGCCTATGCGATGCTAACTTTTGTCTGTCTGTGCGTGCGTGCGTATGTATGTATGTGGTAGAAACTCTAACATTTGAAGACGTCACATTACATTGACGTCACATTATGACGTAAGAGGGTTTGACATCACGCAAAGGAATTACTGAAAGTCTCGGTCATTGTTTTTTTGAGCGGGCCGAGACTAGTTGGCAGTCGTGTCCCTGTAAGTAGGCTACATGCAGACAGACAGATCTAGATCTAGTGTCTCGCTTTCTTGCACAGTTTCACCTATGCTCTTTCTCTGTGTGTGTGTGTGTGTGTGTGTGTGTGTGTGTGTGTGTGTGTGTGTGTGTGTGTGTGTGACGGAGTGATTGAGTTTGTGTTACTGTTTGTCGATTTCTTACGTGAGCCTTGAAGGCTTCGCCTCTTGTTAATGTGTGTCACTGTGTGTGGGTATCTGTTCATGCATGTGCGTGTATATATGCCAGCTTTTGATTTTTACCAGCTAGCAAAACATCAAGCTCAGAATGTTTCTAAGCGTTCATCAAAGTAGAACACTGTACCTAGAAGTTTGATGTAAATGTTCAGGTGAAGGTGGCACTGCGTGTGACATCCACCATGCTGTCAGACTACCAGCGTGACCACGGGACGGAGGAGTGGGAGCGAGTTGCCAACGACAACCGTCTGGACATCAGTGACCACCTCACCATCGAGTTCAACAATGAGACACAACAGGTTTGTTTTAATTGGGCGAAGTTGACTTTGTGAAGTCTACCTCACGAAGCCTGCAGCACAAAGCCTTGGCACTGAATATTTGGTGAAAAAACTTCATGAAGTCAACTGAATTAAGGACAACTTTTAGGAGTATTATTTTTTAGAGCCCTGTGGTCTTACTCCTATTGGTTCAGACATATGTCTCTTCATTTAATTCTACAAAAGTACACAGCAAAAATGGCTTCAGATCACAACTTGCATGTGTCTTATAAACTTTTACCAGCCTGAAGAAACATTGACTCAAAAAAGGAAAGTTATATTCTAAGATGGACTCGGAGGGAAGAACAAATTGAAACATAGAAGAAGAGAAAAGGAAAGCACAGCTGTTTTCATTTTAAGTTTTATTTGTCTGTTATTTCACTAGTGATGACTGTTATTTTTGGTATGTGAAATGCAAGCGACAAAGTCCAATTACTTTGATACGGTTTGATCAATGTATATCCCCGCAAATGTAAATCTTGTGTTGTGTGTTTTACAGAAGGTTCCACTGCACGCGACAGTGGCGGTGCCCCAGATGGTCTTGTCCAAGTCAGAGGTGGACTTTGGAACGTGTCTGGTGGGACAGCGTAGAGAGATGCAGCTGCTTATCTCTAACTGTGCAGCCGCCCACTGCTCCTGGAGTGCTTGCTTTGGTCAGTACTTTGCTTATCTCCCCGTCATTTTATGTGTTGCAGGTTTTTTTCTGTCTGTCTGTCATTCTCTCTTTGTTTGAATGTCTTCATTGAAATGTTGTACACAAACTTTGCACCTAATTTAATGCTGTAATGCTTGTGCCTTTCACATAGCATTTACTTTTTACTGACTGGCTGAAGTTACTTTCTTGCAGAACTTACTAAAATGATTAAATATGATATTGCATTGCATACATTCTTCTTTCACATTACTTCTTTTAAAACACTAGTTGTTTAAATTAAAGAAAGAAAAAACTGCTGGGTTGGGTCTGCTGGATTAATATGATTAAAATACTAGACCTCAATATCTTGTCCATTTGCCTTGACAAGTCAGCATTTATCCTGAGAAACTTAATCTGATGGAATCCTACCTACCTGCAATCTACACAGGCATTTGTGGGTATCAATCAATCCAATAACCAGTCAGATTCTATGATATATTATCAGGCATGAAATTATGAAGAAAGCACCCCCCCCCCCCCCCCCTTAATCTTGTGCAATCTGGTGATCTCACAACATCGAGTTTGTTTGTTTGTTCGTTCATGGGCTGAAACTCCCACGGCTTTTACCCCGCCATTTAGGCAGCCATACGCCGCTTTCGGAGGAAGCATGCTGGGTATTTTCGTGTTTCTATAACCCACCGAACTCTGACATGGATTACAGGATCTTTTTCGTGCGCACTTGGTCTTGTGCTTGCGTGTACACACGGGGGTGTTCGGACACCGAGGAGAGTCTGCACACAAAGTTGACTGAGAAATAAATCTCTCGCCGAACGTGGGGACGAACTCACGCTGACAGCGGCCAACTGGATACAAATCCAGTGTGCTACCGATCGCGACTGAGCTACATCCCCGCTCTACAACATCGAGTGATGTTCCGAGCTTTGAAAATGCTGGAAATCTGTCAATTAGCAGAAAACCATGCCTGCATAATGCTGTATCTGTATGTTTCCAGAGAGCAGATCAGCAACTTGTATCCAGGACACGTTCCAGATCACCCCGACCCACGGCATGCTGGAGGCTTACATCACTCACATCAGCAACAGCAAGACCCTGCTCCACGTCTACTTCACAGCTAAGTACGTACTCTGTTCTCTGCCGTTTTATAGTAACAAGGGAAGACGGAGAGGAGGGTTGTGTGATAAAGTGGTACCTGCGATGAAAGGCCCCTCTGATGAGTGGACATCTCCCGTGAAAGGACACATTCTGATGTCCCTTTATCTATTATCTCTACCGAAATATACCTGTCATGACAGGCCACCTTCAATGTCGGGACACTTTGGGTTGGTCCAAAGGCACTGCCCTTTCATCACAGGTACTGGTGTAATGAGAGGAGTGAATGATGGAATTAGATGAAGAATTAGCTTCATTTTATCTTGTTGATTAATTTCAAGAACCTGCTTCTTCATGCAACATAACTTACAAAGTCGAAAGTACATCCTTTGCCTTTCTGCAGAAAATAAACAAAAAACAAAACAGACACAAAAAAAGAAAGGCACAGTCCGCCCTGGGGTGGCAGTGGTTTGAGGTGGGAGAAAGAGGTGGGAA
Organism: Littorina saxatilis; assembly: GCF_037325665.1. Classification (NCBI taxonomy): domain Eukaryota; kingdom Metazoa; phylum Mollusca; class Gastropoda; order Littorinimorpha; family Littorinidae; genus Littorina; species Littorina saxatilis. The sequence goes on along the minus strand of NC_090256.1, from coordinate 75,214,704 downwards.
AGAGTCGGGGAAGAAAAAGCTACAGTGCATTAAATTACATTACTTAAATTGTTTGTCTCTAGTTTGTGGCTGAGTATTAACTCAAAAAAAGTTCTCTTATTTGGAGTTTGATTATTATGTGACTGTTTTCCAGGCATGCCGAGTCATATGAAGCAGTCATCTTGTTCCAAGGCCTTCTGGGAGAAACCCACCAGAGACTGTATGTGCGAGGGCGCGGTTCCTATGACGGAAAACACGAAGCTGTGCTAAATATCTAGACAGTGAAGACAAGGCATAAGACTGCTCAACTTCTAGACAGTAAAATAATAAACCAAAAAAGTGGTGAAGACTTGGTCTTTGTGAAAACGAACAATAGCATTGCTGTTTCTTGTCCCTCATGGCAAGGTTCTGTAAATATTGACATACGTTTGTAGGGGCCACCATATTACTGATGTAATCACATCGAGTTTGATAGACATGCTGTGTACACAATGTATACTGAATTGAATGTTTGCCGAGGTTTCAAATGCCTTTTTATTCCCCTTCCAACATTCATCGGCAAGTTTGTCCTTTTTTGTAGGACATGAAAGATTGTTTTCAAAACACTTGAGACCTGACTGTGATACAAAGCACCATTGTGAAGCTTTAACATTATTTATGACAAAAATGATAGAAATAAAACTTGATCTTCAAGACTGTGATTGTTATTTTGCACATTATTACCATCTTTTTGCAGTGATGTATGTATTGTCTGCATGTTGTACCGTTCAAGTTGCAATGTATTTGACATGGAATTTCCGTCCATTTGTGTGTGTTTCCCTTGTTTGTTTTTAAGGAGGATTGTTGATGAAAAAAAGACGTCAGTTGTATTTTGTTTCTTCTTAATGAACCATTTTGAACTTTTGAAAACTAAGGCATGTATTTCTTATGATTCTAGTGAGTTTGTGCATGTTTAAATTTGAATTGTACATCTTTAAAACTCAGACATGGGATTCAGAAAAAGTGATAATTAAGGAAAAAGAAGGTGGGGGTCTGGGGGCTTTGCCCCCAGAAGCTGAAGGTTTTTAGTGTTTTAGACACACAAAAATGGCCCTGAAATGC
>NC_090256.1:75135369-75213424 GCF_037325665.1 Littorina saxatilis | reverse complement strand
AAATGCATATTTCAGCTTAATCATAGAGCTTGGGTCTATACCTACATATACCCCAAAATTTTCTCAGCGGATTTGCACGAATCTCAAGAATGTTCCCTGGAGCCTAAAAATTTACGGAATTCCGTAAATTTACGGAAGAATCCCATGTCTGAAAACTGTACACACAGTCAACTACATTCATTCAAATAAAATGAAAACTGCAGATTCTTGTGTTATTAGTGTCTTTTATTTTGTGTAGAAACCATCCACTGAGAAATCTCTCTCTCTCTCTCTCTCTCTCTCTCTCTCTAACTCAAATCAGCTTGAAAGTTGTATGCCTGTTCACGGTTCCAAAATCGTACACACACACAAGCACACACACACACACACACACACACACACTGTTGTCATGACTTGGCAGGTTTGTGTGAAAACCTGTAGAAGTCCACCTCTATGTCGACAGATTTTTTCTTGTGAAATTTGAGTGTGCTGGACAAATCGTAGCGCAGCTCTGCAATTACTTCAGCCTCCACTCCCCAGTCACCAGCTTTCTTCAGTATGTGCTGAAAATCAATACATATATATATATATATATCTAACTCATTGTTTCCCAGGTACGGATATATCCGTACCCACTAAAATGGCTCTATCTGACCAGGTACGGATATATCCGCTCAGACTGCTAGCTTCAGTTGCTTCATGTAACGTCCATCTAACGCCTGCATTCCAGCGTGTTGATTCACACTTACTACATAGTTACTACAATTCTGAGTGACCCGCTGCAGCACAGCTGGTCTCGGCTAAAAAAAACAACTTGGTCAACATAGGTGGGGTAGAAAGTGTTAACAATAAAAGAAACTACAATTATGATACAGTAAGAGAGATAATGACCCCCAAAAATCAATAAACTGATTACTGAATCCATCTGAGAGAGATATATAAAGACAGACTGACAGAAGGGGATAAAGAGAGAGAAGGGAGGAACTAAAGAGCAGAATCTACAATTAGCCAAAACTGATATCCGTTCACTGATGAAAAGTTTTCCATGCTCTTGTGAAAGTTAACCAAAACACACTCACAGTCCAACAGATGTTCCGGAGATTGACAATTGATCGTAGCTGGTTTTTCGTACTGTCAAGGGACAGACTCAATTCGACCAAGAAGTGACAACTACATTTTCACTGCAAGTATTCAGGTTATTTACCTGTCTAGTTGATGTTTTATGAAGAGAGTAGACAGCTGTTTCCGCCATGGACAGGCCCGCCTGTAGGAAAACCATATCAATCCCTGCAACATGATCACAAAGACCAGAGAATTATGAAAGCTAAAAGAGACATGATTTTCCCTATTCATGCTTTAGAAAAATTAGAGCATAGCATCGTAAGACTAAGAGGCAAGGCAACAGCTGGACAGAAGCGGAGAGAACAGCCCAGAACAGGGTACGATGGAGAAACGTCGTCAATGGCCTATGCTCCGCTGGGGGCAAAGGGCCTAAGTAATTAAGTAATCATAAGACTGACTGTTTGTATCATCTTAACTGTCGCTAACCTGTTCAGAAACTGCAGTGGGAGAGTAAACACAAAAGTGAGCAATGGACAAAAGCAGCCATGCCATACTATTGCATACCCCTTTTAGTCTCATACATCTGACTTTCTAACTAGCCTGCTGTTTGCATCTATTGTGGGAGAAGACTTCATTTCTGATTTGGGGATTATATTTTCTACTCTTTTAACAAAAAGGTGCAAGCTGTACACAGCAGCGACATCTTTCTTTCTTTATTTGGTGTTTAACGTCGTTTTCAACCATGAAGGTTATATCGCGACGAGGGAAAGGGGGGAGATGGGATAGGGGAAAAGGGGGAGATGGGATAGAGCCACTTGTTAATTGTTTCTTGTTCACAAAAGCACTAATCAAACAAGAAGAGCAAACGCTCGATCGAGTCACTTTCGCAGTTCTGAATATTATATGAGGCATCAGATGGACAGGAAGAAATTGCTATTCACAACACAATGAGTCACGTTCACATAAAATTTGAGCCCGGTCACTTTTATAGTTTCCGAGAAAAGCCCAACGTTAAGTTGTGTGTTGCCGAACAGAAAAGGCTAGTTATCTCCCTTGTTTTTCTGATAACGTTCGTAAAAGGCTACAGATGTAAATACTTTGATGTAAAGAATAATCCTACAAAGTTTCAATCACATCCGATGAACTTTGTCAAAGATATAAAATGTCTAATTTTTCCTTTGACGCTGACCTGTGACCTTGAAAAAGGTCAAAGGTCAACGAAACCATCGTTAAAGTGTAGAGGTCATTGGAGGTCACGACTAAACAAAATATGAGCCCGATCGCTTTGATAGTTTCCGAGAAAAGATATAAAATGTCTAATTTTTCCTTTGACGCTGACCTGTGACCTTGAAAAAGGTCAAAGGTCAACGAAACCATCGTTAAAGTGTAGAGGTCATTGGAGGTCACGACTAAACAAAATATGAGCCCGATCGCTTTGATAGTTTCCGAGAAAAGATATAAAATGTCTAATTTTTCCTTTGACGCTGACCTGTGACCTTGAAAAAGGTCAAAGGTCAACGAAACCATCGTTAAAGTGTAGAGGTCATTGGAGGTCACGACTAAACAAAATATGAGCCCGATCGCTTTGATAGTTTCCGAGAAAAGTCCAACGTTAAGGTGGTGTCTACGGACGGCCGGCCGGCCGGCCGGACGGCCGGCCGGCCGGACAGACTAACACTGACCGATTACATAGAGTCACTTTTTCTCAAGTGACTCAAAAATTGCTCCAGGGGCTTGCAACGTAGTACAATATAATTATGACCTTACTGGGAGAATGCAAGTTTCCAGTACAAAGGACTTAACATTTCTTACATACTGCTTGACTAAAATCTTTACAAACATTGACTATATTCTATACAAGAACCACTTAACAAGGGTAAAAGGAGAAACAGAATCCGTTAGTCGCCTCTTACGACATGCGGGGTGCAGAGAAATAAGGATGTGGAAAAGAAGACTTTTGGTAAGTGAAATAAAGGTGATGGATCCAGTCAGGTAGAAATAAGACAACAAGAAAAGAATTGGAAAACTGCAGGGAATAGTAGGGAGAGTTTTCTTGGAAGGAAATATAGGTGAAAGGACTGGTAAGGCAGAAATAAGACAAAAGAAGAGAAGTAAAGGGGTGGGGTAGCTCTGTTTAAACGCTCCCGCCGCGTGAAGGCGACCCCATGGGAGCAGCGACATGTTACAGCCCCGCTATTATGAAAGTCAACCTATCTAAACTAACCAAACTTTCCTCATTGTAAGCCTCTGATCTCTTTGCACCTTCTCAGTCCCAAAAGATAACACACATCTTAAATCAATTTTCAAAAAGCTGAAACTCACAAATATTATCTAGAGCGTGTCCTACCTTCATTCTTCTTAGTTCCAAAGGGAGGGTTCATGACGACAGTGTCAAAAGCATGGTGCATTCTGCCAGACTGTGTCAGAAGGTTGTTGGCGTCACCCTGCAAAAGGTTCATGTTGCTGATCTCAAGCTCTGCCAGGTTAGAGGAACATGTGTCCAGAGCGTCGTCGTCTATGTCAACCCCAAGGACATACCTGTAACAAGAAAGAAACAGAGACAGAGAATAAATAAAAGCACAATTGACATTGAATGTGTGCCCGATTGCTCTTCCGGAGTCCATGCAGAAGTACCTGCTGAAACTTCTTAGTCAAAACATACTCCCTCTCAATGTCACTCTCTGTCTTGTGTCACACACACACACACACACACAACACACAACACACACACAACACACACACTCACACACACAACACACACACACACACACACACACACACACACATGCATGAACACGTGCATACAAGTAAGCAGGGAATCTTTTTTTTAAATGCCGGTCCTCTCCCCTTACTGACTGCATGTGTTTAGAAAGAGCACTGTATGTAGTACATTTAAAACGTTAGCTTCAGATCTCCCAAAGTGCAACACTAGATCAAATGTATACATGTACAGTGGATATATATATATATGGTTATTACCCTGCGCCAAGCATGCAGCAACCAATGCCAAGTACACCACAGCCGACTCCCAGGTCCACTAAGCTCTTTCCTGCAATGTCGTCATACCGCATGTGCATGGTGTGCAGCATACGAGCTGCAAAAAAGAAAAGAAACAAGGGATAAACAACACTTATCAAGATACATTGGGAGTTTACAACATTCACACACAACACAAATAGAGATCATTGAGATACATACGTATCAAGATTTGTCGTTTTACATTTTGTCAAAATTAATTCGAAAATTTTAATAGTAAATTTTCACTCATAAATCCTTGCCAGGCACTGGCCCCCTGCAACTAAGGCAGGAAGGGCTCTAGAACCGTCCTGACAGACAGCCGCGATGTCTCTGAGATAATAATTTATGAAAACATCGTCGGAGCGCCAGTAAGCCGTGCACAAACCTTTCTCCAGCCTCCTCGACCATAAAACGGCCAAGGAGGAGGCCCAAGCCCTGGTTTCGTGGACTCGGGCCGAGTCAAGGGGAAAGACAGGCTGCGCCCCCCCCCCTTGTCCGAACGGCTCCACTCGTAAGCCTGTCTAATGAGAGCCGACACCCACCGAGGCAGAGTCGTCTTAGAAATGTCTTTTTGTCTCACCGTGCAAAGGGAGATGAATAAAAGCTTTTGAGATTCTGATCTAAGCGGCTGCGAACGGGCAAGATAGATGTCAAGGGCTCGGACCGGACAATTGACCAAATCTGGATCGCCGGGAGCCAGGATGTTGGTTAGAGGTCTGATATGAACCGGCGGAGATGCTTGTTCCGGAGCCTGATTTTTTTCCAAAAAATCTGGGCGAAACCTCAATGAAACTGAGCCATCAGACTCATGAGAGATGTCCTCCGGACTTCCGGAGAGGGCATGTATCTCACTTCCTCTGCGAGCTGATGCTAACAGCAACAGAAACAGAGTTTTACGCGTCAGGTTGGGGAGACTAGAGTATCGCAAAGGTTCGAACTCTGCTGAATGCAGAAATTCCAAAACCAGGAAGAGGTCCCATTTAGGCATGGGAGTGCGAGACCTAACCTCCTTAAGGGCCGCGCCCTTAATATGACTCCAGAAATGACGCCACTGACATCAATGGAACGTCCTATCTGTCGTAAAGTCGCGGAGATGGCCGATCTCCTCACCCTCAGAGAAGAAGCTGAAGCTCCTTGAGAGGACAGGTAAGACAGATGGTTTGCTACATGCATAGAGCGTGGAGCCAACGCGTTCAAACCATGGACATGGCACCAGGTTGCCCAGGCCTTCCAGTGTGATGCATACACGGACGCATACACGGACGAAGTGGACGCTCTGTGAGAGCGTTGCACTAAGTCCAGTGTCAGTTCTGAAGCTCCAGAACGCCTCAGCGAGGACCGTACAACCTCCACACGTGAAGTTTGAAAGGATCCAGTGACTCAGTCAGAGAACGAGAGAGAGCTCTGATGATCGTCTCCGAGATCGAGGCAAGTTCCAAAAGCTGACGTCCAATTTTCTCTGAAGAGACGAGGGTGTGGTCTGGAAACACAACACCCGAGTCCTTCTTAAACTGCTTAACCAGCAGAGGAAGCAGTTCCTGTGTCACAGGTAAAGGTGTACGCGGAAGAGCAAAGGAAGCCAACAAGTTCCGGCCAGGCTTCGGCAAGGTGAACTTCTTATGACAAGAAGGAACAAAAGTCGAAGTCTGAGCAGCCGAAGCCAGCCAAGGCTGAGCCTGTTCCGGAACTGAACCGTGAGGAACGAGCAGCAGAACAGGAACACTGGGGATACCACTTCCAGGAGGAGATGGTCTAGCCGAAACCTGAGAAAGGTGGTACGCCACCGAAGGTGACTCCTCGAACCGGAAGTAGGAATCCTCCTCCTTCGCGGAACGAAAGTCTGACATCGCCGACGGAGCGACCGAAGCGGAAGCCGCCGAAGCCGATGCACCCTCCGGGAAATATCTGAAAGTAACCTCCGCCGCAGCTTCAAGGGCAGCCCTGAACCTCGACGGAAATCCAGAACGTGTCTGCTCGCTGGCTACAGACTTTGCATCAGAATAGTCAAGCGACGGACACGGACCAAAGTGACAGTTGCTGGTGGTAGGCTGATGAACTGGATGACCGGAAACCCGTCCTGACTCATCCCCTGACTAGCAGGAGGGTAAGAATAAGAGGGGGGAACATCCGGAGCCACCGGAACTGAATAGGCAGTAGACGCAACACCCGACGGGTGGAGTGACGACTGCCCCGGCCGAGGCTGAAAGCCTGAATGCCCGTAGGCCAGCCGCTGTTCCTCACTCACAGCCATCCGAGAGGAAGCGTCAGAAAGAGGAACAGTGTATCCGGACAGAGCCGGAAAAGCAACAGACGAAGCCGCACAATGCGGAAGCGAAGGTTGCGTGGACTGGGGCCGGAAGCCCGAACGCCCGTAGGCCAGTCCTCGGTCAACTCCAGTCAAGACCTCTACGTGTGCTTGCGCAGGAGGACCTATGCTTCCGGTAAAAACCGGAAACGCAGCTGCCGAAAACGGATGCCGCCCTTGCTCTAAAACGCCCGTGCACGCAGTGTGAATTGGGTGAGTCAGAACAGAAGTTTGCGGGTTGTGATCCTGCACCAAGGAACTGCTTCCCAAAAGGGAGTATCCGGTAGCGTCACGAGGGCTGGTGGACCAGTTCGACTTACCGGCCGTGCCCCCCGCGGAGGCAGAAGACGAAGCAGCCAGGAAATCCTCCCTGGAAATCATCGCCGAAGGCACCGTCAAAGACGCCAAAGAGCGAGCGTCACCCACTGCTGGGGGGAAAACAACGCTGGCCGGCGGAGTGGAACGCTTCAATTCTTCCCTGACCATGCTGCGAATTTCTGGAACTAAAGAACTAAGCAGTGTCGACACGAGAGCACCTTGCTCCGGTGCCGACACAGAGGGAGAGCAAGAAGACACAGAAGACAAAGAAGTGCTTGGTTGCCCCGCAACCCCATGGTCATTGGGGGCAGAAATAGGTACGGACAAAACGGTATTACGTGGCTCGTCCGTGACAACAACAAGTACAGGCAGTTTGGAAGATGACGTCGAAGATTTAGGTTTAACCCTGCCCTTGACATCAGCCTTGCCACGTTTTTTATCACTGTCAGCCATGCTGACCAACAAAAAATGGCCGCCAAACAAGAAAGTTACTGAAAAATTTACGAGTCCAAAAACTGGACGAAAAGTCAGCAACTTACAACAAAATTCTTGTCAGAATAATGACTAAAAGGAACGAGCTCACCAACTACAATGCAGAAGGCAAGCCAGACGGGTGTGTGGCCGGTGGGTGTCAAGCAAACACCAAACAGCTCAGCCACGAGAGCGCCAAAAATCCACGACCTTCTCCTCAGAGCTGAAAAAGTCGTATGATCTTGACCACGTGTTGAGGAGGGGTAGTGACGTAGCACACACCAATGGGAGGTAACTCCCCTGGTCTGTGGTCATTCATTACCATGGCTACCTTTACACTTTTTGTGGTGGGGTTGCTTCCCTTTAAAATTGTTTAAGACGGGTAGCCTTTTCAGACCTTAGCATCTCAGTATCAGTGCTTTATGTGATTCGGAGTAAGAATATGTAATTTAAAAAAGTTAAAAAACAAAGGAATACTGTACTCACCAATACAAGAACGAGACAAGACGGTACGAATTTTCGCTTATGGAAGCTTCATCAGGAAAAACAAGAACACAAAAGACAACAAAAAGCAGACGCAACACGGAACGAACAAGGTTTGAAAGAAAATGTTTTTTGTTGTCTTTTGTGTTCTTGTTTTTCCTGATGAAGCTTCCATAAGCGAAAATTCGTACCGTCTTGTCTCGTTCTTGTATTGGTGAGTACAGTATTCCTTTGTTTTTTTAACTTTGTTCATCTTACCACAGTCACTTCGTTGTTTAGATATGTAATTTAATCACGCGTAGCTGCACATGGAGGGCAAAACAGTGGAGTGTGACTCTCAAGATATCATGATGTCCAAAAACATTGCCTAGCTCTTCTGTTAGCACACCTGGAGACTGTCTCTTTGATGCCTGAGGTATGACACTCGGTATTCATACATTACATGTATGCAGTGGTGACAATTCCACACCAAACAGAACATCAACTAGTGTTTTCTGTTCCTCCTTAACCAGCATAACCGACGGGCACAATGGCTTGGTGGTAAGACGCCACCCTCCAAAGCGGAAGGTCGTGGGTTCAAACCCCGGCCGCGCCTGGTGGGTAAAGGTGGAGATTTTTCCGTTCTCCCATGTCAACTTATGTGCAGACCTGCTAGTGCCTCATCCCCTTTCGTATGTACACGCAAGCACAAGACCAAGTGCACACGGAAAAGATCCTGTAATCCATGTCAGACTTTGGTGGGTTATAGAAACACGAAAATACCCAGCATGCTTCCTCCGAAAGCGGTGAATGGCTGCCTAAATGGCGGGGTAAAAACGGTCATACACGTAAAAATCCACTCGTGCAAAAACATGAGTGTATTTGGGAGTTTCACCCCACGAAGACAGAAGAAGAACCAGCATAAGCACCTTGCTGCTGCAACTAATGTGTCCACACATATTGTCCTTTGTTTCATCAAATAATATAATTAATCTGTCATCAAATTTCAAAATGCATCTTAATTCTTACCTGCAATATGAGGTGTGGTCGGATACTGTTCTAGTTTCACTTTAGGTTTCTCAAACACATCAACTTCCTGTAACCAGCCCTCCAATTCCTTCAGACGCACAGCTTTTTGTTGACACTTAGCCGCACACATCTTGCACATGTATGAGGTTTCTGCGGCTGTCGACAAAATGTCTGCCTGAACAGAAATAAAGAACACAAACACGAGAATGAGGGTGATTGTTTCCTGTGCAATGCAGTGTATGATCAACAGATATTCTAACGTATTGATAACACACACACACACACACACACACACACACACACACACACACACACACACACACACACACACACACACACACACACACACACTCCTGTACTGATAAATCCTTGGGGTTGGATGGCTCTATACCTGCGATTAGCTCAGCAGTAGGGCTATCACGTCTTCATGGAGGCCGCCATCTTGGATGACAAAACCAAGCGAAAATATACAGGGTTCGTAACTCTGCTGATATAAAATAAATACAAGTAAAGAATACGGAATAAAACTAAAAACATAAATTAGTTATTCAAATGAATATACTCAGGCTAAACTGATAACTATGTAAACTTGACGACCCAAATGAAAGTTTGCGGCTAGTTTTACTTCGCAGCGAAAACGGAACTTCCGGTTCGGCTAAAAGCACGCTACAAAATTTCAGGTTTGTTTCAAAATGTTGTTCCTGTTTTATATAGCTAGTGGTTGAGCGTAAGTAATAATTGTTATGCAGGACGAACTAGCAACATATTGAGACGTAGCCAGAGTTGTTAGATTGTACCTAGATTGCTTTACTATCATGCTTTTAGCTCTGTCTTGCGTTGTGTTTACGATTTATTCATAGACGGTTTCTTACTCTAGAATGAAAAGACCAAAAAGTAAGAAAATTACAAAATAAATAAGAATTTGATTTCAGTTTCTTTTGGCCGAGCGCCTTTGGCTTTGTTGATTCTGTGTAGTCACAGTATGACTTTGCTTGTTCTTCTGGCTCGAGCCCAGTTGATTCACTTTCAGTTTCAGGTTGAGGAATCCACATGAGGTGTAGTACTAGTAGTACTAGTCTAGTATAGTACTAGTAGTAGTAGTAGTATAATAAGTAGAACTAGAGTAGAAGAACCCTTAAATACCCAGGCACCAAAGCAACTTTATTTGATTTATTCTCTTTCAGAGGCAACAAACTGAGAAAAAGGCAGAGTTACATCTACAACCATGGATCAAGATTTGTACGATGAGTTTGGAAATTACATTGGCCCTGAGCTGGACAGTGATGATGATGATGGAGATGATGATGACAACCAAGATGATGATGACTTCATGGACAGAGATGTACGTAAAACATCTTTATTTCATAAATGTTTGTTGCTGAATCAGAGAAATTAATTAGATAGATTCACATAGGAAAATTGCCAACTATAAACTATAATCATGTAAACCTGCCTGTGTATTCCTTCTGTATTTGCTCTGCATTTCTTCATCAGTTATAGATGCATGGATTGATATGAACAGTAATCAGTATGCTAATTAGCAACTGAAAAGGAGCAAACAGAAAATGAAGAAAAAAGAACTATAAGACACAACTCGAGAGTGGTAACAATTATGTCCTTTAAGTTTTAAGTTTAACTATAAAGTTCTATACATCGGATGCGTGGTCCTCATGAAAATGATGAATTATAATATATACTAATTTACTTGCTTACATTCAAGGAACAACGGAAATGGGAGAAAAATTACCATCAAGAGACTAGCCTAGGCTGTAGGCAAGAGAAGGACATACATGAGCTTCAAACTATCTGTAGAACTTTTGCCAGTTTTGGCCTCACGCTTGCATAACTGAAAAAAGTTGAAGTTAAAGAACAAAGGGGGGAAATAAAAACAGAAGGACAAAAGATTACTTCAAGAGGAAGAATCAACAAGTCGCGTAAGGCGAAAATACAATATTTAGTCAAGTAGCTGCCATTTTTCAGCAAGACCGTATACTCGTAGCATCGTCAGTCCACCGCTCATGGCAAAGGCAGTGAAATTGACAAGAAGAGCGGGGTAGTAGTTGCGCTAAGAAGGATAGCACGCTTTTCTGTACCTCTGTTTGTTTTAACTTTCTGAGCGTGTTTTTAATCCAAACATATCATATCTATATGTTTTTGGAATCAGGAACCGACAAGGAATAAGATGAAAGTGTTTTTAAATTGATTTGGAAAATTTAATTTTGAATTTTTTTTTTATATATTTAATTTTCAGAGCTTGTTTTTAATCCGAATATAACATATTTATATGTTTTTGGAATCAGCAAATGATGGAGAATAAGATAAACGTAAATTTGAATCGTTTTATAAATTTTTATTTTTTTTTACAATTTTCCGATTTTTAATGACCAAAGTCATTAATTAATTTTTAAGCCACCAAGCTGAAATGCAATACCGAACCCCGGGCTTCGTCGAAGAATACTTGACCAAAATTTGAACCAATTTGGTTGAAAAATGAGGGCGTGACAGCGCCTCAACTTTCACGAAAAGCCGGATATGACGTCATCAAAGACATTTATCAAAAAAATGAAAAAAACGTTCGGGGATTTCATACCCAGGAACTCTCATGTCAAATTTCATAAAGATCGGTCCAGTAGTTTAGTCTGAATCGCTCTACACACACACACACGCACGCACACACACACACACGCACGCACATACACCACGACCCTCGTTTCGATTCCCCCTCGATGTTAAAATATTTAGTCAAAACTTGACTAAATATAAAAAGGACAAAAGGAGACAATCCTAAAATAAAATAAAAAGTATTAAATAGACCATAGTGATAGGTCTAGCTTTTAAAAATTGGCCTCATATATACATACAGTTCTTGCAATTTACATACACTTTTGTAATTGATATTGATGGGTATTTTTGACTTGATGATTCTGCCATTGTGGTGACACAGGATGACGACGAAGACATGGACCAGGATGACAGGGAGGAGACATCGGAGATGGCGGTGGTGCTGCATGAAGACAAGAAATACTATCCTACGGCAGAAGAAGTGTATGGGCCAGACGTGGAGGTCGGTATTGTGTGCTGACTTTCTTTCTTTTTTTCCGTTTGCTTGGTCATTTTCTTTATTGTTTGTTTTGTTTTGTAACACAAACAGATCTGTATCGATTTTAGCACAGATCTTGTAAACGTACTTCAGAGAATGAATTTTTCTTAATACGCAGACCTGTTTACCCTTACTATTTTGGAGTAATTTATTACTATTTTTTTTAGGATTTTGGGAAAAAATACTCCATTTGAGTCGAGATTACGATTTTAAAATGTGCTTCAACTTAGGTTTATGTTGCTAATGTTGGCATTTGTAACTCCTGGGATTACTAGTTGGCTTGACCATTGCTCTTGTCAAGTTTTTGGTGTAAACAGGTCTGAATACCTGTCAAAGATGCACATATGTATGGACACACATGCTCACAGATAGACGCAGACACACAGTGGCACAGATAGACGCAGACACACAGTGGCACAGATAGACGCAGACACACAGTGGCACAGATAGACACAGACACACAGTGGCACAGATAGACACAGACACACAGTGGCACAGATACAGGCAAATCCGGATAAGACGAAATTGAAGGGACCGAATTGTTATTGTGTCCTATCCGAAATTTCGACTTGGTCATAGTACAGTGGAACCCCTCTCTAGCGACCTTGAAAATGTTGACAAAAATCGGTCCTTATGGAGGGGGGTCCTTACAGAGGGAGGGGGCGGGGCCACAAAGAAAGTCACCTCAGATTTTCTTAAAAAAAGAAAACAGAGAAGTTTGAGTTGCTGACGACCGTTTCCTCAAGCAAACTGCTTCGATGTCATGTTTGACATTGTCGATGGTGTCCACCAGTTCTGGTGCATGTTTCAATGCAAAAAGAGTTAGTTTCTGAGCAAGCATTTCTTTACAACAGTCCCTGCAATGATGAAGGTCCTCCGAGAAAGAGAGTGAAAAATCGGCCACCGTTCTCAGCATCGCGTATCTGTGTGTAACCTCTTTCATTGACAAGATACTCTTGTTTCCCTGCAGCCTTGACCAGTGAGTCGGTTACCTAATCTGTGAACCCTTCAGTTGTGTTGCTTTGTCAAAAGTTAGACACAGTCAACTAGTTTTGCTCTGAGTGAACAGTGCAGCTGGCCTCAATTAGCCGGTGACACCTCTCTGGCCACAGCACCAAACAGTACATGGCTGGGGGGAGAGAGAGAGAGGGGGGGGGGGGGGGGGTAGCTGGCTAAACTCAGTGGGGTGTCCGGTGTCACTGAAGTCAGCAGGAAGAGCATTGGAGAGAAATAGAGAGGTGTACTCTTCCAAACAATTTCCAAGGATCAGTTGTCAGGGCTTTGGGTAGTCAGTGAGGGAGAGTGAGAGCGGTTTGTGTACAGTCCGACTGAAGAATGAAAAGTCACTGCCACAAGATCGGCATGCCGTCAATAAAGCCAGACAAGAAGAATGATTATGACATGCGGCTCTATCTGCTGTTTTTTTTTATTCAAACTGGTTTTCAACGCTTATTCTCACAAAGCATCTGCACACCTGCCTCTGCCTCTGTGCTGTGTTTGTGTGGCTGCTTTCGTATGATGTCAGTGCATGGTGAGTGCGTTCACTGCCTTGTCACCACTTCCCCACCTTTTTCAGAATGTTTTCTTGGAGTTGGATAATTCTCCTTACTCCTCGCCCCCTCCTTACTCCTCGCCCCCTCCTAACTCCTCGCCCCCTCCTAACTTCAGTTCATACTTTATTGCGTGCCGACTGACCAGTCGGTGTGGCGTCCGTGTAGAGAAGAAGGGAATAAGGTTACACAATGCGCTAGTGTGAGACGCCAAGTTTCGTGTTTCGAGTTGCTGTAGTAAATATAGAGTAAACTTTGTCTTTGGGACTGACTTTCTGTTGTGTGCTATCCGTCTTTCGACTTACGTAAGAGAAATCCCATTTCGAGCTCAGGGTACTTTGTACACATAGATAAAGAGGGATAATTCCGGACCAGAATTTCTTTGTGTGCTAAGCGAATTTTTGACTTAACCGTTTGTGAGTTAGCTGGATTTGCCTGTAGACACAGACACACAGTGGCACAGATAGACGCAGACACACAGTGGCACAGATAGACACAGACACACAGTGGCAAATAGACGCAGACACACAGTGGCACAGATAGACGCAGACACACAGTGGCACAGATAGATGCAGACACACAGTGGCACAGATAGACACAGACACACAGTGGCACAGATAGACACAGACACACAGTGGCACAGATAGACGCAGACACACAGTGGCACAGATAGACACAGACACACAGTGGCACAGATAGACACAGACACACAGTGGCACAGATAGACGCAGACACACAGTGACACAGATAGACACAGACACACAGTGGCACAGATAGACACAGACACACAGTGGCACAGATAGACGCAGACACACAGTGACACAGATAGACGCAGACACACAGTGGCACAGATAGACGCAGACACACAGTGGCACAGATAGACGCAGACACACAGTGGCACAGATAGACACAGACACACAGTGGCACAGATAGACGCAGACACACAGTGGCACAGATAGACGCAGACACACGATGGCACAGATAGACGCAGACACACAGTGGCACAGATAGACACAGTCACACAGTGACACAGATAGACACAGACACACAGTGGCACAGATAGACGCAGACACACAGTGGCACAGATAGACGCAGACACACAGTGGCACAGATAGACGCAGACACACAGTGACACAGATAGACGCAGACACACAGTGGCACAGATAGACGCAGACACACAGTGGCACAGATAGACGCAGACACACAGTGACACAGATAGACGCAGACACACAGTGGCACAGATAGACGCAGACACACAGTGGCACAGATAGACGCAGACACACAGTGACATCCATTTTTACAAAAAGTAGACCTGTATGATGCTGAGAAAGAAAAAGCATCTTATTGGTCTTGATTTCCATTTGTTAAGAAGCATGTGGTGTCCCAGTGTTTCACTGCTGTTTTGGATGCATATTCATTTTGTTCTAAGTTTTAGAGCAAAAAAGAGGAGGGAGGTGTTTAAGAAATATGAACCATAACGCTTGATTAATCAACTAAAAGTAAACTAGAAATGTTCATGCTCATTGCACTCATACTCATTATTTTGTGTGCGGTATTTGCAGACACTTGTTCAAGAAGAAGACACACAGCCTCTCACAGAACCCATTATTGCACCGGTGAAGAAGAAAAAGTTTGCAATGGCTGAACAGGACCTGCCTATCACCACTTACGACATGGAGTGAGTAAAACTATATTTCTTTTTAACCTTTCGTTTTGAAGGGTGAGCTTCCGTGACTGTGCCTTGTATTTGAAATGAAAAGGATGTTTGAAGGGCTGCAGTCGTTGTAATGTTCTGTCAGTCGGCCAGTATTTATAAGGTTTAACCGGTGGTTTACATTAAAAACAAATTCTTGCTTAAAGTCTGGTATGTTTTGCTGCAATTGATGCATTATGAGAGTGATGGCTTCCCAAAACAAAACAACAATTATTTAAGAAGTGCTTACACTTTACTCAAGCTGTTAACCACCAATTCTGTGGAGAGAAGAAAAAGCTAGCATAATCATAACACCCAATGTCAATAAGAAGCGACCAGTAGGTTTTGGAAGGTTCCCAAATCAAATGTGTGGCTTTTTTGTTCAATATTTAGTGTTTTGTGTAGCTTTAGTGTTGGTCAATACAGGATAATGGGTGCCCATCATGATTTAGAAAATGCTGCATAGTCGTACTATATATGTTTGTGTGTTCAACTTCAAGCTTCATGACGGTAATGTAGATGACGTGCGCTTGCATTTCAATGAACCACAGAGCCAGGAATCACCTGACAGCCCTCTCAAAGTACGCTCCTGTGGGCGAAAACCATAAAAACCAAGTGTGTACATTTTGTGTGCAGGTTCCTGGCAGATTTGATGGACACTCCTGAGCTGATTAGGAATGTCACTCTCTGTGGACATTTACACCATGGGAAGGTGAGTGGTGGATACCAAGTCACTTAGGTGTGTCTGACAACATCCATATTGTTTGAAGGGACCTTTGAAAAATATGATGACATGGTTGTCTAAAGCAATACATTTGGTAAAATTTGAGCAGTAACTATTTGAGATGACTTGATGCAACTGCAAGACTTTGTATTTCCCCCTGCTTTAAGTGAGTGTGTGTGTGTGTATGTGTGTCATTGTGTGTGAGTGTACACATGTCACTGTGTGTGCCTGTCTGTCACTCTGTGTCTGTGTCACTCTGTGTGTGTGCTTTTGGAGCTGCCAACAGGCATACCAATTTCAGCTGATTTGTATGAGAGAGAGAGATACAGTTTTGATTGGTTGCTTTGTTTTTTGGTTTTGCTTGAGCCATCAATGATCAAGAGAATAATTTATTGTGGTTTCACTTTCAGACTTCGTTTGTGGACTGCTTGATGGAACAGACTCACCCAGAAATTGAAGGAGCCTATGACACAGATGTGAGTGTTCTTGATGGTTAATAATAATAATAATACGAGAACTTAATAATATAACGCGCACATATCTCACCACAAGGCGACTCAAGGCGCACATGTTTAATGTATACAGCACACTCGGATAGCCCGTTTCTTTTTAGGTTAGATTTTTACGGGCCTAGTGGATAAAACGGCGGCCTCCCAAGCAGAAGGTCCGTGGGTTCGAATACTGGTCACGCCTGGTGGGTTAAGGATGGAGATTTTTCCCATCTCTCAGGCCAACGTATGCGTAGACCTGCTAGTGCCTTATCCCCCTCCATGTGTACACACAAACACAAGACCAAGTGCGCATGGAAAAGATCCTGTAATCCATATCAGAGTCCTGTTGGTTATAGAAGCACAAAAATACCAAGCATGCATCCCCCGAAAGCGGCGTATGTTTGCTTAAATGTCAGGGTGAAAACAGTCATTCATGTATAAACGCACTCATGTAAAAGCCCACTCGTGCAAAAACAGGAGTATACATGGGAGTTTCAGCCCATGTGCTGGAGAAGAAGAAGAAGGTTAGGTTTTTCAGATGATTGACATTGTCTCTATTTCTCAGCTTGTTAAGACTGTTAGACTGCAGATGGTGCTGCCATTGATGCTTCTGTAAGTTAGCTTTTTCAGATTCTCTCTATTGCAAAGCTCGTCAAGACTGCAGATAGTACTACCATTGATGCAAAAGACATCAAGCATTATTCTTATTCTTTGTTGGTCTGCCAGACTGTTCTACCATTTGAATAGGATTTGAAAACTTAAACTGGGCCCGGTAGCTCAGTTGGTAGAGCACTGGACTTGTGATCGAAAGGTCACAGGTTCGAATTCGGGCCGGGACGGACACGGGTCAACTTTATGTGCAGACCCAGAGACGGAAGCCATGTCCCACCCCCGTGTCATCACAATGGCACGTAAAAGACCTTGGTCATTCTGCCATAAGTGCAGGTGGCTGAATACACCTAAACACGCAGACACCTGGGTAGCGCGACTCCGTTGCTGCTAGCTTTCCAGTGGGAGGAAGCGATCCGAATTTCCCAGCGATGGGACAATAAAGTAATGAAAATGAAAATGAAAAAATGAAAATAAAGAAGAACAAATACGTGTAAAGTCAAACTATGAAGACTGAAGACTTGCAGTGAAACCTGCCCTGGGGACCATTTCAGACAGGTTTGACTTATTTGATTCCTTGCGTTCAGGTAAAGTAAGATCTTGTTTTCTTTTATTTGCAGATGCGGTACGCAGACATTCTGTTTACAGAGCAAGAGGTGGGTATTGTCACGAGACTAGAATGTGTATAATGGCATGCTAAAAAAACTAAATTTGCAGCAGTAATTTACAGCAAAAGTTATGTCTCCATTGTGTGTTTCAGTGTCCACACTTGATTTAACGATTTTGTGAACAAACATGTATATTTGCACATGTGGTTTTATTTCATTTTCAATGAAGCATGCAAGTGTCTTGCATGGCATACTTAGTTAAGTATGCTAAGACTGAGAACTCTGTCCTTATAATACACAAAGTGTTTTTAGTAACAAATGTCTGAACAGATAAGTAACTATACAATATTGTGCATTGCTATCTTTTGAAGGGGCAGAGTTTACAGTTACAGCCAAAGTCTATGTGAATAGCTACAGGGTGACCCAAAAAAAAGAGTACCCAAACAAAACGTCATAAATTGAACAAAAATAAAGCAATCTTCATAAAATTTATTTACACACACAAGTAGCCTCTGCATGATTTGCACAGAAAATGTTAGCGTTCTAGCTTGTCTTTCAGGAAAGTTATGCTCATTCTACAGAACAAGCTCCAATTTATGACGTTTTGTTTGGGTACTCTTTTTTTTGGGCCACCCTGTATTTGAGCTGTTTCTGTTCATGATTGTTTCATGAGGATAAGTGTTCCTCTTTGTCCTCATCTACTTTAAAGATCGGTAGATCGAGGTTCTCATTGATGTTTTGTCTTGTCAGTTTGATGATCATTCCGTTCTTTGAATCATTCATTCGCTCGGCTTCCTGGCGAGTGGGCGAAAACTGAAATCCATCAAGATAAGTTTATTGTGATATTTGTTTGTCTGGTCACTTAAAAGACTGTTAGGTCGACATATTTATGACTGTAATGTAATTTTGTCAATATCAACGTTCCAACAACTTACCTCTCTTGTTTTTTTATTCTGAATTTTGGAACGTTGGCAGTCTCTTTGTTTTTGGATTTACCTTTCTTGGGTTGTGTTACAGAGAGGTGTGAGCATCAAGGCTACCCCTGTGACCCTTGTCCTGCCCGACACTCGCAACAAGTCCTTCCTGGTCAACATCTTTGATGCACCCGGTGAGAGCTTGGGATTTTGCTGTGTGTCTCTACGTTTTGTGTGAAGAGTTGACAGGGACTTCAGGGGATTATGAGAAGTGGAGATGGGGTCCATGACTTAGATTTGGTTTGAAAATCTGTTTGTTTGTTTGACTTTGTGAGTGGGTGTGTTTTTTTTTCTCTCTTTATATTTTTTTTGGGGGGTCTCACTTTGAAAGGGTTGGGGGTTAAAAAAGCGACTTTTGGCTGGATTGTGTGAATGACTTCGAACTCATTTTAAAAGTGAGCCACTATTGTGTGCAGGTCATGTCAATTTCTCGGATGAGGTGACGGCTGCCTTCCGTGTCTCTGATGGTGCTGTCATCTTTGTGGATGCTGCAGAAGGGGTAAGTGCGACAAACATCTCTCTCCCTCTGTTTAACTCATGCAAAAAGTTGAGATGTGCTGTTTCCGTATGTTGAATCATACTTTCAGACTGTATTGTTGTATGTAAAATAGATAGCCTAAGTGGAGCAGAATATGTTGAAACTGATTCTTGCTCGTTGGTTTAGGTGATGCTGAATACAGAGAGACTGATCAAACACGCTCTGCAAGAAAGGTTGTCCATCGTGCTGTGCATCAACAAGATTGACCGTCTGATCCTGGAGCTGAAACTTCCGCCAACAGATGCCTACTTCAAGGTGCGACACATCGTGGACGAAGTCAACGCCATCGTCAGGTGTGTAAAAGAACCAGTGCAGTGGGGATGGATGTCATTTGGGAATCTCTGTCTACTTAGTAACATGTTGACTTTGGAATTCAGAATAAGGCTTTATGTCGTTTTGAGTTAGAGTTCCCTTTATAAGCCAACATCGACCAGTATGCAGGCTTTATAGATGTAGCTCTTTTTTTTGGTGCTAGGTCTTCATCTGTTTCTGAAGCTCAGTTTAGCTCTATGACCTTGCAGTGTAACTCAACTTGTTGCCCCTAGCACTAAAAGTGGGCCTTTCAGGTTGTGTTATTGACACTCTTGATGCTGTCATTTCAGCTTTTCTGCTTTTGGTTTGACTGTGTCTTATAAGAGGGGCAGTTGACTTTGTACCTCTGGTTCTGCCTCTCCCTTTTGTGCCAGAAGGGGTGTAATAACACCCACACACAAATTGTTCAGGGTTTGTGTGTGTGTGTTATTACAGGTCTTTTGCAGCAAAAGTTTGGTTTTGGGTCGGAGAAGGTGAGGGGTGGGGAAAAGGGGGAAGAAACGGTAGAGGATGACACACTTGCATTTGGAATACTAAAGAAGTGATTATCAGCGTGATTTATAATTAAATATGATCGTCATCATGTTTCAGCATGTATGCAGAAGATGAGACTTCCTCGGTCATGTCTCCGATCATTGGCAACGTGTGTTTTGCCAGCTCCTACTACCGCTTCTGTTTCACACTGCGCTCCTTTGCCCACATCTATGCAGACACATTTGGTGAGGTTTTGTTCTGTTGGGGGTCTTTCTCTTTGTTCCTTTCTGTGGTTTTCTATCTCGGCTTGGTGTGACCGGTAGCTCATTGGTTGCAACACTCACTTCACACTTGCCCACTTCAAACCGGCACGGTTGGCCTAGTGGTAAGGCGTCCGCCCCGTGATCGAACCCCGGCCGGGTCATACCTAAGACTTTAAAATTGGCAATCTAGTGGCTGCTCCGCCTGGCGTCTGGCATTATGGGGTTAGTGCGAGGACTGGTTGGTCCGGTGTCAGAATAATGTGACTGGGTGAGACATGAAGCCTGTGCTGCGACTTCTGTCTTGTGTGTGGCGCACGTTATATGTCAAAGCAGCACCGCCCTGATATGGCCCTTCGTGGTCGGCTGGGCGTTAAGCAAACAAACAAACAAAAATTGCCCACTTCAAGGATCTAGTCTCAGTTTGCTTTTTGTGTGTGTCAGACTGGATAGCAGTGCCAACTGTTTTGTTCCTATCTGTCTTTTGAATGTACAGTGGTTATTTACTTCATATTTCAAGTTTACAGCATGAGTAGTTGTGCAGACAACATTATATTAGTAGCTATAGGTAAAAGAGTATATTTGTTGTCATGTTATGCAAGCGCGCTTTCTTCAGTGAAAAAATCAACACAAATTTGCATGAAAATGAACCTGGAAAGATCATAGCAATATTTTACCTAGGTGTACGGTAATGGCGCCACTGGTGGTATATTGCTCAAGGTTTAAGTGTGTGTGTTATTACAGGTGATGTTGACGAGAAGAAGTTTGCACAGAGGCTGTGGGGAGATGTCTACTTCAACAACAAAACGTACGTACAGCACACCTTGTTGGTGTGGGTAGGTTATGGATTGGAAAAGTTTTTTTCTAGAGCTGTAGTCATTTGCATTTTTAAAGTTGATCAAATACTACCGTGTGTCAATAATGTTTTCCCTTGAATTTCATTTTCATTCATTTCTTTTCTGAAAGGTTATATTTTCACTTGAACTGTATGCACCAAGTGAGGCTTACACATAAATTGATCTTCCCTGTCTGTCAGAAAATGTAGGATAATTTGCAATCTTTATGTTTCTTTTCAGACGAAAGTTCAGCAAAAAGCCTTCCCCAAGTTCCCCGCAAAGGTCCTTTGTCGAGTTCATCCTCGAGCCAATGTACAAGATTTTTGCGCAGGTAAGTTGCATTGAGCTGAATTTAGTTTTAGTGGATAAAGAATAGCGTTTGTGGGTGTGTGTTTAACCATCTTCAGCATTTCATGGAAACATAATCCTAAAAATGTGCCAGTCAATCGAAGAGGAGTGAGCCTTAATAGAGATACAATGTACAAAAGTCGTGTTAGATGGGATGTACAGAAGGCATGCAGTATGGCAATCTAAATTCATTCTCCATAAGCAGAATTAATCTCATAAGATGTTCTTCCAAGTCATTTTCCCTTTGAGTAATGTCACCTGTGCCCTAGAAGTTGTCGGTCTCTGTTGTTGATCGCTGTTTGTATTCCAGGTGGTTGGGGGCGTGGATGAATGTGTAGCAGGGTACCCAGTCAATTTGTTTTCGGAGGATTTGTATAAAAAGACCTTCTTTTCGTTGACTTTTTCTGTAAGCAATATCACCTGTGTCAAGGAATTTATGGTCTTTGTTGTTATCACTGTTTTGATTCCAGGTGGTGATAGATGTGTGGGGGGGGGGGGGAGGGAGGGAGTTTATTCATCTAGAGCACAGTTTATGTTAAAAGAGTTTCTCCTTACTGAGCTTTACTGAAAGTGAAAGGGCGGGGATGTAGCTCAGTCGGTAGCGCGCTGGATTTGTATCTAGTTGGCCGCTGTCAGCGTGAGTTCGTCCCCACGTTCGGCGAGAGATTTATTTCTCAGAGTCAACTTTGTGTGCAGACTCCTCGGTGTCCGAACACCCCCGTGTGTACACACAAGCACAAGACCAAGTACGCACGAAAAAGATCCTGTAATCCATGTCAGAGTTCGGTGGGTTATAGAAACACGAAAATACTCAGCATGCTTCCTCCGAAAGCGGCGTATGGCTGCCTAAATGGCGGGGTAAAAACGGTCATACACGTAAAAGCCGTGGGAGTTTCAGCCCATGAACGAACAAACAAACAACTGAAAGTGAAACAATACAGTGGTACCCGTTGTTAAATTAAGAAAAAGAAGAAAAAAATGCAAAATTGAGGTCTTGAAAGGGAGTTGGTCTGAAGGTAGGTAAACCAGGAGATTATTGGCAGAACATTTGAGGAAGAAGGGTCCCACTTACTGTATTGCCTGCATGATGAAATTCCTCCCAGTGTGTCATCACTGGTTGTATGTTGCAGGTGGTTGGCGATGTGGACGAGTGTCTGCCCAGTCTGTCATCACTGGTTGTATGTTGCAGGTGGTTGGCGATGTGGACGAGTGTCTGCCCAGTCTGTCATCACTGGTTGTATGTTGCAGGTGGTTGGCGATGTGGACGAGTGTCTGCCCAGTCTGTCATCACTGGTTGTATGTTGCAGGTGGTTGGCGATGTGGACGAGTGTCTGCCCAGTCTGTCATCACTGGTTGTATGTTGCAGGTGGTTGGCGATGTGGACGAGTGTCTGCCCAGTCTGTCATCACTGGTTGTATATTGCAGGTGGTTGGCGATGTGGACGAGTGTCTGCCCAGTGTGTGTGAAGAGCTGGGGATCCACCTGACCAAAGAGGAAATGAAGCTCAACATCAGACCGCTAATGAGGCTTGTGTGCCGCCGCTTCTTTGGCGACTTTACTGGTAAGAGATCTCTTCACCAGGGAGAGCACTGGTGTTTATGTTCATCGAATCGTTACTCTCACTTACTCTTGTGGAGGGGCTCAGTTGCCTTGTAGATAAGACGCCGGCCTCCCATTCCGAAGGTCACAGGTTTGAATCCCACCCGCACCTGGTGGGATAAGGGTGGAGGTTTTTCAGATCTCCCAGGTCAACTGATGTGCAGACCTGCTAGGGCTTTACTCCCCTTTGTGTGTACTTGCAAGCACAAGACCAAGTGCGCACGGAAAAGATCCTGTAATCCATGTCAGAGTTCGGTGGGTTATAGAAACACGAAAATACCCAGCATGCTTCCCCCGAAAGCGGCATATGGCTGTCTGAATGGCTGGGTAAAAATGTTCATTCTTGTAAAATGTGAGAGTTTGAGCCCATGAAGGAGGAAGAAGAAGAGGCTTACTCTTGTTGCACATACATTTAGAGCACTCATTGTCCCTTTGTTTCTCAGATCATAGAGTCATTACCTGCTATTCCGACTTGGTCGTGTGACAGACGTTTTCTTCCACACGAGGTTACGTTGATTGTCTAACGAAGCCGTCAGGCTGAGTTAGACATCAGCTAATCGAGTGTGGAAGAAAACTCTGTCACACGACCAAGTCGGAATAGCATTTATGTCTCACAGCTTCAACAGAGGAGAGAACAAACACGTTTTGTGTACTCAAGCTTGACAAACCTAAACACAGGAGCAGCCATTGTGGAGAGATCTACTTTTTGACGGAAGTGACCGATCAACTGTGAATGACGTCTCGGTGTATGTGAATGACGTCACAGTCATCGTCACAGTCTGTATCTTTTGAAGCATCGCATTCTTCATGACGTCTTTCTGTGTCTGCATCCGCGAAAATGTTTGTTCATTCCGGGATCTTTGTCATCTATGTTCAGAACTCTGTCCTTATAGTTTCAGACTAACAGGCCTCCTGAGCTAGCCACTTTCCAAGGGCAGTAAAATTCGCGTATGGAAACAGTACTGTTGTCTGGGATGCCGTTTTCAGTATTCTGAGCATTGTGTAAAGAGAAGAAACGATAACAGCAGGAGAAATAAAAGTCGTGTGTACATTTTTTGGCTTTTGGAGGGACGATTTTGAGTTTGAATCCGTTCTTGCACATGCTCTAAAGCGTGTAACATACATTAAATTACATATTCTTACTCCGAATCACATATATAGCAGTTGACACCGTCTGGTATGCTAAGGTACTGAAAGCGCTACCCATCTTTAAAGTAATTAAAGGGAAGCAACCCCACACCAAAAAAGCTGGAACTAGCATATGGTAGTGAGCTACCCCCTGGGAGTTACCTCCCATTAGCTACTTCCCATCCCACGCACGTGGCTACTTCATTCCGACTTCAGCTGTCCTGGTGAGAGGTCATTGAATTTTCTGTGCGCTACTGTGGCTGCCTTGTGCTGTTTCGTTCACCTGCCGGCCACGTAACTCATCTTGTCTCCCGTGCGGGCGCCTGTTTTGGTGAGCTCGTTCTGTATTTTTCTGTTTTCGAACTTGTGCGTTGGTTGCTGTCTGTTGTCCTTTGGACATTGTTCGTCAGTAACCTGTTGTGCTTTCGCCATTTTGTTTACAGTTAGCTTTGCTGGCTTGTATTTTGTGGCGTGTTCACTGACGCTTGTGCATTGTGTGTTGCAAGCTTGGTTCGTTTTTATTTTGCTGTAGTTACTGCTTAGCTGTCCGTTAGGACTTTCGTTTTCAGTAACTTTTTCTGTGAAATTTTTTCGCTTGTTTCTTGTTTGTTGTTGGTCAGCATGGCAGACCAGGATAAACGTAAGGGTAAAGGAGACATTAAGGGCAAGATTAAGCCCAAGTCCTCTAGCTCTAAGCCTGTTGTATTGGTGTCAGACGCTGCACGCAACACAATTTTGTCAGTGCCTATTTCACCTCCGCTTTCTAGCACCCCCGTTTGTGCTAGTTCTACTGTTGTTTCTGCGCCCTCTGCTTTGTCGGCGTCGGACCAGGGGACGATTGTGTCCTCTCTCTTGCAGACTCTTATCCCGGAGATTCGCTCTCTGGTACAGACAGAGATGCAGCGCTCGTCTACTCCAGTTAGCGCTGCCGTTCCGGTTTCGGGGGGGGACACTCAGTCCCTCTCTTCCGGGAAGGTTTCTTCTGTTTCCGCTCCTCAACTTCCTGTCTCGGGTGGAGACGTTACAAGTAAGTTGAACCGGTCCTCTTGCTCTCGTGAAGCGCCTGGACAGCCCCGTGCGGGCAACGGTTCGTGTGCGCAGGGTCACTCCCTGCTTTCGGCTGGCGGCAGGCCTCCTCTTGTAGAGCAGGACTCTGTTAGCCAGCAGCGGCGACCGTTTACGGTTACTGCGCTTCCGGCTCCCGCCGGAAGCATAGGTCCCCCCACGCTTGCTCGCAATGCCAGCCGCGATGGGATGGATCATGAGCTGGCCTACGGGCTTCACGGCTTCCGGCCGCAGTTCGTGCATTCACCGCTTCCGCCCCCGGCGGTTATGGTGTCTGCATTTCCGGCTTCGGCCGGACACGCTGTCCCTCTACCGTCCACTTCCTCTTGGATGGCGGAGAGGGAACAACAGCGTGATGCTTTTGCACTTCCGGTGCTTCAGCACGGACGGTCGTCTCTTTCCTCTGCTGAGGTTTTGACTTCCGCCCAACCACATCCGGCGTTCTCGGACGGTGTTCCGGTTTACCCTCTCCCTACTGGGCAGGGTTTAAACCAGGACGATGTTCGTGGGTACAGGTTTCCGGTTTCCGGTCATCCAGAGTACCCTTCAGCCACTGTGGTTGATGACTACGGTCGTTCTTCGCTGATGGATCAGTCTGAACTGCAGTCAGTGGTCAGCGAAGACACCCGTACTGTGTTTTCCTCTCAGCTCAAGTCCATTCTTGACTCTGCAGCCGAGGTGACTTCGCGGTATTTTGCAGAAGGTGTAGCGACGTCCGCTACTTCCGTTTCGGCGGCGCCTTCAGCTATGGCAGACTTCCTGCCGGATAAGGATGACGCTTCCTCCTTCCGGTTTGTGGAATCTCCGTCTGTCTCATACCACCTGTCCCAAGTTCTGGTGCACCCGAACAAACGGAGCAGTGGTATTCCGGTTGAGCCGTTCCCTCTTCTGGCACCTTTTGGGCCGGTTCCGGAACGGGCTCGTGGTTGGCTTGCGGATGAAGGGCAGTCCTCTTCCTTTGTGCATTCTGCACAGAAGAGGATTGCTTTCCCTGTCCGTAGCCGCAACCTCACCACTTCCTTTGCTCTCCCGCGTGCCATCTTACCGGTGACGCAGGAGCTGCAGGCTTTGCTTGTCAAACCAGTCAAGTCTGACTCGGTTGTGCCAGTGCGGGAGGGTACTCTTATCTCCCTGGAGGAGATCGGTCGTCAGCTCTTGGAGCTGGCTTCCATCTCCGAGACGCTGGTGCGGGCACTGTCTCGGTCGTTGACCGACTCTCTTGTCCCTTTTTCCCTCAGTGAGGAGCAAAATGCGGATGATGTCTCCTCCCTGCTTACGGCCCTGGCGAAGGTCAATGAGGAACAGACTCGTCTCTCCTCTTTGCAATACGCGCATGCGGTCTTGACAAGGAGGGAGTTGTTTCTTGCCAACTCTCAGTTTGCCGATCAGGCTACCAGAGACACACTACGTGTGTCTCCGGTTGTAGAGGGATCGCTGCTCGGCCACATGGCGCTTGTCGCTCGGCAGGCAGAGATTCAGTCCAACAAGGACGCTCAGTTCCTGGACATGGCTCTACAGGGCGCGAAGCAGGCTAAGCCTTCCCAGCAGGGGAAGTCTCAGCCGAGTTCCAAGCCCAAGCCTGCTCAAAAGAGGCCTGCTCAGCAGAGCTCTCGAGGTGGCAAGAAGAAGACAGTGTCGGGAAGGGGGCGTGGCGGCTCTAACAGCAAGCCTCACCCCCAATGAAGCGCCCCCGGTCTCACCCCCCCCCCGCCCTCCACTTTGGTGATGGCGGGGGGCCTCTCCCGGGCACTCACCCATTGGATGGTCTCAGTAGACAGCCAATGGATAGTGGGAGTTGTGAGATCGGGCTTCCGTCTCTTATGGCGGGAGGAGAAGGCTCCTCTTTCCCGACATCCGCCACGCTTCAAGCCCCCCTGCTCTCAGGAGGCAAGATCCGTTCTGCAAACGGAAGTTGCCTCCCTGGTGCAGAAGGGGGCAGTGGAGAGGGTCCTGGACCAAAGCTCCCTGGGATTTTACGGGCGCCTTTTCGCCGTGCCCAAAGCTTCAGGGGCGTGGCGTCCGGTCTTGGACTTATCTTTTCTCAATACTTTCTTGAGAGAGATAAAGTTCAAGATGGAGACGCCCGCCAAGGTCAGAGACTCTCTCCGCCCAGGAGATTGGGCGACCTCCATAGACCTGACAGATGCATACTTTCACATCCTGGTGCATCCGTCCGACCGGAAATGGCTTCGTTTCCGGTGGGACGAGCAGGTCTACCAGTTCCGCGCCCTCCCTTTCGGTTTGTCGCTCGCACCATGGATTTTTACCATGGTGGTCCGACAGCTGGGCGCTCTGGTGAGGTCTCAGGGTATCCGCCTGCGGGTTTACCTGGACGACTGGCTCGTTCTGAACCAGTCCCAGGCAGGCTGCACGCAGCATACCCAGACGGTTCTTCGGGAAGCCCACTCGTTGGGGTTCTCGATCAACGCGTCAAAGTCGGAGCTGACCCCGTCGCAGACGTTCACCTACTTGGGGATGTCCTTCGACACGGTCGCTTGGACTGTCCGCCCCTCTCAAAAGAGGGTGGACAAGCTCCAAGCTCAGATACGCTCGACTTTGCCCCTCCTGCAGGCGCCCCTTCGCTCTCTTGCCTCCATCTTGGGACAGATGGAATCCATGGCTCTGTTGGTCCCTCTGGGTCGGGTACACAAGCGTCCTTTTCAGGCAGCTCTGAAGCCGTTTGTGGGCTCGACTCGGGTGGATTGGAACGTCCTCGTCCCTCTCCAGGGATGGTTCCAGTCTACCACCCTCCCGTGGTTGGACACGGAGTGGGTGTGCAGAGGGGTTCCGATTGCCTTGCCTCCCCCGGACTTGGACCTGTTCACGGACGCGTCCTTGCTGGGGTGGGGGGCTCACACGGACCTACACACGGTGTCAGGTCTGTGGTCGGTGGAACAGAGCCAGTGGCATATCAACCGGCTGGAACTAGAAGCAGTAGCTCTAGCTCTCACCCGGTTTCTGCCCTCCCTGCAGGCCAAGCATGTTCGTCTGTTTACAGACAACACGACAGTGGCAGCTTATATCAACAAGCAGGGAGGCTCGCGGTCCCCGTCTCTCTCGGACAGGACCTGCGAGGTCTTGAGGTGGTGTTACCAACACCGCATCTCGATCTCCGCCAGGTACCTTCCAGGGAGGCTGAACACTCTGGCGGACGCTCTCAGTCGCTCCGGCAGGGTGCTTCAGTCCGAGTGGACAGTCACTCACGGGGCACTGCTTCGCCTTTGGACCCAAGTCCCAAAGCCTCTCGTCGACCTGTTTGCCACCAGGTTCTCGAAGAGGCTCCCGGTGTTCGTCTCGCCATTCCCGGACCCTCAGGCTTGGCGAGTGAACGCTCTGGACATTCCCTGGACGGGTCTGGAGGCGTACGCCTTTCCGCCTTTCCCATTACTCGGCCGAGTAATTCGAAAGGCGGAGCTGGAGGGGCCGGCCCTTCTACTTCTGGTCGCGCCCCTCTGGCCGTCGCAGGACTGGTTCCCAGACCTGCTTCGGCTCGCCCAAGGTCCTCCCATTCCTCTCTCTCTGCGAAGAGGGGAATTAGTGCAGCCCCGAACAGGCATTCCACACGAGGAGCCCAGTCTTCTGAAGCTTCACGTGTGGATGTTGTTCGGGACTCACTGAGGCGCTCTGGTGCGTCTTCTCCGACGCTGGACTTGGTGGGCAGCTCCCATAGGGCTTCCACCTCGTCCGTATACGCCTCGCACTGGAGGGCCTGGGCCTCCTGGTGTTCCGCTAAAGGGGTGGTTGCAGTGGCTCCTCGCTCTATGCAGGTCGCCAACCACCTCTCGTTTATGTTTTCGCAGGGTGCCTCCGTCTCCTCTATGAGGGTCCGGCGCTCTGCGATCTCTGCTACTCTCAAGCAGATCGGCCGATCTGTTCAAGTGGGGGGGGTGATCGCTGCTGTCATTAAGGGCGCTGCTCTCCTAGGTCCGGTCTCGTTTGCCCGCTCCTAAGTGGGACCTGTTCCTTGTTTTAGCGTTCTTGCGGTCCGCGGAATTTGAGCCTTTGAGCGAGTCGAGTCTCTACAATCTCACTCGCAAGACTCTTTTTCTGGTTCTTTTGGCTACGGCCCGACGGGGTAGCGAGGTCCACGCTCTGTCGGGTCTGCCAGGTGACATTTTGTTCGAGTCGGACGGCTCAGTATCTCTTCGTTTCCGTCCCGACTTCCTGGCCAAGAATCAGGCTCCGGGGCAGGCCTCTCCGTTGGTTCGCGTCAAGGCCTTGACCAACGCGTTGGCTCCGGATGACCCTGATTCGGTCAACTGTCCAGTTAGGGCCTTACGTCTGTATTTGGCTCGGACTCAGCCGGTTCGTTCCTCCTCACAAAAGCTATTGTTTATCTCTCTTCTCACTTCAAGGGAGAAAGACGTTTCAAGAGTTACGTTGGCCCGGTGGGTGTCGTCCCTTATTCGGCAAGCCTACAGTTGGTGTCACACAAGTGGGGGGGGGGCTCAGCCTGCCTTTCCCCTGGTCTCGGCCAGAGCCCATGAGACTAGAGCGTGGTCTTCGTCTTTGGCCGTTCTTCGCTCGCAACGGCTTGACGAGGTGCTCTCGACGGCTTACTGGCGCTCAGAAGATATTTTCATTAATTACTATCTTCGAGACGTGGCTGCACTCAGACAGGATGGATCTCGCGGTCTACCTGCCCTTATAGCAGCCGGCCAGTTCCTGTCCAGAATGTGATGGTGAGTTTGATTTATTTCTTGCCCACCGCCATGTTGATGTTATCTGCTATATATGTGATTCGGAGTAAGAATATGTAATTTAATGGAAAATTTCTAAAGTAAATTTTCATTTCATTAATATACTTACCCGAATCACATATCGAAGTCCCTCCCGCCTGCCCCGCTGTTTGTTTCGGTTTTTCTCTGAGCCGGAATGAAGTAGCCACGTGCGTGGGATGGGAAGTAGCTAATGGGAGGTAACTCCCAGGGGGTAGCTCACTACCATATGCTAGTTCCAGCTTTTTTGGTGTGGGGTTGCTTCCCTTTAATTACTTTAAAGATGGGTAGCGCTTTCAGTACCTTAGCATACCAGACGGTGTCAATGCTAATATGTGACTCGGGTAAGTATATTAATCAAATGAAAATTTAATTAAAAATTTTCGAATCTTGCACACGTTTGCTTTAGTAGTGGCAAAGAAGGAAAGCGTGTGACATAACCAGTTGAAGCTAGTTTACAGGATCAAGTAAAGGCAAAATAATCCCTCTAGATATAAAGAACAGGAGACTCGTTTCGCATATGGTCAGGAATCTGTCAAGGTGTCCAAATGCAAAAATCCTGTTCTGGATACTTTTATTGACTCACATGCGAAGCAAAAGTGAGTCTATGTACTCACCCGAGTCGTCCGTCCGTCCGTCCCCCCCGTCCGGCCGTCCGTCCGTCCGGAAAACTTTAACGTTGGATATTTCTTGGACACTATTCAGTCTATCAGTACCAAATTTGGCAAGATGGTGTATGATGAGAAGGCCCCAAAAAACATACATAGCATCTTGACCTTGCGTCAAGGTCGCAGGGGC
Source organism: Littorina saxatilis (assembly GCF_037325665.1). Lineage (NCBI taxonomy): Eukaryota > Metazoa > Mollusca > Gastropoda > Littorinimorpha > Littorinidae > Littorina > Littorina saxatilis. The sequence continues at coordinate 75,182,955 of NC_090256.1, read as the reverse complement.
CATAAATGTTGTCTAAAAAACAGCTATTTTTCCCATTTTTCCCATTTTCTCTGAAGTTTTTGAGATTTAATACCTCACCTATATATGATATATAGGGCAAAGTAAGCCCCATCTTTTGATACCAGTTTGGTTTACCTTGCTTCAAGGTCAAGGTCACAGGAGCTCTTCAAAGTTGGATTGTATACATATTTTGAAGTGACCTTGACCCTGAACTATGGAAGATAACTGTTTCAAACTTAAAAATTATGTGGGGCACATGTTATGCTTTCATCATGAGACACATTTGGTCACATATGGTCAAGGTCACTTTGACCCTTATGAAATGTGACCAAAATAAGGTAGTGAACCACTAAAAGTGACCATATCTCATGGTAGAAAGAGCCAATAAGCACCATTGTACTTCCTATGTCTTGAATTAACAGCTTTGTGTTGCATGACCTTGGATGACATGTATCCAAAATAAGGTAGTGAACCACTAAAAGTGACCATATCTCATGGTAGAAAGAGCCAATAAGCACCATTGTACTTCCTATGTCTTGAATTAACAGCTTTGTGTTGCATGACCTTGGTCACATGTATTTTGGTAGGAAAAATGTGTAAAGCAGTTCTTAGTGTATGATGTCATTGCTAGGTTTAGCTGAAGGTCAAGGTCATGTAAAGGTCAAGCATGTGAGTCGTATGGGCTTTGCCCTTCTTGTTACTTTGTATTTTATTCTGTTTTTAAATGACTACAATATAAACAATACAGTTATGAAGTATTCCTCATGCAGATTCTATCCATACCAAATTTATGTCTGTCAGTCGTCTGGATGCTGAGAAAATTGACTTTGTTCAAGAAAAAAAGCACCTTTTTTGGCACATAAGGCGTTACGCGAAACGCATGGTACATTGGGCATTGAATAACCAAGTTACTGATAAGGGTATCATCTCAATCCAATTTATAATAGGTCCAGAAATGGATGGAGAAACATATGTTAGATTAATGAAAGTTTGATCTGAACATAGGTTTTGGATTTTGAACGTTCTTTTTTTAGCTGGTCTGTATGTTACATTTGGTGTAAATAATCATGAAAAAAGGGAAACTATCTTAAAAAAAATTTTCTGGTCAAACTTACTTAAAAATCATTGCAGAGGAAAGTCATTAGGTAGGATGATTGTAATTTTTTTTAAATTGAGCGAAAAAGTTGTGTTTGATGTAATTTAATTGTACTTCTAAGTTAAAAATATGCGTTTGGTGTAAATGAAATTGTATCTACTTGCCCAAACAAGTTTAGTCACAGTCTTTAAATAATGCCATAATACACAAAAGTGTGTGTTTTCTTATACCTCAGACATCTGGTAGTTAAACTATGGTCACAGGATTCCTAGTGCTTGCACCTGTTGGCTTGTAGAGAGACTTAAGTGAGGCCATCTGACAAGGGTGTAAATGTAACGTACATACTGAGAATACTTGAAAATGACAATGAATTTGTTTTAGAGACAGAAGATAACTTATCAGTGCTTAAGAACAACCAGCAAGACCAAACCTTTGTTTCAACATGAAAACAAGCACACTGAATGACAAAATTTACCTCAAAAGGACCACTGTTGGGACATTTTGGTGTAAATGTAACATACATCACCTTGTTTTTTTACTGAGACCATATGCAGCACATAATAATGCTAAAAACAGCATATAACAGTCTGTTGAGGGTTTATGAGCTAAATAAAAGATAAATTACCCTTCAAATGGACCTGCAGATCTTCAGAGCCTTCTGTATGTTACTTTACACCATCCTTTTGTGTAAAGATGTACACACAACCAAAAAGGCACAACCATTAATTTAACCCTTTATTTTGACTTGAGACAGGTAGCTTAGAACAAACAAGTTAGAAATACTGTTTAACTGATGTGAGCATAGCCCATTAAATGTAAATTCAGTACCTTGTACTTGCTGTTTGGTGTAAAGTAACGTACAGATCATGGGTAAAATTAACATTTGGTACCGTAGTGGAGTACCAACCTGACTATTCTATCGTGAAAAGGATTTGTTATGATTTCTTGTTTGTAACTCAAAAAACTGCAGACCAAAATAGTGTAAAAATATTTAAAGAGGGTGATTTGATAATAATTTCTACACCGCTGACCGTCCTTTTTTAAAATTAAGTAATAACCTGATGATTGAGGTTAAGGTTTGCAAAACAAATGACATGAAAATTTACTGGAACCTTTTCTGCACCTCCATAGAGAATTTCATTGTTTTAAAAACAGTGTAAATAGGTAAATGTTGAATTGTATCTTTGATTCTGGGCTTTGGTGTAAAGTAACTAACGGATAAATGATTTTGCTTATATTGAGACAGGAGAAACTTTTTTCAAGTGTTGCTTTAGTACAGATCAACTCTACATTCAGCCATCAAGCCATCGGATAGTGAAACAGTTGCCTAAAGCTGAACCTAAGAAAATGACAGCACCTTGAAATTATGTTATGGTGTAAATGTAACATACAGTCATTTGTGCTTTATCTGCAAATATTTGATAAACCGAACACTTGACTGGAAAATAAAATGTTGTAATTGAAGGACAGGAATACCGAGATGTTTATTCATGTAAATTTAAGGAGGTTTAAAAAAAGTCTAAAAATTTTAACACTTTTTGGACTCCTTTACAGATTCTTGGCCATATATATCTCACTTTGCTGTTGCCTGGATTTAGAGCGCTTACCTCCCTTTGTCATTTATCTTGATATTTTTTAGATGGGTGGCATCTGTGTGTGTGTGTGTGTAAATATATGTGTGTGTGTGTTGATTGGTTTGTTTGTTTTTAGACAGGGTGCATCTGTGAGTGTGTGATTTGTGTGCTTTCAGCGGAAGCCTGAGTGCTGTTTAATTGATATATTTTAGACAGAGTGCATATGTTTGTGTATGCTATATGCTTTCAGAAGAAGCCTGCGTGTTGTTTAATTGATATTTTTTAGACAGAGTGCATCTGAAAGCAACGGGCTAACTGTTCCGGTGTTGATGGTGTGAAATGTATGTGACAGGGTTTGTTGACATGTGTGAGGAGTTCATACAATCCCCGGTGAGCAACGCACAGAAGAAGGTGGAACACACGTACACTGGGCCCTCCGACACAGATCTAGCTGAGGAGCTTTCCAAGTGTCAGGCTGATGTAAGTCATGTCTCTTTGTGCTTTGTCATCAGATTTGATTGTGACTTTCTTTGTTAATTGTGATGATGAGTTCAGACTTGTGACAATGTTCTTCTGTCTCTTTGTGATTTGTGATCAGAAGTGATTGTGACTTTCGACGGGTGCAGTGGTGTGGTGGTAAGACGTCGGCCTCCTAATCGAGAGGTCGTGAGTTCGAATCCCAGTCGCTGCCGCCTGGTGGGTTAAGAGTGGAGATTTTTCCGATCTCCCAGGTCAACTTATGTGCAGACCTGCTAGTGACTTAACCCCCTTCGTGTGTACACGCAAGCACAAGACCAAGTGCGCACGGAAAAGATCCTGTAACCCATGTCAGAGTTTGATGGGTTATAAAAACACGAAAATACCCAGCATGCCTCCCCCCAAATCAGCGTATGCTGCCTGAATGGCGGGATAAAAACGGTCATACACGTAAAAATCCACTCATGAGTGAACGTGGGAGTCTAAGCCCATGAAAGAAGAAGAAGATTGTGACTTTCTTTGTTAATTGGGATGATGAGTTCAGACTTGTGACAATGTTCTTCTGTAGGGCAAGCTGGTTTCTAAGACCACTCATAAAAGTTTGCTAAACAAAACAAAAAATCATATAATGGCTGATTTGCAGTGTACCCTAAACAAGTTGTATTCAACATTATTGGTCTTGGTTTTCAGTCTTGACAGGGTGACCTTTAGAGAATGATAAGTTTGTTTCCGATTTGCGTGAATTAGTTCAGGAAGGTTGTCCCTTTGGCACCCTACAAGACTCCGTTTGAAAGCAGCATTGTCTTAGGGGTGGCAACCCAGTAAGGTAATATATTGCAAGCCCCTGGAGCAATTTTTTTATTAGTGCTTTTGTGAACAAGAAACAATTGACAAGTGGCTCTATCCCATCTCCCCCCCCTTTCCCCGTCGCGATATAACCTTCGTGGTTGAAAACGACGTTAAGCACCAAATAAAGTAAAGTTAGGGGTGGCAACAAGTAGACTTTGCATATACATGTATATGGCATCTGATAGTAATAGTCAAATTTGCCTGATGTTTATTTGACACAGAGGAGTATAATCTTGTGATTTTGGATGATGCTTAAAGCCCTTCCTTGATGAGCCTGAAGTTGATTTTTCAAAGACTTCTCAAAGTCTTTTTACCAAAAATTCAGGGTCAAAGCTTTAGTGCAATGAGCTTTGTGGATTAGACTGCGAGAAATTGACGTCACCCACTTAATATCAGGCTTAATACTTATCAGACACACCATTCTCACACTGCTCCACCACACAGGGTCCCCTTGTTATCCACACCTGCAAGCTGTACCCCACAGAAGACGGCACCAGTTTCCACGTGTTTGGCCGAGTGATGAACGGCACACTGCATGCCAACCAGGAGGTTCGAATCCTGGGTGAGAACTACACACTGCAGGATGAAGAAGACTCACGCTTTGGCCAGGTGGGCCGCTTGTGGATCAGTGAGGCCAGGTGAGAGGGTTGGACTGCTCTTGTTTTTTGGTGTGAATTGGTGTTGGTGTCTCACTGTCAGTATAGCACTTTGTGCTTCTTGTAAAACATGCATGAATGTGCTGACTGATAGGTATGCATTCACAAAATCCAAAAAATAAATCTGTTGTGGCTCTGAGAATCCCTCTCCTCTTTCCTTCCTTTTACTATATCTCACATGTGCACTTGCAGACCCTCACGTGTGCATGTTCTCTGACTGAGAATCTCTCTTTTTCCATCTCATGAATGCATGTGCAGGCACACACACACACACACACACACACTCACACACACACACACACACACACACACACACACCTACACACACACCTACACACACACACACACACACACACACACACACACACCTACACACACACCTACACACACACCTACACACACACCCCTACACACACACACACACACACACACACACCTATACACACACCTACACACACACACACACACACACACCTACACACACACCTACACACACACACACACACACCTACACACACACCTACACACACACCTACACACACACACACACCCACACACACACACACACACACACACACACCTACACACACACCTACACACACACACACACACACACACACACCTACACACACACCTACAGACACACACACTCCATATTTCTGTACCTCAGTCTTCTCCCACCTACCCACTCCCTACTGCTTGGCTCCCACTCAAATACATGCACCCCACACACACACCATATTTCTGTACAGTAAAACCTGTCTCTAAAGGACACCCTTGGGGTATGGTAATAGTGTCCCTATTTGACAGGTGTCCTTTCTTCACAGGTGGAGGGGCCGGGGCAATATTTTACAAAGAGCACGTAAAATGTACAAGATACTTTTTGTCAATTCTGGAGTATGTATTTATTTTTCAACACAAAACACAAGGTAAAAACTTAAATAAAATTACTTAAATAAAATTACCAGATCATTGTACAAGGCACAGATTGAGGGCGGTGACAGGAATAGAGAGAGAGAGAGAGAGAGACAGAGAGAGAGAATTGAGCTATTGAATACATATGGGCCAACAGCCCCTTTCAATGGATTGAACATGCGACTCACTGAAAATGTGAGTAATCAAATGATACATGTATCAAACAACAACAAACCCCCCCCCCCCCCCCCCCCCCCCTCCACCTACCCCGTCGCTACACACACTGTGCATTCAAACTTACGCAAGTCGGACGTCACAAAGCTAAAAATAGCTGACTCTTCATCGGTGGTTCAACGGGAAATTCCAATTTTTTCAAGGCAGCGACACGCTGCTCTAAAGTCAACGCTTTTCTTTTTCCTGCTGGAGATTCCATTTTCAAACACAGTACTGTTGCTTTTGGTTGTGACTGTATCCACAATGCGGAAAAGCGAAAGTGAGCGAAGCGAAAGTGAGTCTCCATCTAAACAAGCCACTGATTGGTCAGAGAAGGGACAGGACAACCAATCAACAACCATTTGTGCTACGGCTGCCGAGCACTGACTTGAATAACAGTCGAGTTTTCGAAGTTGCGTTTTCATGTACGTAGTGTCCGTTTGTGACAGTGTTTACACTTCCTACGGTCCGAAAAATCGTGTCCGCGTCCGTAAGTGGCAGGTGTCCATCCGTTAAAGGTTAGTTATTGTTGAAATCATGTTCGTTCCATGATAAACTGTCCGTATGTAGCAGGTGGCCGTTACAACAAGGGTCCGCTAGACTCAGGTTTTACTGTACCTCAGTCTTCTCCCACCTACCCACTCCCTACTGCTTGGCTCCCACTCAAATACATGCACCCCACACACCCAGGGTCTGGGAATGTATTCAAAACACTTCCACTCACACCATTTTCACCTGCATTGACTTCACACCATTTTCACCTGCATTGACTTCACACCATTTTCACCTGCATTGACTTCACACCATTTTCACCTGCATTGACTTCACACCATTTTCACCTGCATTGACTTCACACCATTTTCACCTGCATTGACTTCACACCATTTTCACCTGCATTGACTTCAGGTACAAGGTGGAGGTGAACAGGGTGTCTGCGGGTAACTGGATCCTGATGGAAGGCATCGACCATCCCATCGTCAAGACTTCCACCATTCTCGACATGACTCCACATGAAGAGGTGTGGTGACTGACATTGAACAGAACTCTGTCAGATGTAGTTTGAAAAATTTTACGCAGAGATTGTAGCATTTCAGGAACATAAGTTAAAATGTTTGCCGTATTTTAAAGAACATACATCGTTGTAGTTCTGCACACTACATTGTATATGTTTTTAATGTACATGGCAACTGTAGTTTAACTTATTTGATTTTGTTTTGAGATTATTTCCTTCTAATTATGGATGTTGGACTGTCATCATTTTCATCGAACTCCCACTGTTTGTAATAATAATGATAATAAAACGTTCTTCCATAATGTTTTTCACCACCAAATGGTATTCTCATGGCGCTTTGTATAATGCATTAAAATTTAACATTGGTCACACTTAAAAAAAAATTGTCGGGCAATTTCACAGCACTGATCTCTGTTAAGGACTGTTAGTGAGTGAGACATGTTTTTGGTGTTTTATATATATATATGTCGTGCCGAATTCACGGAATTGCCGAATTCGCGGAATCGGCAATATTTTTGCACATTTCGCGTAATTGGCAAAACGGTGCCCATAATGTGAAATCGGCAGCGTTTTGCCGAAAATTCGTAAAGGCTTCTAAAATGTGTCGATTTTGCAAAAGCGGCAGCCAGTCTTTTACTCTTTGTGTCATCAGAACATTGCATTAACATTGCTTTACCTCCCTATTATGTTTTGTATGGTTTATGTTGGTCTGTGTCGAGCATAACTCCGGAAATGCACGAAAACTACATTTTTTGCCATAACTTATCGATTATTGTGATATTTATCCATTCGAGTATCTAGCTGCCTAAGTGTGATGATTTCCAAGGTATTTGAAAACTTTATAACCCAAAAGTGGCTGTTGATTTTGCAAAATTGTGAAATTTAAGGAGCCTTTACGCGTTTTCGGCAAAACGTTGTCGATTTCGCATATTGGGCAGCGTTATGCCGATTACGCGAAATCGGCAAAAATGTTGCCGATTATGCGAATTCGGCAGTTCCTTGAATTCGGCACGACATATATATATATTGTATATTATATATTCAATGCTTGTTTTGTTGCGACACAGGTGTACATTTTCCGGCCGCTCAAGTTCAACACAGGGTCAGTGATGAAGATTGCCGTGGAACCGGTCAACCCGTCCGAGCTGCCCAAAATGTTGGATGGCCTGCGCAAAGTCAACAAGAGTTACCCTCTCCTCACCACAAAGGTCAGCATTCCCATTCAGCTGAAGTGTTATTGATATATCTTCTGTTTTCACCATCAGAGCTTTGAGATGTGCTGTTTCAATTTGATTGATGTCAACGCTTTAGAATGGGGGTTGCAAGGAATGGAGGCAGCATACCCTTGCAGACTTCTTTCAATTTATAGCAAATTAACGTTGGCATGTTGCCCTGAGTTTTCAAAGATGCTTTCCTTGCCATGTAAAACGATTATGTAAACCATCAGAGTCATAGATCTATCCAGGTATGCACACAAACGTTGGGCACCCTCCCACACAAACGTTGGGCACCCTCCCACACAAACGTTGGGCACCCTCCCACACAAACGTTGGGCACCCTCCCACACAAACGTTGGGCACCCTCCCACACAAACGTTGGGCACCCTCCCACACATATGCATACAATACTTTCTGAAGAGAGTAGGAATTTTGTTGCTGGATATCAGAAACACATTCTATCAGTTATGAGAGCAAAGAGAGAAAGACGGGGAGCTCAAAGTCCTCTCTGTGGCTATGTAATGTAATGAGATGACAGGAGCTGTCTCAAGCACAACTGTTGGCGCTCACTGAAGCAGTCAAGTGCAGATCAAGATTTCACATGGACCAGTTTTGAAAGAAGCTTTCAGACGAGCGTGTAGTCTAGTGGTTAATAATCAGGGCCTAGCATTGTAAGCCGTTCGGCGTACTTTACGCCGAAATAACATCTCCAGTACGCGGGATTCGATTTGGTGTATGCCGAAATGCAAAAACCTGTTATTCCCAAACGGTAAACCCAAACAGTCCCAGCTTTCGTTTTGTGCGCCTTTCGGTTCAATTCTCAATCGGTTTGACAGTTTGCTTGCGCACGCACTTCCTCTGGCATCGCGCGAGCATGCTTTGTGCCGGTGTTTTGTGGCTCTAGACTTGAAATAATGTCTCGAAGCGACATTGTTGAACGTGGTCAGCCATTCAGTGAGAAAGAATCCAGGTATTCCTGGAAGTGGGAATGGCTGGATTTCGTTCCGAAGGCGGAAGGCAAGTCAGAAGAAGTAATGTGCCGATACGGACTATGGCTCTGAAAGGTTGCTATTTCTGTGAAGGCATAATTTAGTTGCTCAATCTTCTTGGGGGGGGGGGGGGGGGGGGGGGGGGGAGTCATTTTAGGTAAAAAAAATCTTCAAATTCGGGGGGCTTTGCTCCTGGACCCCTCTGGGGGCCTCCTGCGGCCCCCAGACCCCCGCCTTTGTAAGCTGAACTCACTTTTTCCAATGCTAGGCCCTGTAATAAGGTTTGAAGTTCGATTTCTGGTCGCTCTTGGTGGGTTATGGGTGGAGATTTTTCAAATCTCAAAGGTCAACTTATGTGCAAATCTACTAGTGCCTTATCCCCCCTCATGAGTACACACAAGCACAAGACTAAATAGGCACAAAAAAGATCCTGTAATCTATGTCAGAGTTCGGAGGGTTACAAAAAACACCTAAACTCCCTGCATGCATCCCCTGGAATTAGAGTATAACTGCGTATATGGCAAGGAAAAACGGCCATCCACGTAAGGAGCCCACTCATGCCATGGGAGTCCCAGTGCATGCATGCAGAAGAAGAAGACAGCTTTTTCTTGTGTCAAATTTGACAACACTTGTGTCTCTATCATCAGGTGGAGGAGTCTGGAGAACACATTGTGCTGGGAACAGGGGAGTTGTACCTGGACTGTGTCATGCATGATCTGCGCAAAATGTACTCGGAAATTGGTGAGTTACTCTATATGTGCTTACCATGTTTCTTTCACATGGTTAATTTCCCTGACTTTGTTTAATCCTACAAGAGAAAATTATGTTCATTTAGTGTTGTCTGAAGTCCCGTGGAAGATTTGCTCGAACAGATTGATCTTAAAAGAAAAGCTTGCTCCAGCACAGCTTCTGGGGAAAACCCTTTCATACTTTATATCACACCTACCTCTTAAAAATGAACCTGTCTTTGAATGACTTCATTGATGTTTGTTGGTTTGACCTAGGTATACTTTTTCCAATTATTGGGTAAAACTATGTGGTTAAGAATGGACACAGACGAGCTTTCCTGACCTTCTGTCCATGGCCCTCAACAGAACAGCCTGGAGAAGGCTTCTGCCGCTTCTGTACTCATGTCCCCTCGATGACAGTCAAGGGATTATGATGATGATGATGCGTATGTGGTGTATCAGGTATCATTGAACTGGAGTGAATGGTGTGTGACTGTGTAAGTTGAGTGTGTGTCATGTTGCGGACATCAAGGTGGCTGACCCTGTGGTGTCTTTCTGTGGTGTGTGACTGGATGTCTTGTGTAAGTTGAGTGTGTGTCATGTTGCAGACATCAAGGTGGCTGACCCTGTGGTGTCTTTCTGTGGTGTGTGACTGGATGTCTGTAAGTTGAGTGTGTGTCATGTTGCAGACATCAAGGTGGCTGACCCTGTGGTGTCTTTCTGTGGTGTGTGACTGGATGTCTTTGTAAGTTGAGTGTGTGTCATGTTGCAGACATCAAGGTGGCTGACCCTGTGGTGTCTTTCTGTGGTGTGTGACTGGATGTCTGTAAGTTGAGTGTGTGTCATGTTGCAGACATCAAGGTGGCTGACCCTGTGGTGTCTTTCTGTGGTGTGTGACTGGATGTCTTGTGTAAGTAGAGTGTGTGTCATGTTGCAGACATCAAGGTGGCTGACCCTGTGGTGTCTTTCTGTGGTGTGTGACTGGATGTCTTGTGTAAGTAGAGTGTGTGTCATGTTGCAGACATCAAGGTGGCTGACCCTGTGGTGTCTTTCTGTGGTGTGTGACTGGATGTCTTGTGTAAGTTGAGTGTGTGTCATGTTGCAGACATCAAGGTGGCTGACCCTGTGGTGTCTTTCTGTGGTGTGTGACTGGATGTCTGTAAGTTGAGTGTGTGTCATGTTGCAGACATCAAGGTGGCTGACCCTGTGGTGTCTTTCTGTGGTGTGTGACTGGATGTCTTGTGTAAGTTGAGTGTGTGTCATGTTCCAGACATCAAGGTGGCTGACCCTGTGGTGTCTTTCTGTGGTGTGTGACTGGATGTCTTGTGTAAGTAGAGTGTGTGTCATGTTGCAGACATCAAGGTGGCTGACCCTGTGGTGTCTTTCTGTGGTGTGTGACTGGATGTCTTGTGTAAGTTGAGTGTGTGTCATGTCAGACATCAAGGTGGCTGACCCTGTGGTGTCTTTCTGTGGTGTGTGACTGGATGTCTGTAAGTAGAGTGTGTGTCATGTTGCAGACATCAAGGTGGCTGACACTGTGGTGTCTTTCTGTGGTGTGTGACTGGATGTCTGTAAGTAGAGTGTGTGTCATGTTGCAGACATCAAGGTGGCTGACCCTGTGGTGTCTTTCTGTGGTGTGTGACTGGATGTCTTGTGTAAGTAGAGTGTGTGTCATGTTCCAGACATCAAGGTGGCTGACCCTGTGGTGTCTTTCTGTGGTGTGTGACTGGATGTCTGTAAGTTGAGTGTGTGTCATGTTGCAGACATCAAGGTGGCTGACCCTGTGGTGTCTTTCTGTGAGACTGTGGTGGAGACTTCTTCCCTCAAGTGCTTTGCTGAAACACCCAACAAAAAGTGAGTTGCTTATGGTTTACACTTCCAGGGGATGTTTGTGGGTTCGTACCCTTGTTGCCATCATTTGTAGTTCTATTGGGTTCGTACCCTTGTTGCCATCATTTGTAGTTCTATTGGGTTCATACCCTTGTTGCCATCATTTGTAGTTCTATTGGGTTCATACCCTTGTTGCCATCATTTGTAGTTCTATTGGGTTCGTACCCTTGTTGCCATCATTTGTAGTTCTATTGGGTTCATACCCTTGTTGCCATCATTTGTAGTTCTATTGGGTTCATACCCTTGTTGCCATCATTTGTAGTTCTATTGGGTTCGTACCCTTGTTGCCATCATTTGTAGTTCTATTGGGTTCGTACCCCTGTTGCCATCATTTGTAGTTCTATTGGGTTCATACCCTTGTTGCCATCATTTGTAGTTCTATTGGGTTCGTACCCTTGTTGCCATCATTTGTAGTTCTATTGGGTTCATACCCTTGTTGCCATCATTTGTAGTTCTATTGCGTTCGTACCCTTGTTGCCATCATTTGTAGTTCTATTGGGTTCGTACCCTTGTTGCCATCATTTGTAGTTCTATTGGGTTCGTACCCTTGTTGCCATCATTTGTAGTTCTATTGGGTTCGTACCCTTGTTGCCATCATTTGTAGTTCTATTGGGTTCGTACCCTTGTTGCCATCATTTGTAGTTCTATTGGGTTCGTACCCTTGTTGCCATCATTTGTAGTTCTATTGGGTTCGTACCCTTGTTGCCATCATTTGTAGTTCTATTGGGTTCGTACCCTTGTTGCCATCATTTGTAGTTCTATCTCTCCTCAGTTTTTGAGTCACTTGAGAAAAAGTGACTCTATGTAATCGGTCAGTGTTAGTCTGTCCGGCCGGCCGTCCGGCCGGCCGGCCGTCCGTAGACACCACCTTAACGTTGGACTTTTCTCGGAAACTATCAAAGCGATCCGGCTCATATTTTGTTTAGTCGTGACCTCCAATGACCTCTACACTTTAACGATGGTTTCGTTGACCTTTGACCTTTTTCAAGGTCACAGGTCAGCGTCAAAGGAAAAATTAGACATTTTATATCTTTGACAAAGTTCATCGGATGTGATTGAAACTTTGTAGGATTATTCTTTACATCAAAGTATTTACATCTGTAGCCTTTTACGAACGTTATCAGAAAAACAAGGGAGATAACTAGCCTTTTCTGTTCGGCAACACACAACTTAACGTTGGGCTTTTCTCGGAAACTATAAAAGTGACCGGGCTCAAATTTTATGTGAACGTGACTCCCAGTGACCTCTACACTTTGACGTCTGCTTTGGTGACCTTTGACCTTTTTCAAGGTCACAGGTATGTCTTGAAGGAAAAAAATTGAAATATCATATCTCTGAAACTATTCATCGGATTTGATTCAAACTTTATAGGATTATTCTTTACATCAAATTATTTACATCTGTATTGTGTTGTGAATAGCAATTTCTTCCTGTCCATCTGATGCCTCATATAATATTCAGAACTGCGAAAGTGACTCGATCGAGCGTTTGCTCTTCTTGTTTTACTTTCTAATTGTAAAATTCTCTAATTTCTGGCATTGATTTGCATTGCTGGTAGAAAAATTTCAAGACATGAGTGGAGTGCTGTTGTTTTAACAGACATAATACATGCCCTAATGTTGGCTGTTTTGTTTTAATGGGTTTTTTTAATATTTGGATTTACTCATGAATGAGTAGTAGCACCTGGCATTGATTGCACTGTTTGTAACTGAACTACTTGTGAACTTGTTGACATTTTCTCTGACTCTGTGCTTTTCTTTCTCTCTACAGGAACAAGTTGACAATGATTGCTGAGCCACTGGAGAAAGGCCTTGCTGAGGACATTGAGAACGAAGCTGTGCAGATCTCGTGGCCTCGCAAAAAGCTGGGAGAGTTCTTCCAGACCAAGTACGAGTGGGATATTCTGGCCGCTCGGTCCATCTGGGCTTTTGGACCGGACGCAACTGGACCCAACATCCTGGTGGACGACACACTGCCCTCTGAGGTCAGCAGGGGTTTATAGATAGAATGTAGACTATTAATTCCATAAGAGAAATAAACTCAAAATTTATTTTGTAACCTTGAAAGATTACAGTTCGATTTATCCTGAAGTTGGATGTGAGTCGGTGCCCTGTGAATTGTTAGTAACTGAGTCAAACTGTGCCACAAAGGAAAAAACCCTACATGCTTCTGTTTAATACTTTACTGGCAGAAGACAGTATAAGTTATTTCTAATATGCTGACTGTTAGCAAATGATTACAGACATGTCGAGAAAATGGATGAACTCTTTTTTGACTCACATGCGAAGCAAAAGTGAGTCTATGTACTCACCCGAGTCGTCCGTCCGTCCGTCCGTCCGGAAAACTTTAACGTTGGATATTTCTTGGACACTATTCAGTCTATCAGTACCAAATTTGGCAAGATGGTGTATGATGACAAGGCCCCAAAAAACATACATAGCATCTTGACCTTGCTTCAAGGTCAAGGTCGCAGGGGCCATAAATGTTGCCTAAAAAACAGCTATTTTTCACATTTTTCACATTTTCTCTGAAGTTTTTGAGATTCAATACCTCATCTATATATGATATATAGGGCAAAGTAAGCCCCATCTTTTGATACCAGTTTGGTTTACCTTGCTTCAAGGTCAAGGTCACAGGAGCTCTTCAAAGTTGGATTGTATACATATTTTGAAGTGACCTTGACCCTGAACTATGGAAGATAACTGTTTCAAACTTAAAAATTATGTGGGGCACATGTTATGCTTTCATCATGAGACACAATTGGTCACATATGATCAAGGTCAAGGTCACTTTGACCCTTATGAAATGTGACCAAAATAAGGTAGTGAACCACTAAAAGTGACCATATCTCATGGTAGAAAGAGCCAATAAGCACCATTGTACTTCCTATGTCTTGAATTAACAGCTTTGTGTTGCATGACCTTGGATGACCTTGACCTTGGGTCAAGGTCACATGTATTTTGGTAGGAAAAATGTGTAAAGCATGTGAGTCGTATGGGCTTTGCCCTTCTTGTCTCTACTTGCTGTTGAACATTACTCAATTGAAGTTAGTTTTCCGCTGTCTCTTGAGATATTAACATTCTCCATTACAGTTAACAAACAAGAACAGGGAATAATGCAAAACATTGCGTTGTAGTCTTTAATACATAAGGATGAAGGTTTAAACAAATGTTAAGACTGTTGTAGAACTGTCATCATCTCAAGAAGTAAAGCACATGTTGTATGTTCTGTACTGTTTGCAGGTGGATAAGAACTTGCTGAGCGGAGTGAAGGACAGCATTGTGCAGGGATTCCAGTGGGCCACCAGGGAGGGACCTCTCTGTGACGAACGTGAGATATAACTCTTTCTTATGTATATCATCTATTAGGGAGACCTCTGTTTCAATTTGGGTCAATTGTCATTATGGTCCTTGAGCAAAGCTTGTCCAAAAGGAGTCTTATGACAGAAAGCTAGTAGGGATGAGACTTAGTAGTTCCTTGTTGATCCTTTCCCCTTGAGTTGAAACCTAATAAGGCACTCACCAAACACTTTCATCAGTCAGAAGCTTATTTCCGAATAACAAAATTGGATAGGTGGATCCAAACATTGTAGAGACAGGGATGTGGTGTGGAAGTGGGGGCTTGCCAGTTGAAGACACAAGCTAGATTAGTATTTGTGAACCCCTTTTAAGCACCTCCCCCCCCCCCCCCGCCCCGATTTAAGACCCCTTCCCTTTTAAGACCCTGTTTTGTTAGATTTCCTGTTGATAACCTGTGTCAATGTACCCCCATTTTAAGACTCCCTCCTTTTTAAGACCCGATTTTCTCAGAATTTTTGAGGTCTTAAAAGGGGGGTTCCACTGTACTTGAAATAAACGAAGGGGTAGCAGCCTTTGCTAGTTATGTGTCTGTCAGGCTGATCTTTCTACATGTCTTCAAGTTTGAACTTTGACACACAAGATGTAACAATACTAATGATGTTATCTTATCTGATTTGACAGCAATTCGCAATGTGAAGTTCAAGCTGCTGGATGCGGCTATCGCAGGAGAACCCATTCATCGTGGTGGTGGTCAGATCATTCCCACAGCACGTCGTGTCGCCTACTCTGCTTTCCTCATGGTGAGATGGCCTTCACGTAGTGGTTGTCTCGCTGTGTGTCTTTTTATTTGTCTTTCTTCTGCCTGTCTGCTTCGTACTGTTCATTAAGAGTGAGTCCACTATGACGTTCTTTACTTTATTACAGAAGTCATTAGGTCTACAGAAAATGTGTCGTTTGGTCCATATGAGAAAAGAACTCAAGAAATTCAGAACAGTTTTCAGTGAGAGGATGAGGCTGATACTGTCCCAGCAAATGGCTCTTTGCTCTTGTGTTTACATACACCTAGAAATATAATGCTATGAAATCGTTGTTGCAAGACATCCAATTCAGCCCCTCCTCTCGGTTGAAACCTTGGCTTGCCTGTTTTTTTCTCCTGAATATTCAAGTCCCTCCATTTTAGAACTGTGTATTTTAGTCAAGACTTAACGCTTTCTGAATGTTGTGTGTGTAAAAACACGAGAACCTGTGTGTAATTATTGCGCTGCTTTATGGCAGGCCACACCCCGTATGATGGAGCCGTACTGTTTTGTGGAGGTGATAGCGCCTGCTGACTGTGTGTCGGCCGTCTACACTGTGCTCGCCAAGAGGAGGTAAGTGTGTTACTCGTGCATCTCTTTCACAGGGAAATACTGCTACACAGTGATGGCGCTAGTATGTTTTCAAACCGGTACGCAAACTTTTATGATTCAAACAGTCCAGAAAAAAACCGGTAGGCTGGTCATTGGAACCAGTAAGAGTCCAACTCGAGTACTGGTTTTGTTGTTTCACCAGCGAAAAAAACGGTAGTTCTAAAAATCAACCAGTAGGTCATACCGGCAGCCAATTTTGTTCCGGTATTTTCTCATTTCAGCCGGTAAAGTACCGGTTAACACCAATACTGGGTACAATGAAACCAGCTTTTGAAGACCATCCTGGTTAACAACGCCCTACCTTTTAAGAACCTTCTTTCGCATATTTTCTGTTCATAACGTCTGTAAGTGTACTTCCCTTATAGGACTCCCCTCTCTCACCACCCAACTTTCTCAGTTGTGGTTGCCCCAAAATGGAAGTGGGATGATGTCACTGTATTTCCTTCACTTTAGTCTCCTTCCAAATGACATTTAATAATTGTGCACAATGTAAGAGTTGTAAGAAAAACTTTTTTCTTCATGCTGGCAATGATGACTTTCACAGAAGAAATGCTAAGCACACAAAGATGTTTGCAGAGAATGTTTGTATCAATTAAATGTTTTTCTCAAGTGAAAGCATTAAAAAAATAATGTCTTGCAAGAAAGTTTGAGTTGAACTAATTACTCGTTAGAAGTTTTGTTGGAATATAAGCCTGTTGAGAAAGTTTGAGTTGAAACTATTACACTTTGAGTTAAAACTATTACACTTTGAATTAAAACTATTACACTTTGAGTTAAAACTATTACACTTTGAGTTAAAACTATTACACTTTGGGTATTTTGTTGCAATGCAAGCATGTTGAGTATTATTTTCTTACAGAGGTCACGTGACTCAGGATGCCCCAGTGCCCGGATCACCGCTGTACACCATCAAGGCTTTCCTGCCCGCCATCGACTCCTTTGGCTTTGAGACAGACCTACGCACACACACACAGGGACAGGCCTTCTGCCTCTCCGTCTTCCATCACTGGCAGGTAGGCCATCAGACTGTGTTAGTAACTGTCGATATGTGTGGTGTTCATTGCCAACATTTTTTTGCAGAAGGTACTTGTGAAAGAACACCATTGCAAAGGCTGTTGTATTCCTCCAGTAGACTCTCATGTTTACATCTTAAAGTGAGCTTAGGTTTGGTTGCAATGAAGAAAACTGTGTGTTTACATTTTTTGGGATATGTCTGACACATAAGCTGGGCTGAACGATTGGCGGTTAGCACCAGGGGTGCACAAAGCTAGGCTGAACGATTGGCGGTTAGCACCAGGGGTGCACAAAGCTAGGCTGAACGATTGGCGGTTAGCACCAGGGGTGCACAAAGCTAGGCTGAACGATTGGCGGTTAGCACCAGGGGTGCACAAAGCTAGGCTGAACGATTGGCGGTTAGCACCAGGGGTGCACAAAGCTAGGCTGAATGATTGGCGGGTAGCACCAGGGGTGCACAAAGCTAGGCTGAACGATTGGCGGTTAGCACCAGGGGTGCACAAAGCTAGGCTGAACGATTGGCGGTTAGCACCAGGGGCACTGCACAAGAGAGTGCCGAAGTCAGAGGGAACCAAGCGCTACATAGAATTGGTTGAAATTAAGATTTGTGTGTGATTTCAAACAATCCGAACCAGTTCTTGGGTCCACTGTCTCAAGCACACCACTCCTGGATTCCAGATGGTTTTGATTCTTCTGACCTCTAGCACTGAACAGCATTGTGAACCGTATTCATTGATAGCAGATGAAGAAGACAGCACTGTAAGAGACCTTTTTGTCCGCACGACAGATCGTTCCCGGTGACCCTCTGGACAAGAGCATCATCATCCGTCCCCTAGAGCCCCAGCCCGCCACCCACCTGGCCCGGGAGTTCATGATCAAGACGCGGCGACGCAAGGTATGGATAGCATGGACACCTCATTTCTCTCTGTCTGTATTTAGGTATTAGTTATTACACTAGCACATTTTGAAGTACAGTTGTACCTGTGATGTGTGGCCCCTCTGATGAGAGGACACCTCCCTTAAAAGGACACATTCTGAGGTCCCTTTGTCTATTATCTCTACCAAAATATACCTGTCATGACAGGCCACCTGCAATGTAGGGACATGTTTAGCTGGTCCCAAGGGTGTCCTTTCATTGCAGGTACCACTGTACTGAAAACATTAGCTGTTTGCACATTTTGAGTACAGTGGAACCCCCCCTTGTAAGACCTCCAACAACATTGAGAAAATCGGGTCTGAAAAAAAGGAAGTATTAGAATGGAGGTAAATTTGGAGAATGGAGGTAAACATTTGGAGAATGGAGGTAAATTTGGACAATGGAGGTAAACATTTGGAGAATGGAGGTAAATTTGGAGAATGGAGGTAAATTTGGACAATGGAGGTAAATTTGGACAATGGAGGTAAATTTGGACAATGGAGGTAAATTTGGACAATGGAGGTAAATTTACAGAGTTTATGAAGGTGGGGGGGAGGGTGTTCCACTGTACCCCCTTTTGAGTGTGTGTGAGGGCATGCATGCTTGGGTGTGTGCATGTGTTACTTTCTCTGATTTCAATCATAACATGCATGCATTCAGGTACATATAGTAGAATACTTACTATAACCCATACCACGATTGACAGTGATGCATACTTTCTCTACAGGGTCTGAGCGAGGACGTGAGCATCAACAAGTTCTTCGACGACCCCATGTTGCTGGAGCTGGCCAAGCAAGATGTCATGCTCAACTATCCCATGTAGACACACCGAGATCTGCTCTCTATTGTTGTCACACCTTGAACTGTGTTTGGACTGTGCTCATGGAATGCTGCATCTGTTCTGGAGTTGGTCATGTCTTCATATTGTTTCATTTGGCCAAACGAGCTTAACATTATTTTGTTGAGGCTCATAGTATTTTCTTCAGTTTTTAGGTTTTGAGAGCAGATTTACAGTGAACTGTTCTGCCCCAAAACTGTGAAATATGGAAAGCATGATATGAAGTCAGAGAATACCAGGACCGAACATGAGGGATCGTTACATATATATTATTTGTGTGTTTTGTCTCACCAAGGACAACTTTGCATGACCTTTCAGCTGTCGTTTGTGAATAATTGAGAATGTTTATGTTATGCTTTGGAGGAGGTGAGCAAGAGAAGAAGAGGTGTGTGTGTGTGTGTGTGTGTGTGTGTGTGTGTGTGTGTGTGTGTGTGTGTGTGTGTGTGTGTGTGTGTGTGTGCAGTCATCCATGTGAGTGATTGTATGTGCAATGGTGTGTGTGTACACATGAGAAGAGACAATAGGGGTAGCTTGCTATTGACCAATAATCTAAACTTTATTGAGAATGTTGTTTCTAACCTCAAAGCTTAATAGAATCAAGCTGAGTAATTTCATGGCAAATTGCATGTCACGGTGAATATTACAAGGTGCCCTAGCTGATGTGTAGATTTGATTTTGGAATGATCTACCCTTCAGTGCGGTGTACAGTATAACAGGTCGCTTGATAGCAATATCAACTGAAACAAGTTGGCCACAGCTGGGCAAATGTGAGCTTATTCTTACAATTCAATGTTACACAGTGTAGCCCTCAAAACTGGCAGTTATGGTTTCAAGAGAGAGCTCCCTGTAGGTTTTTTTCTGCTGCTGGCAGCATGATTACCAATAGAATTTCAAGCCTGGTTGTTCAAACTTGTGACCAGACTGAAAGTATCATTCACCAGGAGCAGTGTTGCCAGGAAGAGGCACACTCAATCAGTGTCATTTGTGAAATCTGATAAAACATTGCCTGTCTTTTTTATAGTATAACTTGTGTATAAAAGCAACTCAAATGTCTGGCAACACAATGAGGCCAAGTCTACACCATGCCATATTTACTTTGGATGGTATAACACAAAAAGCCATATCAATTTGTGAAGGCAAGATGTCTCATGACGTCATTGCTGAGTTAAGAATAGAAGAAATAAGATTGAATTATATGCTTTCATTGTGCAATGAAAGAAAACAGTCTTATTTCACGAACAACTTTTCTACATGAGCCCTCTGTTCTGTTAGTGAAACGTCAAATGATATTCCCAGCAAACTTTGGCAAAGTTGTGTAGGTGTGTGCGTCAGATCATCAGGTTTATAAAAGCATCTGTTTTAATTCCCATGCAGATGAATGTTTTTCTCACAGTTCATATCAAAGGGATGACCTGTTCTGAAGATATTCTGTTGTGGTATGGTTTCAGAATTTATCAATGCATTCATTGTATGTGACCTTTCAGTTCACAGTTAGATTTTCTGTGTTTTTAAAATCGATAAAATAAATATTGAGAAATCTGTTGGGGGCTTCAATGTGTGTGTGCGTGTGTGTGTGTGTGTGTGTGTGTGTGTGTGTGGGCGTTTTTAATGGACTGGCATGTCTCATTGTCACGCGTTTGTGTATGGCTTGAAAATTATCCTTCAGTAGACGGCATTGTCATTCAACATTATTTGCTAGCTGTGTGAAGGTAACAGAAATATACTTGAAATAGGTGTTTGAATCACTCTACAATCATGCTAAAGTAAAATCATAAAAGAATTTCTTTTTCACAGCGCCAGCAAGCACCAGAAAATGTTGAAAATACGGGAATGGTTTCGTGTGTATGCATAATCAAAAGGTCGATTTTCAGCTGTCCAGTATCTTTAAAGATCATACGTACATGGTTAAAATAGACAAGCAAACTTCGGAGAAAAAACCTTTGTCGGGTTTCTATAGGTTGTAAAAAATTTAACAGTCTTGCTTTTAGTGAGGCAAGCTTTCAACATGTACTCCATATCCACATATTGCAGACACACCTCTCGCTTGTGACTGGCCTATAATTTCACGTGTGAAAGTTTGACTCACGAAAAGCGAGAGTTATTCACTCTTTACAACCCAGGCAGAGTTGTTTCAGAACAGCATCTATCGTCATCTGAACAACGACGACTTTAAAATAATGAATAAATGTATCTGATTCTGTTTATTCAGGTTAACGAAAAATATGCGATATTTTATCCACCAAAATAGCTAGAATAATGGTCATTGCATAATGGGCGGGTTGGGTGTTTTTGTGTGTGTGAAATTTTCTTCCCCACTTTTGATGAAAACAGTTGGGCGGGGATGTAGCTCAGTCGGTAGCGCGCTGGATTTGTATCCAGTTGGCCGCTGTCAGCGTGAGTTCGTCCCCACGTTCGGCGAGAGATTTATTTCTCAGAGTCAACTTTGTGTGCAGACTCTCCTCGGTGTCCGAACACCCCCGTGTGTACACGCAAGCACAAGACCAATTGCGCACGAAAAAGATCCTGTAATCCATGTCAGAGTTCGGTGGGTTATAGAAACACGAAAATACCCAGCATGCTTCCTCCGAAAACGGCGTATGGCTGCCTAAATGGTGGGGTAAAAAACGGTCATACACGTAAACTTCCACTCGTGCAAAAAAACCACGAGTGTACGTGGGAGTTTCAGCCCACGAACGCAGAAGAAGAAGAAGAAGAAATGAAAACAGTGTCCAAAACATCCAGCGCGATCGCCGAGTTATATGCCTAAAGCAGTATGATTTAATTGAAATTTATGCGACTTTGATACACGACAAGATTAGGTTAAAGGGACACGCTTTGTATAGTTTCAAAGCTCTTGCTATAAAACGCGTGAGTGGAAGACATTGACAATTTTCACAATTTTAAGCAAGACCTGTGTGACCTTGAAATTTGGCAAGCATTAACCAGGAAGTCACTTTTGTATGATTTCATCAACATCCTGAAAGGATGTAAAGTGAAATGGATCTATGTAGCTTTAAAACATGTAAGACCAAAAAAAAAGTCAGTTTGAAAAGGAACTTTAACCTCGCTGTGACCTCAAAATTTAATAAGGTTTAATGTGACCTTCACCATACCTGGGGGTCATCAAACTTTGGTAGTATGCCAAGTTTCAAAGCCTTAGCTTTAAAAAAAACACGCGAGATTATCTCAGTGCTATGATTCAGTGTCTGGTGAATTCGTGATGAATGACAACGAACAAAATTGTCGTTATTTGTTAAATACTTTGGGTTATTTCATTTTCAATTTTCATAATTGGGTTCCAGCATTTGTTGTCTTCACAAAAATCGAAATATTAATCTTCTTTGTCAATTTTTATTTTTTAGCCACTTTGTTCGCTTTTTGTGCGCACCTTTTGGCACTTAGTCATATATATATACACACACACACACGGACGTACATGCATGCACGTACACACACAAGTATGCACGCGCACACACACACACACACACACACACACACACACACACACATACACTAAGAACAACTAAACGACAATAGGGTATTTAAGATCTAGCGATCTCGTTTTGTGGAAAGATTCTCAACAGAAGATGCAAAAGCTTAAAGCTATACAATCTACGGAGCCATTTTGGGAAGGTTTTCTGATGAATTTGACCTTAAAAAGTTCAAAAGACATTCGTTGTGCAATAATTTAGATACTTCCATTATGAATTGCTCAAAAATGCTTCGTAACTATGCTAGATTGATAAATGAATTTTAGTCGGCGATCGGTTTTTCCTCTTCCAGACTCCTGTGTCAAGAGTCCCGACTTCCGTTTGACGTCATATTTTATTTAGTCCTGTCGTGTATGCATTAGTCAAATCAGGTAAAAGCCATTGGATTCAGAAAGTCAAACCTGTAATCTAGCAAACGCATACATACACTTATATTTTTGTATTCCTGATGTGTGGTGACATAGTTGCTTCATGATATCCCTTTAACAGTACACCGGCACGGTTGGCCTAGTGGTAAGGCGTCCGCCCCGTGATCGGGAGGTCGTGGGTTCGAACCCCGGCCGGGTCATACCTAAGACTTTAAAATTGGCAATCTAGTGGCTGCTCCGCCTGGCGTCTGGCATTATGGGGTTAGTGCTAGGACTGGTTGGTCCGGTGTCAGAATAATGTGACTGGGTGAGACATGAAGCCTGTGCTGCGACTTCTGTCTTGTGTGTGGCGCACGTTATATGTCAAAGCAGCACCGCCCTGATATGGCCCTTCGTGGTCGGCTGGGCGTTAAGCAAAAAAAAAAAACAAAAAAAAAAAATCCCTTTAACAAGTAAGGACAAATCAAAGGCCAAGAAGACAGTAATGACAAACGGTCTCTTCAATAGTGGGGACTTTTGTCTCCTTTACCTAAGATTTATCGCTGGAGGGTTTGTTGGTTTATGTTTTATATTTGTCTGTTTTTGTTGTTGTTGTTGTATGTTTGTTAATTTGTTTTTGTTTGTTTATTGGCAGTTTGGTGAATGTGTCCAGCCGGCTGGCTTGGATGATAAGCTCCTGAATATGATGTGAATATGATGTGTTTTCGTCCTTGTGATAGAAGCAGAAGGGATGAGAGTAGTGGTCGTGGTGTGGGTGAGTGGGGGTCGTTGGAGCAAACACAAATCTATTAATAAATCGTCTAAAGCTCAAACGCTCACATTCAAACTAATATCTCCATCACTCCCAGTCCAAAAAAAGTATTCATTGGCCATGTCTTTGATAAGGTTCAGCTCAATTGAAAACAAAGCCATTTTAGGCATCTACACCCTGACCTGTTTCTATGGCAAAGTCACGCCGGATCTGATCGGCTTGCTAGCCAGCAGCTGTCGGCGGTCGACAAATTGAATGTATGATATGGCCACACACAAAAAAAAATAGGTGTGGTTAAGGTAACATAGCCAAAAAAAATAGGGTAGGAAGGTAGGCAATCTCTTTTTTCAAAGCTTTTTTTTTCTAATGTGTACAAATTAAACCTACTTGACAGGGAAATAGGTGTGCGACTCGAGCGCTTTCGCTTTCATTGCGTTTTCTGCACTGTTTTTATATTTAGTCAAGTTTTGACTAAATATTTTAACATCGAGGGGGAATCGAAACGAGGGTCGTGGTGTATGTGCGTGTGTCTGTGTGTCTGTGTGTGTGTGTGTGTGTGTAGAGCGATTCAGACTAAACTACTGGACCGATCTTTATGAAATTTGACATGAGAGTTCCTGGGTATGAAATCCCCGAACGTTTTTTTCATTTTTTGGATAAATGTCTTTGATGACGTCATATCCGGCTTTTCGTGAAAGTTGAGGCGGCACTGTCACGCCCTCATTTTTCAACCAAATTGGTTGAAATTTTGGTCAAGTAATCTTCGACGAAGCCCGGACTTTAGTATTGCATTTCAGCTTGGTGGCTTAAAAATTAATTTATGACTTTGGTCATTAAAAATCTGAAAATTGTAAAAAAAAAATAAAAATTTATAAAACGATCCAAATTTACGTTTATCTTATTCTCCATCATTTGCTGATTCCAAAAACATATAAATATGTTATATTCGGATTAAAAACAAGCTCTGAAAATTAAATATATAAAAATTATTATCAAAATTAAATTGTCCAAATCAATTTAAAACCACTTTCATCTTATTCCTTGTCGGTTCCTGATTCCAAAAACATATAGATATGATATGTTTGGATTAAAAACACGCTCAGAAAGTTAAAACAAAGAGAGGTACAGAAAAGCGTGCTATCCTTCTTAGCGCAACTACTACCCCGCTCTTCTTGTCAATTTCACTGCCTTTGCCATGAGCGGTGGACTGACGATGCTACGAGTATACGGTCTTGCTGAAAAATGGCATTGCGTTCAGTTTCATTCTGTGAGTTCGACAGCTACTTGACTAAATATTGTATTTTCGCCTTACGCGACTTGTTTGTTTTGTTTTTTGTTTGTTTGTTTGACAAATGTAATAAAAAGTTATAGGGTCGGCCCCTAAAAATAGGGTAGGTCGGGTTACCGTAACCACACCTTTTATTTTTTATTTTTTTAGGCCTATGTACTGTGTACATGGCTATATATAACACCCACATGCTACGACCAAGTCGCTTCAAAGCTGGGTGGAACTTGTTACAGAAACATCATTTGCAGGTATGTTGTGCCGCTATGTTCACGTGAAGCAGGATTCCAGGTTAATCACTATCTTCAAAAGTGTCGCCTTTTCTTCTTTTTACATTTAGTCAAGTTTTGACTAAATGTTTTAACATACAGGGGGAATCGAAACGAGGGTCGTGGTGTATGTGTGTGTGTGTGTGTGTGTGTGTGTGTGTGTGTGTGTGTATGTGTGTGTGTGCGTGCGTGCGTGCGTGCGTGCGTGCGTGCGTGTAGAGCGATTCAGACTAAACTACTGGACCGATCTTTATGAAATTTTACATGAGAGTTCCTGGGATTGATATCCCCGAATGTATTTTTCTTTTTTACATTTAGTCAAGTTATGACTAAATGTTTTAACATCGAGGGGGGAATCGAGACGAGGGTCGTGGTGTATGTGTGTGTGTGTGTGTGTGTGTGTGTGTGTGTGTGTGTGTGCGTGCGTGTAGAGCGATTCAGACCAAACTACTGGACCGATCTTTATGAAATTTGACATGAAAGTTCCTGGGTATGATATCCCCATACGTTTTTTTCATTTTTTTGATAAATGTCTTTGATGACGTCATATCCGGCTTTTCGTGAAAGTTGAGGCGGCACTGTCACGCCCTCATTTTTCAACCAAATTGGTTCAAATTTTGGTCAAGTATTGTTCGACGAAGCCCGGACTTCGGTATTGCATTTCAGCGTGGTGGCTTAAAAATTAATTAATGACTTTGGTCATTAAAAATCTGAAAATTGTAAAAAACATATTTCTTTTATAAAACGATCCAAATTTACGTTCATCTTATTCTCCATCATTTGCTGATTCCAAAAACATATAAATATGTTATATTTGGATTAAAAACAAGCTCTGAAAATTAAATATATAAAAATTATTTTCAAAATTAAATTGTCCAAATCAATTTAAAAACACTTTCATCTTATTCCTTGTTGGTTCCTGATTCCAAAAACATATAGATATGATATGTTTGGATTAAAAACACGCTCAGAAAGTTAAAACGAAGAGAGGTACAGAAAAGCGTGCTATCCTTCTTAGCGCAACTACTACCCCGCTCTTCTTGTCAATTTCACTGCCTTTGCCATGAGCGGTGGACTGACGATGCTACGAGTATACGGTCTTGCTGCGTTGCATTGCGTTCCGTTTCATTCTGTGAGTTCGACAGCTACTTGACTAAATGTTGTATTTTCGCCTTACGCGACTTGTTTCGATAAATGTCTTTGATGACGTCATATCCGGCTTTTCGTGAAAGTTGAGGCGGCACTGTCACGCTCTCATTTTTCAACCAAATTGGTTGAAATTTTGGTCAAGTAGTCTTCGACGAAGCCCGGACTTCGGTATTGCATTTCAGCGTGGTGGCTTAAAAATTAATTGATGACTTTGGTCATTAAAAATCTGAAAATTGTAAAAAAACAATAAAAATTATAAAACGATCCAAATTTACGTTTATCTTATTCTCCATCATTTTCTGATTCCAAAAACATATAAATATGTTATATTTGGATTATAAACAAGCTCTGAAAATTAAAAATATAAAAATTATTATCAAAATTAAATTTTCGAAATCGATTTAAAAACACTTTCATCTTATTCCTTGTCGGTTCCTGATTCCAAAAACATATAGATATGATATGTTTGGATTAAAAACACGCTCAGAAAGTTCAAACGAAGAGAGGTACAGAAAAGCGTGCTTTGCAGCACAGCGAAACCACTAGCGCGCTGAACAGGCTCGTAAGTTTCATTCCGTTTTGCACAAGCGGCGGACTACGGTCATTGTGAAAAAATGCAGTGCGTTCAGTTTCATTCTGTGAGTTCCACAGCTTGACTAAATGTAGTAATTTCGCCTTACGCGACTTGTTCCTTTTTGGAAAAGCAGAACAAAATAAATGAAAGACAACGGGAAGGAAAAGAGTAAATTGTTAATGACTTTTTCAGAAGCAAACGAGGATGTGGCGAGTATCTGTGATATGGGTGCTCTGTTTCGCCTGCGTCTGGGCAGGTAAGAACTTTCCCCCTTACTTGGCATCATAACACCTATCACAAACTTGTTCAAATTAATCATTCATTTGTATTGGCACGAGTTCTTTGAAAAGTATTATCCTTTATAAGCTAACAGACAGACAGACAGAAAAAAACCCAATGCAAACACACCCAAAAAATGCGTGTAAGCCCCATTGTTTTGTTGCATTTAATGTTGTTCGTTTTTCTTTTTCTTCCTCGAAAAAAAAAGCGAGGATCTTTTTAAACCAACAAATGTATCCACAAATGATAAGAGATTATGAGTGACTGATGTTAAATATTATGCTCATTCAGTTTTAATTGAGCCATTCTTCTTTTTTATTATCGCCATCTCCATCAAATAATTATTTTCTTCGCTTCGTATGTTAAGATGGCTGACGTTTAAGTGCGTACGTGCGTGCATGCATGTGTGTGTCTGTGTGTTTTTTCTGTCTATATTAACAGGCCTACCAGGTAAAGACAGCATAGCGCAGAACTACGAAGCATGTCACGGCAATACTCATGGAATGACAGGTATATTGTATGGACTTTCTCCTTCGTCACTCGCCTTCCTACAATTAACCATATCCACATATCGAGGCTCTGGGAGTTACTTCCCTTGTTTTAGGAAGCAAATTCCCGGTCACCTTTCAAAATGCCGCCTAACAAGCGCTGTGCTTGGGGACAATGTAAAACGGATGATAGGTATCCTGAACGCTGTGTTGGCGTGAAATTCATCCCATTTGTGAAACCGGGAAAGCATCTGTACCATCTAGATCGCTGCCTTCGCTGGATAAAAGCCTGCAATCGCCCAGCTTACCAGTTGAACGTCAACACAATCAAGTCGTACACGTACATTTGCAGCAAGGTCAGATCTCGCACGACTTTGATTCAAGGCCTATTGCTAATTTTTTGATGGTTTGGTCTCAGTGTCACAAAAATATGACGATCTAATCAATCACTGATTTAAAAAATAAGTATGTTGCCCTATATCCATTGACATTCTTAGTGAAATAGATCTATTTGAAATAGTATTTCACTGCCCCGACCGGCGAACTTGTTGCCGGCTGTATTGAGCTTGTGTGTTCGTGTAGGCTTACTCAAAAAGTCAAAATCACAGTCGTCTCCGAAACAAGCAATAATCAGAGTTGGGGGGAAAACATTTCGTTTGTTCAGTTTTGTTTTGTTCTTGATAGTTTGTTTATCTCTCACACACACACACACACACACACACACACACACACACACACACACACACACACACACACACATACATACATACATACACAAACACACGCGCGCACGCACACACATTGCACGTACGCGCACATACTGAGATATGCCTAACATACACGCACGCTTGCAAACACACACATAATACGCAAACGCAGTTTAATTTCCTCAATACAAGGCGAAAGGCACACACACACCACACACAAATAAACACACACACGCAGTCCCACACACACACACGCACAACCCTCACACACAAATAAACACACACACGCAGTCAACCCCCCCCCCCACACACACACACAACCCTCACACACACAAATAAACACACACGCAGTCCACCACCCCCCACACACACAACCCTCTCTGACACACACACCCGCCCAACCCCAGCGTCCAACTCAACTTTCACCAACAACCATACCCTACTCTCACTATCGCTCTCTCTCTCTCTCTCACACACACACACAAGCTCACGCAAGCACAGCCACACACACACACAGCACGCGCATACACACACACTGACACACATCACACACAGCACGCGCATATACACACACACTGACACACATCACACACACACACCCACACACACCTTTCGCAGTTCGCTCACAGTTCTTCTCTTTTCCATCGTCGCCATCTTCGAAGCTTGCTTCGCTTTTCAGGGGAGATAACCCGTTTATCACATTCGCTGCTGACTTGTGGGTCAAGGCTATTCCAAACAATGCTAACAGTCTACTGCAAGTTCAAGGGAGATAATTAGCATCGGCAGTGGGGCGGTTTTAGAGATCTATACATTCCTTCACGCGTAAGCGATCATGTGCAGCATGTCATTTCAGATCCGCCTAGGATTTTACATGTGATATGAACGCCCTTCCGCATGGACACATACCTAAAATCAGCAGTCTGGCTGAATTCTGTGCAGAGTGAGAATTTTGTCCAAGTATCATTTTTTTGCAGATTGATGACAGAGATGTCGCGTATGAACTTAATCAAAGCTGTTGATTTTTGGTACGTGTCTTATTTGAAGAAGAATTTTATCCCTCATTGCCATGGGCGTTACGTGTGAAAGAAATTCAACAAGTCCTTGTTTGAACGTGAAACAGCCAGGCTGTGGATTTTTGGCACGTGTTTGAGTTGAAGAATACTTTTATACCTAAATCAGTAAATGACATGGGCGTTACGTGTGAAATAAATTCAACAAGGAAATCCCAGTGTGAACACAAAACAGCAAGGCTTTTGATTTTTGCCACGTGTTTGAGTCGAACGATACTCAGTTTGTTATTCCGTGTGAAGCCCGAACAGATCTGAAGTGAAGAACACGATCAGTGACACGAGAAGGAATGTCACTTGAAATGAAGACAACCGCCCTTGCAGTACGGGTATCTCGCAAATTCACCGCCCCATTTCATTTGCATTTTATTTAATTAACGTGTATAATTTGTACTCTGATAGCTACAGTAAAAACTTAAAAGACAGGCAGGCAGGCAGGCAGGCAGGCAGGCAGGCAAACAAACAGACAGGCAGACAGGCAGGCAGACAGGCAGGCAGGCAGACAGGACAGACAAGACAGACAAGACAGGACAGACAGGACAGAGACAGGACAGACAGACAGGACAGACAGACAGGACAGACGAGACAGACAGGACAGAGACAGACAGGACAGACACAGACAGACAGGACAGAGAGACAGGACAGACAGACAGGACAGCGAGACAGGACAGACAGACAAGACAGGACAGACCAGACAGGACAGACAGGACAGGACAGACCAGACAGACAGGACAGACAGACAGACAGGACCGAGACAGACAGACAGGACAGACAGACAGGACAGACAGGACAGACAGACCGGGCAGACAGACAGGACAGACAGGACAGACAGACAGGACAGACAGACCAGACAGACAGGACTACCAGGACAGACAGACAGGACAGACAGACAAGAGAAGACAGACAGACAGACAGACAGTACAGACAGACAGGACAGGACAGGACGGACAGACAGACAGGACAGACAGACAGGACAGACAGGACAGACAGACAGGACAGACAGGACTACCAGGACAGACAGACAGACAGACAAGAGAAGACAGACAGACAGACAAGACAGACAGACAGGACAGACAGGACAGACAGACAAGACAGACAGGACAGACAGACAGACAGACAGACAGGACAGACAGGAAGGACAGACAGACCAGACAGACAGGACAGACAGACAGACCTACCAGGACAGACAGGACAGACAGACAGGACAGACAGACAGACAGACAAGAGAAGACAGACAGACAGACAAGACAGACAGACAGGACAGACAGGACAGACAGTACAGACAGACAGACAGGACAGGACAGGACTGGACAGGACAGGACAGGACGGACAGACAGACAGACAGGACAGACAAGACAGACAGACAGGACAGACAGACAGACAGGACAGACAGACAGGACAGGACAGGACAGGACAGGACAGGCACAAAGAGTAATCATGCAGTTTGATGCATTTGTTGACATTCTGTTAAGTAGCTGAAGATTCGATCACCTTAGATATATGGCGATATATGTGATATGAGCACCAAGAATAGTGATGTCCCCGAAGATAAGGACGCAAATGATAAAGATAAAATGCCAAATTTGAAATACAACGAAATGAGGGTAATACATTCATATTGTCTTGCATTTCACGTACGTTTTCGTTTTGGTAACTGAGAAGTAATTGACGTGCCTTTCAATAACTACAGCAGAGAGCTGTGACAGTACCCTCAGGTACCGCTCTGTTGACGGCACGTGCAACAATCTGAACAACCCTAGCTGGGGAAGCAACGGTCAGAACTTCCTATGCCTCCTGGACCCCGTGTACGATGATGACGGTAAGCCGTACGTGATTAAAGCTGAGACGTGTACGATGACGGTAAGCCGCGATGACGGTTAGCCGTGATGACAGCTGTGACGTGTAGGATGACGGTAAGCCGTGATGAAAGCCGAGACGTGTAGGATGACAGTGATACCCCCATTCCACACATCCGTTCTAGGTCCCGTTCCCGTATCGACCAAGGAACGGCACGGGAATGGGAGAGATCGGGGAAGGACCTTAATGGAACGCCAATGGACGTTAACGGAACTCATTTGAACGGTAGGAACTGTTGGGACGGGTTCGGACTGCATGTTCAAAATTGTAGATGCCCGTTCCAAATGAACGGTTATGGAACCTTAACACGTCGGCAACGGAACTCATGGACCGCATTCCACACATCCGTTCTAGCTTCCGTTCCCAGCCGCCCTGAGGACAGCTGCCACTATGGTCAGACGCTGGTCAAAGATGCCAAAAACGGCCGTTTGCGCAGCGTCTCATTGTTGTGAAAGCCGTCCTCAGAACGACTGGGAACGGAAGCTAGAACGGTTGTGTGGAATGGGTGACGGTAAGCCGTAATGACAGTTGTGACGTGTAGGATGACGGTAAGCCGTAATGACAGTTGTGACGTGTAGGATGACGGTAAGCCGTGATGACAGCTGTGACGTGTAGGATGACGGTAAGCCGTGATGACAGTTGTGACGTGTACGATGACGGTAAGCCATGATAACAGCTGTCACGTGCAGGATGACGGTAAGCCGTGATGACAGCTGTGACGTGTACGATGACGGTAAGCCGTGATAACAGCTGTCACGTGCAGGATGACGGTAAGCCGTAATGACAGTTGTGACGTGTACGATGACGGTAAGCCATGATGACAGCTGTCACGTGTAGGATGACGGTAAGCCGTGATGACAGCTGAGACGTGTACGATGACGGTAAGCCGTGTTGACAGCTGTGACGTGTTGGATGACGGTAAGCCGTGATGACAGCTGAGACGTGTACGATGACGGTAAGCCGTGTTGACAGCTGTGACGGGTAGTATGACGGAAAGCCGTGATGACAGCTGAGACGTGCAGGATGACGGTAAGCCGTGATGACGGCTGTGACATGTAGTATGAGGGTAAGCCGTATTGACAGTTGTGGGTTGAAGTATGACGGTAAGCCGTGATGACAGCTGTGACGTGTAGTATGACGGTAATCCGTGATGACACATGTGACGTGTAGGATGACGGTAAGCTGTGTTGAAAGTTGTGATGTGTACGATGACGGTAAGCCGTGTTGTCAGCTGTGACGTGTAGTATGACGGTAGGCCGTGATGACAGCTGTGACGTGTAGGATGACGGTAAGCCGTGATGACGCCTGTGACGTGTAGAATGAGGGTAAGCCGTATTGACAGTTGTGAGTTGTAGGATGTCAGTAAGCCGTGATGACAGCTGAGACGTGTACGAAGACGGTAAGCCGTGATGACAGCTGAGACGTGCAGGATGACGGTAAGCCGTGATGACAGCTGAGACGTGTACTATGACGGTACGCGGTAAGTCGTGATGACGGGTGTGACTAATAGATGACGATAA
This sequence comes from Littorina saxatilis, assembly GCF_037325665.1. Lineage (NCBI taxonomy): Eukaryota > Metazoa > Mollusca > Gastropoda > Littorinimorpha > Littorinidae > Littorina > Littorina saxatilis. The sequence goes on along the minus strand of NC_090256.1, from coordinate 75,150,058 downwards.
GCGGTGATGACAGCTGTGACGTATAGGATTTCGGGAAGCGGTGATGACAGCTGTGACGTATAGGATGTCGGTAAGCCGTGATGTCAGCTGAGACGTGTAGGATGACGGTAAACTGTGATGACAGCTGAGACGTGTAGGATGACGGTAAGCCGTGATGACAGCTGTGACGTGTAGGATGACGGTAAGCCGTGATGACAGCTGAGACGTGCAGGATGACGGTAAGCCGTGATGACGGCTGTGATCGACGTGTAGGATGACGGTAAGCCATGATGACAGCTGTCACGTGTAGGATGACGGTAAGCCGTGATGACAGCTGTGACGTGTAGGATGACGGTAAGCCGTGATGACAGCTGTCACGTGTAGGATGACGGTAAGCCGTGATAACAGCTGTGACGTGTAGGATGACGGTAAGCCGTGATAACAGCTGTGACGTGTGGGATGACGGTAAGCCGTGATAACAGCTGTGACGTGTAGGATGACGGTAAGCCGTGATGACAGCTGTGACGTGTAGGATGACGGTAAGCCGTGATGACAGCTGTGACGTGTAGGATGACGGTATACCGTAATGACAGCTGTGACGTGTAGGATGACGGTAAGCCTTGATGACAGCTGAGACGTTGTCACGGTTTTAGTGACATGGATTGAGAAATGAACACTCTGTGGGGTGCCTTTCTCGAATTTCAACGAAAAGCGCCTGTGCTTTTGGCGACGGGCTGGTTTCTGTTGACCGAGCTTGGCACGGGGGTTTCGTTTTCTGCACGCCCGGCTGGCATGCAAGGGACGACATTGTGTACCAGGGTTCCACGTGCGTGATTTTGCTGTCTGGACAAAATCAACTAGGAACTGAGCTGTACATGTGACGATAGTGATTGGTCGCTGGAGTCACGTGATGTTTTTCAAGGTGTTTTGATGATGACTTGAAACGAGCCACTTGAACATAAGCAGCAAGAGAGGAAGGGTCGGTGTCCTTTTCCTAGGAGTTTGATGGAAAAAAACATGAAAAAGTATCCAAATAATTATTTGACAAATGGAATGCCATAGTTATCCTGCTCAGCGCGACCACAACCGCACTATTCTGCATGGCTTGTCAATTTCACTGCCTTTGCCACGTGCGGTGGACTGACGAAACTACGAGTATGTGGTCTTGGTGAAAAAAGCAGTGCGTTCAGTTTCATTCTGTGAGTTCGACAGCTTGACTAAATGTTGTTATTTCGCCATCTCCATCAAACATTTTCTTCGCTTCGTATGTTAAGATTACTGACGTTTAAGTGAGTACGTGCGTGCGTGTGTCTGTCTGTCTATATTAACAGGCCTACCAGGTGAAGACAGCATATCGCAGAACTACGAAGCATGTCACGGCAAAACTTATGGAATGACAGGTATTGTATGGACTTTCTCCTTCGTCACTCGCCTTCCTACAATTCCAAACAATGCTAACAGTCTACTGCAAGTTCAATTGGGGTTTTAGAGATACATTCCTTCACGCGTAAGCGATCATGTGCAGCATGTCATTTCAGATCCGCCTAGGATTTTACATGTGATATGAACGCCTTTCCGCATGGACGTGACACGTATCTAAAGTCAGCAGTCTGGCTGAATTCTGTGCAGAGTGAGATTAAATTACATATCTTATCCCAACTCGCATATAGCAATTTACTTCAGTCTAGTGCTAGGACGCTGAATCGCATCACCTTGGTAACAAGGGAGGCAACCCTAAAAAAAGAGCTACCTTGACCCATAAACAGGACAAAGTCACGTGACTCCCTGACCTTGTCGCCATCTTGTATTCTTTCTCTACTCAGCTATCCGTGGATACGGACGTGTTTCGCTTTCGCTCCGGCTTTTCAGCCGTTTGTCTGACTGTTCCTGGTGTCAGACCTCACCTTGGTTTCCTCGCACGTTCCTCTGCTCCTTTCGTGTGTTTGGGGTGAGCTATTTTTGCTGTTTTTGTAGTTTGCTTGACTTAGGTTTTGCCAGCACTTAGAATTGTTGTTTACACTTTTCACCCGCCATGTTGGATAGTGGTAAAAAGAAAAACTCTTAGTCAGTGGCGGAGCCTTCTCCTGTCAAAAAGCCTCCTCGTAAATCGAAAGGCTCTGCTAGTCAAGCTGTGGTTAAGTTTGTAGACCCTTTGTCCAAACATTCTTTTGATGTTACAATTGATAATAACAATAATAACAATAACAGCACTTTATTGTCCATTAAAATATTACATAAAAATGGAAATTTTTCTTCGGCACACCCTGTCTGCCTGTAAACGATTATAACAACAATTGTATAGGACGACACACATAAAACATAAAAGGGATACAATCAAATATGATATTGCACTATGTAAATTTACCCTCTCATATGCCTAAATCTCCCTCCATGCCGAAATTGCCTTCAGAATCGTTACCGGCTGCTTCCTGTCCTAGTTCTGTCAGTGATAAGCAAGATGTATCTGCTATTCTCCGCTCCTTGAGCGCTCAGATTTCTTCACTTTCAGCTGAGCTTTCGTCTACCAAGGCAGAGCTTTTGTCTTTGCCTCCTGGTGTCGCTGATACGCGTTCCCTTGCCAGGGTGTGTGTTCCTCCCTCGGCCACAGTGACGTCGGCCGATGTTCATGCGTCGTTTGATGGCGGTGACGGAGATTCTCTGCTGCGTTCTCAGGCCTCTTCTGGGTGTCGGCCTGTTTACGAGAAAGGTATTTATCCTTCGTTAGTAGCTGGGTTCTCCGGCCAAAACGAAGGGCGTATCCTGGAGAAAGTAGCCACACCCGGCCGCCGGGCAGTGAGTGAAAGCTTAGATTCCTGTGTTACCCCGTTCCGGTTGCATGAACGGCTAGTACGTGGAAAAAACCCAGATACGCGTTCGGTCACTGATCGAACAGGGGACTTGCGTCCGCCGTCACTCTCTGTATTCCGGTCGGAGGGCATATCGGCACAGCATTCCCCGCTTCCGCCCGGTGGGCAGGAAGCAGTCCCTAGGGACACACCGCTTGGGTATAGAATCCTTCGGGTGTCGTCCCTTCCGGTTGACGCTTCGCCTGGCTATCGCAGCCACGGCGGTAGTGTGCTTCCGGTATGCACGGAAGTGCGGGACTATGATTCGAAGTTCGGTGCTTCCACTCAAGACGAAGAAGATACCAACTTCCGGTGACCATTACAGCTCCCCTTTATGGGTGTCTTCCGGTAAAGCTTCACCAGACTATAGCAGTCAGTGTGGTAGCTGGATGCCGGCATGCACGGTTGTGCAGGACTTCAGTTTGGATTACGGTGCTTCCATTCAGGAAGAAGACACCAGTTTTCGGCTACTATCCGAGTTTTCCCTTGCTTTAGCATAGGCAGTGGAAGTAGTTTTCGCTGTACATTGCGGAAGGGGTGGTGGCTTCGGCAACTTGTCCGTACCACCACCTTCAGCTTTGGTTGACTTCCGCTCAGTTCGGGAGGTACGCGTTCCTTTTGGATCTGTGAACCTCCCTCTGTTGCCTCTTATATGGCCAAGTTTTTGAGCTCAACCTACGGCAAGTCAACGCACCGACTAACACAGTGCCGCTTTTGGCAGCTTACAGTACGGTGTGGACTTAGTCAAACTGTGGCTTGCTCATGAGAAGCATCCCACTCCTCTCTCTCAGGGACCTGCCAGAGGTTTTCGCTTTAACAGCCACTGTTATTACCTCATTGACACTTGCCCTCCCGCGTGCTGCTTTTCCGTGCACAACGGAACTGGTTACGCTTAGCCTAAGACAGCTCAACTCAACTCAACTCAACTCCACCACCCTATTCACACTGTCGCCAAAGCAGAAAGCCGGAACCATTAGGCTTGGTGGAACTCCTCTGAGAGAGGATGAAGAAGCAACGTACCTTGGTGTCACCTTTGATAGGCGGCAGACCTGGAAACCACACATTGCACAGGCAGAGACGAAGGCCCGGCACAAGCTAGCCATACTCAGGAAGCTGGCAGGTACCACCTGGGGAGCGAACGAGAAGATACTGAAGACAGTATACCAGGGAACAATCAGACCCCACCTCGAGTACGGCTCCACAGCGTGGTCAACCTCAGCCAAGACAAACCTGCAGACCCTTGACCGTGTGCAAAACCAGGCCCTCCGACTCATCACTGGTGCAATGAAATCTACGCCCATCAAGGAAATGGAGAAGCTTACCACCATCCAACCCCTCTGTCAGAGAAGAGAAGCCAAGACTATGGTACAGGCCGAGAAGCTCAAGTGCCTACCCGACCACCCCATGAAGCACAGACTGAGCAACCTCACCAAGAACCGGCTTAAACGGAGCAGTTTTGTACACGAGAGCAAGAGACTTTCCCGACAGTACAGGGAAGTCCTTCCACAGAACACTCTACCTCTGACTCAAGAAGAAGAGGAAACCCCCAAGGCAACAGAGAAACCAGGCATCCAGATCTGCACCAGTGTTCCACATGTTACCTCAGGAGAAGATCAGAATGACACAGCTCGACAGGCACTCACCTTAGCCCTGATCGACGAACAGTACCCAAAAGAGGCGTGGATCCATGTATACACCGATGGATCAGCAACTAACGCCGTGCTCAATGGAGGTGCAGGCATTCTCATCCAGTTCCCTGGGGGACATACAGCTACATCCAGCGTTGCCACTGGCAAACACTGCACAAACTATAAAGCAGAAGCAGAAGCTCTCATGCAGGCCGCCTCCTTCGTTCAGGACTCCGCAGACCCTTGCTACCAAGTTGTCTTCCTCTCGGACGCCCTTTCAGTCCTTCAGGCCCTAGAGAACGACAAACTCCCACAGCTGGCCAAAGCATTACAGATGGTCAGACAAACCAGAAGAGTTGTCCTCCAGTGGATACCAGCACACTGTGGGATACCAGGAAATGAAAGGGCAGATGAGCTGGCAAAAGAAGGAGCCGTGGAAGACCAACCTGAAAACAGTGTCAGCTTTAGTGAGCAGAAGACAATCATCAAGGCATTGATGAGGCCAAGGACAAACAGAGATGACTACCACACAATGTCCAGAGAGCAGCAAGTCAACCTCATCAGGCTGCGTACTGGCCACAACAGACTCAATGCTCACATGAACCGAAAGTTCAAGCTGGCGCCATCACCAACCTGTGCCTGCGGTCAAGAGGACCAAACAGCGGAACACATCTTACAGCGATGTCCCTTACTAGATGAGGAACGAAAAGAAGTGTGGCCGTCACCAACTCCCTTGCAGACCAAACTATACGGCAGTCGACAGGAGTTGGAGAAAACGACAACATTTATCACCAGTGCTGGACTGATTGTGTAACCTCTGCGAACGCCAAGAAGAAGAAGAAGAAGAAGAAGAAGAACTCAACTCAAAATGTTTACTGTCCTCATAAAAACAAGGAAAATTGCCTTACAGTGTCAGGCGATCACAGACATAAAACATCACATGTATTAAGAATTAAACGATTGCACTTAAAACTAATAACTCTAGCCCGCTTCATATTTGCTGTAAACTTAGAATTAGAGCTGTACCTTATACTGAGTCCTCTCTCTTGTCTCTGAGGGAATAAGCACATGATCTTTTCGAGTTATCCTCTCTTTCGGAAACTTTGCAAAGATCTTTCTCGCGCTCTATCTCCTCTGCTCTTGTCAACTTCGAGTTTCGTCGTGACGCGCGGGAGACGGATGTCATGACGCTCCTAGCCGCTTTGGCTAAAGTCTGCTGAGCAGCGGAGCTTCCCAGCGCTTCTCTTTGCACATTTCGTGCACGCACGCAGGTTCTTCTTTCTCTCTAGGATCCAAGATAAAGTCACCTTTGAGTCACTTTAGTCTTCTCCTTTCACAGAGGTTTGCTTGCTTGGTCAGCCATCGCTTGGCTCAGGTTACAAGTAAGAGGCGGATCTACTCCGCTCTTTGCTTTTTGTGTTCACCTGGGGAGTGTTCGCACGTCTACGCTACGTTCAATTCCTCCCCATCTTATGGTGAGAAGCCTGGAACTGCTTCAGCTTGCCACATTCTGCCTCAGATTAGGCAAGATAATGAAGCTAAGCAAGCACACATAGGATTAGACCCTCTGTCTTAGGCAGCTTTGCGGTATGTGCGCCCATCTATGGTGAAGCTGCATACCTCTTCTTTTCCGCCTTTGGATGAAGCTGCTAAGGCCGCTAAATTTTCGCCTAAGCGGCGAAAAACAAGTCAAGCTATTAAAGCAATCTCAGCTTTTACGGTTTACGGAATCGCTCGCTTTCTCATAGAGTCATAAGCTTTGGTTTTCCGACAGGTCGCCAGAACATGTCCAACTGACTGGTGCACATTCTGACTCAAAAATCTTTAGGGTCACTGAGCCACTGTCCGTCACCTCTCAGACGGAACTTTTCCGGCAAAGCCTACCCCTTACGGTAGTGGCTTCTGTCAGCGACATTCGCTGTGCAACACAAAGGACTCGCAGAAATTCCTTAGTTTCAGCGTTTCATTTTAAGAGGTTACGGAAAGAACTAAAGACACCATGTGGCTAAACTTAGGTTTGGCACAGAAGTTTTTAGCATTGGGTTTGTTTTTTTCCCATACGCAAAAGACAGCGAACTTTTATGTTTTTTGCCAGTATTAAATAGAATCACATTCCTTGAGGTTCAGTGATTCAACTTTGGCATTACGCCTCTCAGGGCCTTCTCCCGCGAGTTATCAAGCTACACTCTTGTTGTAGTCTTCACTGCGGCGGCCCCTGGATTTTTCTTAAATTTGCAATGTGCTAGGAGTTTTCTCCTACATCGCAGAATAGTACGCATTTGTTCGCCCTGTTAAATTCTCTAGCCTTCTCGGCTAAGCCATCGAAGTGACGTCCCACTTGTCACAGTATGGTATAGGCTTCCGGCTTTACCGCGCCTACCCCTCTTTTTATCTGAAGGCTGAATCACGGTATCAGGGATTCAGCTTTGGATACTTTCTCAGGTCTTTCTGCACGCTTTTCTAAGCGGCAATTTAGGCTGAGCCAATTTCGCTCAAAGGGCAGAGGGAGGGTACATCTTACCTTTCCCTCAGCGGTTACCCAACTTTAGGTTTCTAGCACTTGAATTACTAGTTTAAGAAATAGAGAATAATACATGGCTTGCTGTGTCGTACCAGATTTACACGAGGTTTTGTTTAAAAATATTGAACTGCGAGCGAAAGCGAGCTGTTCACTATTTGAAAAAGCAACGAGTGTAAATCTGGTACGACACAGCAAGCCATGTAGTATTCTGTTTATCCTACATACTGTACTTACGTGTATTTTACTGAAAATGTCCTGCATTCGAGGCAGCTAAATTGAAGACGCTTGTTTTGAAACCTCGATCTCTTCTAAAGCCTCGTGCAATCTATTACGTCAAAGCAAAGAAACGTCACTCTGAAAGTTTGGCGTGACGTGTTAGTTCTAAAGATTCATCGAGGGTAATTAGCGAGCGCAATTTGTGTTTCTATAATGACGTTTGTCTCGGTGACTTTGGCATCATAAGCAGTGGAAAAACAGGTCCCTGCCAGATTGGCTTGACATGACCTCATTTACATGATATACACACGTGTGATTTGAACGATTATTATCTCACGGGTGTCTCTCTCACGTATGTAGGATAAACCTTGGTTTTATAGAGGCTTTATCTATCCCTATAGGCCAGTTCTCTTACCTTGAGTATATTCTCTCAAGGCTTCTGAACTAACTCCATGTAATGCGTCTAGCGTTACGGTCATCGGGAAACTGAATATTTAAAGACGCTCACGCACCCCTCTCTCGGGACGGGGAGCGATAGGAGCATAGTTTGAGAGCGGATCAGGTTACTGATACCCTCACGTGTCTTTCACAATTGCGGGCTGGGTTAACATAGAACTAGCACGCAATCAGGTTTTCAATACTCCCGACGTTTCACGCCTGATTTTGCAAAAGGGAAAGTTTACCCTCATCTTTGCAGCCTCGGCATAGTCTTTATCGTTTTTCAGCAAAAGGCCGCAACACGGTCTCGTTCCGACCACCTTAAGCGGCATCGGTCTCGGTTTGCCTACTACCGGGATGGGTGACCGTTTTGAATACGGGCCTGTCAGGCATTCTTTCTAACTTTCAAGCTGCGGCCTTACGGCTTCAGCTATCGTACTGCCGTTTACTCACACTCAAATTCAGCAGTACTTCGCTCCCGCGAGGGCTTCATTTCCGGTTAACAGAAGTTCGCCCTCTTTATTTCAAGCCAGCGTGTAGGGAAATGGGTACTTAGCTCTCACTGATACCACTCCCTTAGCCATTGAGGACAACGGTTGTCTTCTCTGGTGCTTGATTTCCTCTCAGAACTTCAGCCTTTTCTTTGAAAAGATCAGTGACATTCTGTCACACTCTCGCAAACGGATCCTTCCTCCTCACTCATTAGCCTTTTGAGATAAGGCAGTAAGGGAAAGAAGGGGGGGGGGGGGAGTGTTTTTGTATCTCGGACAATTCTCCTTTGGGCTCCGTCCAGACTGTGCGAGATAGAACATGGGCCTACTTCTAGGCCTCATGTGAATTAGGCTATGCTTCTCCCTAATCTTGTCAGTGTGACTTGTTTAGCTCGCATTATAAGATGACAGGTCTCTTTTCACAGAGAGACCATATACTGGATAGGGTTTTCAATACAAAAGATCACAGCAAGACGAGTCTGAGTCTTTTGGTATCGGAGTTTCGATGCTCCACAGGTTTTGAACCGCTGCATTCTACTAGCCTTCATAAACATTACGCGAAACGTTCTCCCTTTTACTCCTAGCTGCAGCGCGCAGAGGTAGCGAGATTCACACATTCTTTGGCTTACAGGGATATGTAGGTTTCAATAGAGTCTCTCTACCTCACTCTGTTTCCGGCCAGACTTCTTAGTCAGGCACCAACAGCTAGGACAACCATCTCTGATGGTTTTATAGTTTTCCTCTTTATAACATTCTCGCCATAGGCGACCCATTGTTATGAATCTGACCAGTTATATCACTATGCTCCTTCCTGTCTTTTACAAGGGGTTTAAGATCATAAGCAAAACTACTCTTATCGTTTTTGAACACAAGGGTAGATAGGGTCATATCTACGTTGGTGCTGAAATCGGTAGGATATTCTGAAGTCCTTGACTCCGCCTACTGGATATCCGTAGGAGCTCTCTATCAACCTTTACCTGCGTGGCTTTTCCAGCGCGCGGCATTACGGTTCTAATGCGCTTCCGGCAATGGTAGCAGCAGGGCGAATTTTTGCCTAACTCCTAGATTGAGCATCCCACCGCCTTTATTAGCAATCTGCTATATGTGAGTTGAGATAAGATATGTAATTTAATTGAAAATGTTAGTAATACATTTTAATTTGATTATATACTTACCCAACTCACATAGTGAATTCCCTCCCACCTTCCCCGCTTTAGTGGGGTTGTTCTAAAAAAAAGAGAGAAGTATTTTTAAACGCTTTCGTGCAAATGAATACAAGATGGCAGCAAGGTCAGGGAGTCACGTGACTTTGTCCTGTTTATGGGTCAAGGTAGCTCTTTTTTTAGGGTTGCCTTCCTTGTTACCAAGGTGATGCGATTCAGCGTCCTAGCACTAGACTGAAGTAAATTGCTATATGTGAGTTGGGTAAGTATATAATCAAATTAAAATTTATTACTACAATTTTCAAATTTTGTCCAAGTATCATTTTTTTGCAGATTGATGACAGAGGTGTCGCTTATGAACTTAATCAAAGCTGTTGATTTTTGGTACGTGTCTTATTTGAAGAAGAATTTTATCCCTCATTGCCATGGGCGTTACGTGTGAAAGAAATTCAACAAGGAAATCCCAGTTTGAACGTGAAACAGCCAGGCTGTGGATTTTTGGCACGTGTTTGAGTTGAAGAATACTTTTATACCTAAATGACATGGGCGTTACGTGTGAAATAAATTCAACAAGGAAATCCCAGTGTGAACACAAAACAGCAAGGCTTTTGATTTTTGCCACGTGTTTGAGTCGAACGATACTCAGTTTGTTATTCCGTGTGAAGCCCGAACAGATCTGAAGTGAAGAACACGATCAGTGACAGGAGAAGGAATGTCACTTGAAATGAAGACAACCGCCCTTGCAGTAGGTATCTCGCAAACTCACCGCCCCATTTCATTTGCATTTTATTTAATTACTGTGTACTTGTACTCTGATAGCTACAGTAAATACATAAAAGACAGGCAGGCAGGCAGACAGACAAGCAGACATGCAGGCAGGCAGGCAGGCAGACAGACAGGACAGACCGGACAGACAAGACAGACAGGACAGACAGGACAGACGAGACAGGACAGACAGACAGGACAGACAGGACAGACCAGACAGACCAGACAGACAGACAGGACAGACAGACGGACCAGACAGACGGACAGACAGACAGGAGAGACAAGACAGACAGACAGGACAGACAGACAGGACAGACAGACCAGACAGACGGACAGACAGACCAGACAGACGGACAGACAGGACAGACAGACAGGACAGACAGGACAGACAGACAGACAGACCAGACAGACAGACAAGACAGACAGACAGACAGACAGGACTGGACAGGACAGACAGGACAGGACAGACAAGACAGACAGACAGACAGACAGACAGACAGACAGACAGACAAGACAGACAGACAGACAGACAGGACAGGACAGGACAGGCACAAAGAGTAATCATGCAGTTTGATGCATTTGTTGACATTCTGTTAAGTAGCTGAAGATTCGATCACCTTAGATATTTGGCGATATATGTGATATGAGCACCAAGAATAGTGATGTCCCCGAAGATAAGGACGCAAATGATAAAGATAAAATGCCAAATTTGAAATACAACGAAATGAGGGTAATACATTCATATTGTCTTGCATTTCACGTACGTTTTCGTTTTGGTAACTGAGAAGTAATTGACGTGCCTTTCAATAACTACAGCAGAGAGCTGTGACAGTACCCTCAGGTACCGCTCTGTTGACGGCACATGCAACAATCTGAACAACCCTAGCTGGGGAAGCAGCGGTCAGAACTTCCTACGCCTCCTGGACCCCGTGTACGATGACGGTAAGCCGTACGTGATGACAAGCTGAGACGTGTACGATGACGGTAAGCCGCGATGACAGTTAGCCGTGATGACAGCTGTGGCGTGTAGGATGACGGTTAGCCGTGATGACAGCTGTGACGTGTAGGATGACGGTAAGCCGTGATGAAAGCCGAGACGTGTAGGATGACAGTGATACCCCCATTCCACACATCCGTTCTAGGTCCCGTTCCCGTATCGACCAAGGAACGGCACGGGAATGGGAGAGATCAGGGAGGGACCTTAATGGAACGCCAATGGACGTTAACGGAACTCATTTGAACGGTAGGAACGGTTGGGACGGGTGAGTTCGGGGTGCATGTTCAAAATTGTAGCCATTCCCCGCCCGTTCCAAATGAACGGTAATGGAACCTTAACACGTCGGCAACGGAACTCATGGACCGCATTCCACACATCCGTTCTAGCTTCCGTTCCCAGCCGTCCTGAGGACAGCTGCCACTATGGTCAGACGCTGGTCAAAGATGCCAAAAACGGCCGTTTGCGCAGCGTCTCATTGTTGTGAAAGCCGTCCTCAGAACGACTGGGAACGGAAGCTAGAACGGTTGTGTGGAATGGGTGACGGTAAGCCGTGATGACAGCTGAGACGTGCAGGATGACGGTAAGCCGTGATGACAGCTGAGACGTGTAGGATGACGGTAAGCCGTGATGACAGCTGAGACGTGTAGGATGACGGTAAGCCGTGATGACAGCTGAGACGTGTAGGATGACGGTAAGCCGTGATGACAGCTGAGACGTGTAGGATGACGGTAAACCGTGATGACAGCTGTCACGTGTAGGATGACAGTAAGCCGTGATGACAGCTGAGACGTGTTGAATGACAGTAAGCCAAAATGACAGCTGAGACGTATAAGAAGACGGTAAGACGTGAATAAAGCTGAGACGTGTAGGAGTTTGGTAGGCCGTGATGACATCTGTGACGTTAGAGATGACAGTAAGCCATGATGAAATCTGAGACGTGTACGATGACGGTAAGCCGTGATGACACATATGACGTGCAGGATGACGGTACGCCGTGTTGACAGCTGTGACGTGTTGGATGACGGTAAGCCGTGTTGACAGCTGTGACGTGTACGATGACGGTAAGCCGTGTTGACAGCTGTGACGTGTACGATGACGATAAGCCGTGATGACAGCTGTGACGTGTAGGATGAATGTAAGCCGTGGTGACAGCTGTGACGTGTAGGATGACGGTAAGCCGTGATGACAGCTGTGACGTATAGGATGACGGTAAGCCGTGATGACAGCTGTGACGTATAGGATGTTGGTAAGGCGTGATGACAGCTAAGACGTGTACGATGACGGTAAGCCGTGTTGACAGCTGTGACGTGTACGATGACGGTAAGCCGTGTTGACAGCTGTGACGTGTACGATGACGGTAAGCCGTGATGACAGCTGTGACGTGTACGATGACGGTAAGCCGTGTTGACAGCTGTGACGTGTAGTATGACGATAAGCCGTGATGACAGCTGTGACGTGTAGGATGAATGTAAGCCGTGGTGACAGCTGTGACGTGTAGGATGACGGTAAGCCGTGATGACAGCTGTGACGTATAGGATGACGGTAAGCCGTGATGACAGCTGTGACGTATAGGATGTTGGTAAGGCGTGATGAAAGCTGAGACGTGTACGATGACGGTAAGCCGTGTTGACAGCTTTGACGTGTAGTTTGACGGTAAGCCGTGATGACAGCTGTGACGTGTAGTATGACGATAAGCCGTGATGACAGCTGTGACGTGTAGGATGAATGTAAGCCGTGGTGACAGCTGAGACGTGTAGGATGACGGTAAGCCGTGGTGACAGCTGTGACGTGTAGGATGAATGTAAGCCGTGGTGACAGCTGTGACGTGTAGGATGACGGTACGCCGTGTTGACAGCTGTGACGTATAGGATGACGGTAAGCCGTGATGACAGCTGTGACGTATAGGATGTTGGTAAGGCGTGATGAAAGCTGAGACGTGTACGATGACGGTAAGCCGTGTTGACAGCTTTGACGTGTAGTTTGACGGTAAGCCGTGATGACAGCTGTGACGTGTAGTATGACGATAAGCCGTGATGACAGCTGTGACGTGTAGGATGAATGTAAGCCGTGGTGACAGCTGAGACGTGTAGGATGACGGTAAGCCGTGGTGACAGCTGTGACGTGTAGGATGAATGTAAGCTGTGATGACAGCTGTGACGTGTAGGATGACGGTACGCCGTGTTGACAGCTGAGACGTGTAAGGATGACGGTAAGACGTGTTGACAGCTGTGACGCGGGAGAGGTTGGAGGTTTGGCGGAGAGATGGGGTGGTGAGATTCAGGGGGAAGGTGGGAGAAGATATTTATCTGACGCTAGCACATTCAATAACCTAAACCGGAGCGTTGACGTTAGTTTCATCCAGATCGAATCATTGGCTGAAAAATAATAATGTACCCAAGCGAAGGGACGTAGGGGAAGGGCCCCTAATATGGACCACCTTTTGTTTATTGCTGATAACTAGCTTGTTTTCTTGCGAAGAAGTTTCATTTTGTGGTTGGTAGTCCTTCTCTCTTAGTTTAAAAGTTAGGCCTAATTAGAGTGAAATAGCTTTGATAGACCGTCAGCAAAAATTAAATACAGAAAAAATCACAAATGGTCCATATTAGGAGCCTGGGCGCCCAATATGGACCAGTGAAGCGGCCCTCACGAATCACTGTAAAAAGCCCTCTATACTTCAAAGTAACATGATATAACTTAGTGTGCAAGTCAGACTAATTCAAATATGCTTTAGATTTAGCAGTTCCGGGTTGATGAAAGCATTATTTGAAGCACACCAGGAAACTGAAGAAGCTTATCAAAAACAGAGTGAAAATAAGTGAAATTATCAACTTCCACAAAAAAAAGACTATTTGTTATATTTGTTTTAAATCTCGAGGGCTAGTTATAGGTTATTTTCAGCAAGCTTCTTAATGAATTAATGAAAATAGCCTTTAGTTTTTATTTTCTTCGATTTGTTGAAGGTGGTCCATATTAGGGGACTCACACATACTTTGAGGTTTTGCTATTATTTTTTGTTTGCAGCAGAAACTCGGGGTACACACTGTTAAAATGTTACAAATACTGTTTTAGCTGTCATATATAGCCATTTTTGTGTTATGAAAGCTTTGGCTGTGGACAGAAACGAGTCCGTTTTAGGCAGCAAATTTAGAGTGAACGCTGCCAAAAGTGAAAAAAAGCGAAAAAGCCTAACGGTTTTGAGGTTTGTGTTTCTGCAACTGTTTTGACATGTGCAACTTATCCAGAGAGCGTGAATAAAGCGAATGAAATTGTTTTGAGCGCTCTAGCGCCGTTAGTTTGTCAGAACTGGAGGTGGTCCATATTAGGAGCCGGTCCATATTAGGAGCCTTTCCCCTTACCAAAATCAGCAAACAAGAAGTGTTATGTTATTTTTATTAATATTTTATTTAAAAAAAACACAGGACATATATACCCCTTTTGTAAATCCAGTTTCGCATGTTTTCATTCAATTGATGTATTATTTTTCATTTTGGAACGTTTGTAAATCAACCCCGTCCGAGTGATGTATGACGTGAGTTTGGCGGTATATTATAACGTCATCATTACGTCACAGAACATCTTGCACGTGCAACCCACCTGTACTCGCTCTGTACTCCACCAGGTGCACAAAGCCCGAGACAGAAGAAG
>NC_090256.1:75117869-75130369 GCF_037325665.1 Littorina saxatilis | reverse complement strand
ACCACTGGAGGTAGGCCTTTACTGTGTGGAAGCTTTGGGATGAGGACACCACTGGAGGTAGGCCTTTACTGTGTGGAAGCTTTGGGATGAGGACACCACTAGAGGTAGGCCTTTACTGTGTGGAAGCTTTGGGATGAGGACACCACTGGAGGTAGGCCTTTACTGTGTGGAAGCTTTGGGATGAGGGACACCACTGGAGGTAGGCCTTTACTGTGTGGAAGCTATGGGATGAGGACACCACTGGAGGTAGGCCTTTACTGTGTGGAAGCTTTGGGATGAGGACACCACTGGAGGTAGGCCTTTATTGTGTGGAAGCTTTGGGATGAGGGACACCTCTGGAGGTAGGCCTTTACTGTGTGGAAGCTATGGGATGAGGACACCACTGGAGTTAGGCCTTTACTGTGTGGAAGCTTTGGGATGAGGGACACCACTGGAGGTAGGCCTTTACTGTGTGGAAGCTTTGGGATGAGGACACCACTGGAGGTAAGCCTTTATTGTGTGGAAGCTATGGGATGAGGACACCACTGGAGGTAGGCCTTTACTGTGTGGAAGCTTTGGGATGAGGGACACCACTGGAGGTAGGCCTTTACTGTGTGGAAGCTTTGGGATGAGGACACCACTAGAGGTAGGCCTTTACTGTGTGGAAGCTTTGGGATGAGGACACCACTAGAGGTAGGCCTTTACTGTGTGGAAGCTTTGGTATGAGGACACCACTGGAGGTAGACCTTTACTGTGTGGAAGCTTTGGGATGAGGACACCACTAGAGGTAGGCCTTTACTGTGTGGAAGCTTTGGGATGAGGACACCACTGGAGGTAGGCCTTTATTGTGTGGAAGCTTTGGGATGAGGGACACCACTGGAGGTAGGCCTTTACTGTGTGGAAGCTTTGGGATGAGGACACCACTAGAGGTAGGCCTTTACTGTGTGGAAGCTTTGGGATGAGGACACCACTGGAGGTAGGCCTTTACTGTGTGGAAGCTTTGGGATGAGGGACACCACTGGAGGTAGGCCTTTACTGTGTGGAAGCTTTGGGATGAGGGACAGCACTGGAGGTAGGCCTTTATTGTGTGGAAGCTTTGGGATGAGGGACACCACTGGAGGTAGGCCTTTACTGTGTGGAAGCTTTGGGATGAGGGACAGCACTGGAGGTAGGCCTTTATTGTGTGGAAGCTTTGGGATGAGGGACACCACTGGAGGTAGGCCTTTACTGTGTGGAAGCTTTGGGATGAGGACACCACTGGAGGTAGGCCTTTATTGTGTGGAAGCTTTGGGATGAGGGACACCACTGGAGGTAGGCCTTTACTGTGTGGAAGCTTTGGGATGAGGACACCACTGGAGGTAGGCCTTTATTGTGTGGAAGCTTTGGGATGAGGACACCACTGGAGGTAGGCCTTTACTGTGTGGAAGCTTTGGGATGAGGACACCACTGGAGGTAGGCCTTTACTGTGTGGAAGCTTTGGGATGAGGACACCACTGGAGGTAGGCCTTTATTGTGTGGAAGCTTTGGGATGAGGACACCACTGGAGGTAGGCCTTTACTGTGTGGAAGCTTTGGGATGAGGACACAAGTGAATGAAGAAGTACACAGTGTAATCCACTTCTGATCAGGACGATTCTTTACGGAAAGGTGTCATTTTATTATTATTGCTGTTCGTTTGGTTGGAAAACCAAATGGTCGTTGACTAGAAAAAGGAATGCTTATTTCCGTGACTATAGAAGTAACATGAGAACTCCTATTTATATTGCATGGACAAAGCTAACGTTATTTTTACCTCCTCCAGGCAAACTTCTGGTTGAAAGAGACAACTATTTGCCAGAGTCGGACACCAACTTCTGCATCAAGGATTCTGACGACGATTACTGCCTCCAAGCTGGTAAGTTTGAATTTCTTTGAAGATAATCACCCACAATTCCTCCTTCACAATAAGACATGTGTAGTTGAAACATGGAGGCAACGTTCGTTTTTCTTCCTGAAACCGGGTATACGAAAGGAGGATGACATTTGGAAGTTCCCTGCTCTGTCCCACGCTGCAGGACAAGACTGTGTAAGAGTTACTCGAAA
The DNA here is from genome assembly GCF_037325665.1 of Littorina saxatilis. Taxonomy (NCBI): domain Eukaryota; kingdom Metazoa; phylum Mollusca; class Gastropoda; order Littorinimorpha; family Littorinidae; genus Littorina; species Littorina saxatilis. The sequence continues at coordinate 75,128,309 of NC_090256.1, read as the reverse complement.
CAAACCTCAAATAGATCTTTGAGCACATCTTTGGAGATGAAGATGCTTCCTTAATGAGGAAAGGGTACAGGGGCCGTGGAGGGCTCTGTTGGGGCCCAGGTACAAGGTCCCTATGGGGGTTCTGGAGGGGGGGGGGGGGGCAACAGTGTTGAAATTTAGCATTTGAAAGCATTTTCTGCTTGAGAAAATAGAGGGACATTTATCGGTGTGGGTGGGGGTTGGGGGTGGGGGATGAGGACTTCCGGTAACCCCCCAGGTCCAGTTCGTTAACCTTACAACAACAATTTCACCTTCTGTGTGATTCACCAGTACTCAAATTTGGGAACCCTGAAAACATTGTACGTTACTATAGCAAGTTGTTTCCCCTCCAAGGTGATTCCCGTGTCAACGTGTACCCCGGGCTGGGAGCTCTGCACACGATATTCATGCGTTACCATAACTACGTGGCGGGCGAGCTGGAAACCAACAATCCAACTTGGACCAACGATGACCTGTTCAACTACGCCAGGAAAATCGTTATCGCCGTTCTGCAGCATATTACCTTTGATGGTAGGAGTTCGGAATATGTGTTTCATGTTCAGTACACTGGTGCTGTCAGGGTAAACTACTCTTATAATTTGTAACTCATATTTGTTCTTAATACTTTGGTATTATGACAGACAACTACCAGCCTAAATGGCATTAGAATTCTACGATCTTTGTCTGAAGATTGCATTGGTACATTAGAGTTACCATAAAGATCACAGTGGTAATCATGTTCTTTATTTACACACACGCTCATACGCAGGCAGACACACACACACACACACGCACACACACATATACAATACAAACACAAACGCACGTACGCACGCAGGCACACACACACACACACACACACACACACACACACACACACACACACACACACACACACACACACACGCACGTACTTAGGCACGGACCTTCACACACGCAAGCACACACCACCACAAGCACCACCCCCCCCCCCCCCACTCCTCCCCCCAACCTCCACCCATACCCTAACAATCATACACCTCTCTAACCTTCTACACACACACTCTTTTTCCAAAGAATACCTCCCCGCTGTGCTCGGGAACGACACCCTGGCCGAGTATGGTATCTCCTCCGACTACGCTTACAACGACAGCTGCGACGCCACCCTCTACAACGTCTTCTCTACTGCTGCATTCCGCTTCGGACACTCCATGGTGCCAGACGGTCTGCTGATCGACGGTCAGGTGGTGGAGAGTCTGGACCTGTTCCTGCGGCCACACAGCGTGCTGACTTCCCTCGACAGCCTCGTGTCCGGCCTGGCCAGCAGCCGGGCGGAGGAAGTTGACCGTTGGTACTCAGAAGGTAACACACACACACACACACACACACGCACGCACGCACACACACACACACACACACACACACACACACACACACACACACACACACAATATTCATGCCCTTAATGGGTTTTTTTCCGTGAGGGCGTCAAGCAACCGTAGTATTATTCACCAAACTGAGTCTAGTGGCCACTCTGACATTGAAAAAAGAAGAGAGAGAGAGAGAGAGAGAGAGAGAGAGAGAGAGAGAGAGAGAGAGAGAGAGAGAGAGAGAGAGAGAGAGAGAGATAGGTAGATAGATAGCATTTGTGTGTAAAAGAGCTGCGTATTCCCTAATAAATGTGCAAGTATGACAGACCAACTTTAAAGAGATGTTCTTTGGTGGCACGGCCATGACTTCTATATCAATGCACATCCTGTGCGCCAAAGTTGTAAGCATTGTCTCACAAAGTGCCAGGGATGACGGACATGACTTCTATATCAATGCACATCCTGTGCGCCAAAGTTGTAAGCATTGTCTCACAAAGTGCCAGGGATGACGGACATGACTTCTATATCAATGCACATCCTGTGCGCCAAAGTTGTAAGCATTGTCTCACAAAGTGCCAGGGATGACGGACATGACTTCTATATCAATGCACATCCTGTGCGCCAAAGTTGTAAGCATTGTCTCACAAAGTGCCAGGGATGACGGACATGACTTCTATATCAATGCACATCCTGTGCGCCAAAGTTGTAAGCATTGTCTCACAAAGTGCCAGGGATGACGGACAACTTGTTTGAACTGATTTTCTATATTTGTTTGGGGAGGGGGGAGGGGGGGGGGGGGTCATGGACTTCTCGCTCAGTGAACATCCTGTATATTGCTGGCAAAGAGGCGTTCTTTGTGGGAATGGACAATGATACATCTCTTCGTGCACACCGTACGCGGCAGAGTAAAAGCCATTATTCCCCCCTCTGCTTCTTTCTCTTTGTAAACGTGTAGGGCTAGTTATTTTTCGGTAACTTACCCAACAACCAAAATCACTTACCCAACAAGGGGCCTGAATCCTCGATAGCTCACAGGTTGATGAGCTAGACTTTGAGGGAACTACTTTAGCGATTGAAAAGTTCCGAACGCTCTAATACAAACACACTGCATTTAAACCAGCAACTACAGGCTTGAACACATTAATCTCCATATAAAATCCATTAGTTTGGTTGTTTTCTAAATCCAAATCTAACGATCAGTACAGAGAAACTCGCTTTAGATCTCTTATGAGTGCAAGCAAACTTCCAAGGCAAGTAACTCTCGTACTCTGTCTAGCGATAAGACTTTCCCCTTCCAAATTTTCTGAACTGAGTTGCTTGGACAAAAGACTGCAATCCGACGGTTAGTTTTCGACAATATTTCATTTTATAAACAGATCACACGCAACCAAGTGCACAGATCTCATCAATTTAAAGAACAGGCAGCGGTTTCATTCACTATTTTGCCCCAGAAAAGTGAACTTCATACAGTTTTTAAGTTGGAACACGGGTGCAAAAGTTCGTCTGCTAGTCCCATTCGAAGAAAGAACATTTCCTAAGCGATACCAAAACATGAACAGAACACACATTATCCTACATACGTGAGAGAGACATTCGTGAGATAATAATCGTTCAAATCACACATGTGTATATCATGTAAATGAGGTCATGTCAAGCAAGTCTGGCTGGGACCTGTTTTTCCACTGCTTATGATGCCGAAGTCACCGAGACAAACGTCATTATAGTAAACAAAAGTGCGCTCGCTAATTACCCTCGATGAATTTTTAGAACTAACACGTCACACCACACGTTCAGAGTGACGTTACTTTACTTTGACGTAAGATTGCACGAGGCTTTAGAAGAGATCGAGGTACCAAAACAAGCGTCTTCAATTTTCAGTAAAATACACGTAATTACAGTATGTAGGATAAACAGAATACTACATGGCTTTTTCAAATAGTGAACAGCTCGCTTTCGCTCGCAGTTCAATATTTAAAAAAAAACAAACTCGTGTAAATCTGGTACGACACAGCAAGCCATATACCCCCGCGGGTTAGGGGGAGTCCCATATTGGTTGGGACGAACGATAAAGAATTTACCCGATGCTCCCCAGCATGTCGTAAGAGGCGACTAACGGATTTTGTTTCTCCTTTTACCCTTAAGTGTTTCTTGTATAGAATATAGTCAATTTTTGTAAAAGCAGTATGTAAGAAATGTTAAGTCCTTTGACTTTGTACTGGAAACTTGCATTCTCCCAGTAAGGTAATATATTGTACTACGTTGCAAGCCCCATGAGCAAATTTTTGATTAGTGCTTTTGTGAACAAGAAACAATTGACAAGTGGCTCTATCCCATCTCCCCCCTTTCCCCGTCACGATATAACCTTGAATGGTTGAAAACGACGCTAAACACCAAATAAAGAAAGAAATAAAGCAAGACATATAGTATTCTCTCTCTATCTGCCTTTTCCTCACAGCAGAATAACAACATAACTGTGTACTTGATTTTAGTCCAAAACAGGGAAACTGACAAGTACAGAATTGAATGATTTTCCCTGAACTATACAATCGCGCATTATTCAATCGCCTGCGCAGGTAGACTAGTTGAGTGAATAGGATTCGGTCAAACTTTCGCACAAAAACTCCTCTTTTCTTTGAATAACTGAAGAAAGGAGGAATAAAGAGGTTACACACCTCGTCTCTGTGATTATTAAAAATAATGGTCTCAGTTCGCGGTCATGAAAAAGCTCGCTGAAGCTCGCATTTTTCATGATCCGCTAGCTTCGACCATTATTTTTAATAATCACAGAGGCTCGGCATGTAACCTCTACTTCTCTCATTACGTTACAGGAATGACGGATCACCTGTTTGAAGAGGCGCCTTTCGAGGGCTTTGACATCGCGGCCCTTAACATACAACGGGGGCGTGACCACGGCCTGCCCTCCTACAACGATTGGAGGGTCAAGTGTGGCTTGGACAGAGTGGCCTCCTTCACTGAACTGCCCGAGGACGCTCAACGCAGATACGAGACGGTGTACGGGTGAGTGCTGCCGGTGGTGAAAGTGTGTGCGGGATGGGGGGGGGGGGGCAGGTTGTGTGGGCAGGGTTTGTGCGTGCGTGTGCGTGGACATGTCTGAGTGTGTGTGTGTGTGTGTGTGTGTGTGTGTGTGTGTGTGTGTGTGTGTGGGTATAGTATGTGTGTGTGTGTGTGTGTGTGTTAGTGTACGTGTGTATGTGTGTGTGTGTGTGTGTGTGTGTGTATTTGGGCAGTAACCATGTGAGTTCAACAATGGCATTTGGAAAATGACCAGTTACCGTGTAACATTTTTGGTGGCAGGGACACGGATAACATTGACCTGTACAGCGGATCGCTGACGGAAACATGGGTATCTGGTGGCATAGTGGGTCCGACCTATGCCTGTCTGTTGGGCCAGCAGTTCTCTAATCTCAGAAAATGCGACCGCTTTTTTTGGGAGACCACAGACCCTGTCACTGGCTTTGACACTGGTAAGATTTAAGATGTGTGTCCCGTCGCGATATAACCTTGAATGGTTGAAAACGACGTTAAACACCAAATAAAGAAAGAAAGAAAGAACATGTGTGTCATTCAGGTAGAAAGTTTAATGGTTCAGAAATCTTTGGGAAGGGCCTGTGTTTGAGTATACTATACACACTCGTGCAGATCGTAAAAGGTGTATGATAAAGCTTGAATGAAAAATGTGTTGATTGATTATTTTATTCATCAATAGATTTATTGATAAATAACAAATTAATACATTGATACACATATACATCAATGAATGAATGTATGATTGAATGAATGATTCAATCAATCAGTCAATCAATCAGCCAGCCAATCAATCAATCAATCATCATCGATCAATCAATCAATCAATCAATCAATCAAATGTCCGAATGGATCTGAACTATTCAGGCATTTATGTTGTATTGAGTAAAAACATGCATAATATTAAGGTGTTATTATCTCACACTTTTTTCAGACCGTCAGAGGGAACAGATCCAAAGAACCATGCTGTCTCATGTCATCTGTCGCACCACGGGCATCACGAGCATTCAGGATCGTGTCTTCGATGTGCCTGACAGCAGCAGGTAGCTTTCTGTTGTAATATATGCATTTTGGATTTAATATTGCATGAAATTCAATATTATCTTACTTTATTGTGACTTATATAAATATATTCACAATCAAAAAACAAGAAAGGTAGGTTGTTGCAGAGACATACATACAGAGATGCAAAGCGAGGGCCGCTGGCGTGAACTCTTGGGCTACCGCGCTCGGTCAGCGTGACCTCGCGCGATTGTTAGCCATCATCCCGTACTAAGTTGTTGTTCGCTTGCTCTCTGACACCGATTTGAAGTGCTTTTCTGTCATATTTCTTTGGATATATCCAGCTTCAGACGAGAGATATCAGTGGTAAGTAAACTTGATTCATATTCTGTAGCTTCAATAGTGTGCACACGAACGCATTTGAGAGGATTGGCTTCCCGAAGTGAGTCAAAAACGGTTCCTTCGGTTCTTGCGGCCATTGTTTTTAAGTCCATTGTGCGTGGAGGCAATGTTTGGGAGCTAATATTTTCTTTTGTGCGAAACTTTGCTTTCCCTTGACTGGCAAATGCATTACTGGTGTATACATTAATCTGTTTGTATAATTTTTGACGCGCTGTAATTAAATTTGATGCTTTTAAGTCTCACTCAAGTGGTTCTCGCACTTACACTGGCGTGTGGATAAAAAGTTTTTGAGGAGAAATGAGCGAAATTGCTTACTTTAGGATTCATCTTCTAATCACCAAATAATGCAATATTATCCCCCCCTCTGCTTCTTTCTCTCTGTAAACTTGTAGGGCTAGTTATTTTTCGGTAACTTACCCAAACAACCAAAATCACTTAACCAATAACGGGCCTGAATCCTCGATAGCTCATGGGTAGAGACTGTACACATTGTGGATCTACTTTTTGCGACTCAAAAGTTCAGAACACTCTAATGTACAAAATATACATTTCTGGAGCAAACAATACAACCATGCCGCATTTAAACCAGCAACTACAGGCTTGAACACATGAATCTCAATATAAAATCCATGAGTTTGGTTGTTTTCTGAATTCAGATCTGCAGTGCACAATCGTTTATCGCTAGCAAGATTCCAAGGAAAAGTAACTCTCATACTTTGTCTACCGACACGAGTAGTTCCCCTTCCAGATTTCGGCTGCATCGACGAGACTGCAATCCGACGGTCAGTTTTCAACAATATTTCATTTTATAAACAGATCACACGCAATCAATTGCAAACATTTAATCAACTTAAAGAACATGCAGCGGTTTCATACACTAGTTTGCCCCAGAAAACTAAACTTCATACAGTTTTTAACGTTGGAACACGGGTGTAAAACTTCGTCTGCTAGTCACATTCGAGGAAAGAACATTTCCTGAGCGATACCAAAACATGAACAGAACACACACTATCTGCCTTTACCGCCACAGCAGAATGACAACATAACTGTGTACTTGATTTTAGTTCAAAACATGGAAACTGACAAGACGTGTTAACAAAATTGAATGATTTGCACGGAACTATACAACCGCGCATTAATCGATCGCCTGCGCAGGTAGACTGTTTGGGTGAATATGATTCGATCAAACTTTCGCACAAAAACTCCTCTTTTCTTTGAATAACTGAAGAAAGGAGGGATAAAGAGGTTACATACCTCGTCTCAGTGATTATCAAAAATAATGGTCTCAGTTCGCGGTCATGAAAAAGCTCGCTGAAGCTCGCATTTTTCATGATCCGCTAACTTCGACCATTATTTTTGATAATCACTGAGACTCGGCATGTAACCTCTACATCTTCTTCTTGTGATTTTCTGTTTCTCTTGAGTGCAAATAATCAACATTTTGCATGTTTTATTATCTATGATTTTCTATGAAACAGTTATAACTCTTTAAAAACACAACAATTGCCAGCTTGGCGCCAGTCATGGGAGGACTACTTGCCCCTGCCGTAGGCGAAGAGTAGGGGAGACCGGGGCTAGTCCGCCTACTTTTATGCTTTTGGTAGCATAACTGGTGAGTTTGATGAACTAGAAGACTGATTTTTTATTTTACATCAAGACAAATGTGTAGCTGATATCAATGTGCAGACAGTTTTTATGTTCGCATGAACATTTGTTGTACATACTGCTTTAAGTAGACCTACCCTAACGTAGGCGAACTTGGGGGAAGTCCGCCGCTCTCATCCCATAGTATGTACAAGACTAGTAGTGGGCAAGCTTTAGTGGGAAAGCTTTTTTACTTCCCTTCAATATTCAGGTTCAAAAATGCCAATGACAAAATACGAAAGAATGTAACACAAAATTACGTTAGGGGAGACCGGGGCTAGTCCGCCTACTTTTATGCTTTTGGTAGCATAACTGGCGAGGAGACCGGGGCTAGTCCGCCTACTTTTATGCTTTTGGTAGCATAACTGGCGAGTTTGATGAACTAGAAGACTGATTTTTTTATTTTACATCAAGACAAATGTGTAGCTGATATCAATGTACAGACAGTTTTTATGTTCGCATGAACATTTGTTGTACATACTGCTCACGGCGGACATGCCCCATGACATATAGGCGGACTTGCCCCCGCACGGGCAGGCAACTCTAGTGCCAGATAGCGAGCACAACATGGGAAGGAAGAAGCAAAACTTTCGTCAGAACTCACGCACTTTCACTCGACACCAAGACTAAGTATTTGTTCTCAGAGGTAATGCATCAAAACCTAAGTCAACTCCAATGCATTCATGTTACAAAAATGAAGAAAAACACTTTTTGTGATCTGTACTCACGATCTATGGGCGCGCAACCTCTGAACTTCTGCAGGATATGGCGGGAAGAAGGGACACCACTCTCACATGGTGTGAATGACTAAAAGGTGGCAAACGTAAGAATAAACAGACAAAGACGGATGTGCCCCGGGGGCGGACTAGCCCCGGTCTCCCCTACGCGAACAATTGCCAGCTTGGCGCCAGTGGGAGGATTACTTGCCCCTGCCGTAGGCGAGGATAACGCGAGCGGGAAGACAGCGCTTCGCATCTCTTCTATCTATGTCTCTGGTTGTTGGAACGTTTGTAATTGACAAAACAATACATTCACAAATATATCGACCCAACGGTCTTTACAGTGCACAGACAAACGATGAGTAACGAGAACTTAGCTTGATCCAATGTGTCAGCCGTTGGGAAAGTCCCAAGCGAATGAAATGTAATGAAATTCTCGTTACTCATTGTTTTTAAATATATTTACGTTATTTTGTTGGTTACTTTTTTCTATTGTCAATTTTTTTTCTCTCTCCATTTTGCACGCGAAAGTAGAAGGAAGTAATCGGAGGCGGGAGCGGAATTTGTTTGTTTGTTTGTTTGTTTGTTTGTTTGTTGTCTGCGAAAAAGAAAGAGCAGAGACAAAAATAAAACAATCGTAAACCAAATAATAAATTGAAGAGCGAGAAAAGTTAGTTTCTAAATGTGTCTTTACTGTTGTGGGTTGATATTGTATTTGTCATATGTTCGTGCAGGGACCTATATTTAGAGGTCTATGGTTCATTATGCTCATGTACTGAAAGCAGTCAAACTAATGAAATTCACATAAAGATTAAATAGTAATTTGAAGATTTTAACATAGCGTTGCTATATATTATTACCCCGTTTGTGCGATTTTAGGAATCTTAGACAAAAGTATCGTAAAACACAAGAAACAGAAAAAACCCGGAAGGTAGTGCTCTCTACGTTTCCATCTTTATCTCCGCGCCCTTTGTATGATTCCCTTCCATTTCCTCTTCCTTCCAGCTTTCTGCACGTTATTTGTCAGTTCATCCTAGTCACGTACGTTTGACCGTTTTCTTTTACGTCCCTGTTCCTATAACATCGCTTATCAGGCGCTAGGCCTTTCAAGGTTCCGAGCCAACGTGTAGACATTCCCTCATCTTGCACTCAGTGACACGAGTTTCATATTGCGTACAAGTTCTTCGTGCACCAAGGGCGATTTGTGTCCAAGAGTTCGGATAAGGGCAAACGGCTGTGTTGAAGATACTTTGGACACACTAGAACGTCGTGAAAGTACCATTGTGCCACAATTAAAGCTGTTCTATATATTTTACAGAGGAATTTAATTTCGAAGATACCTGCATTTTTATATAAACACGGAACGCATTGGAATAATACAATTATGCAGCACTTGAAAATGCTTGAACATGCCCTATGAAGTATACATTAGGAGAATATGATTCAAAATATACAATATGAACACAGAGTTTTGTATCAACAGTTAAAAACAAGTCGCGTAAGGCGACGAAAATACATTTAGTCAAGTAGCTGTCGAACTCACAGAATGAAACTGAACACAATGCAATTTTTCAGCAAGACTGTATACTCGTGGCATCGTCAGTCCACCGCTCATGGCAAAGGCTGTGAAATTGACAAGAAGAGCGGGGTAGTAGTTGCGCTAAGAAGAATAGCACGCTTTTCTGTACCTCTCTTTACACCCCCGGTATAGGGGTGTGTATAGGTTTCACTCGATGTGTTTGTTTGTGTGTTTGTTTGTGTTCGCATATAGATCTCAAGAATGAACGGACCGATCGTCACCAAACTTGGTGAACAGGTTCTATACATTCCTGAGACGGTCCTTAAAAAAATTGGGACCAGTCAAACACACGGTTAGGGAGTTATTGGTGGATTAAGATTAAGACTGACATATTATTTGGGTGTGTGTTGGTGTTCGCATATAGATCTCAAGAATGAACGGACCGATCGTCACCAAACTTGGTGAACAGGTTCTATACATTCCTGAAACGGTCCTTACAAAAATTGGGACCAGTCAAACACACGGTTAGGGAGTTATTGGTGGATTAAAATTATACAACGACTTATAGAGGCACACCCCCGTTAGTCAAAGGGAAATAACCATTCTCACTGCCACCAACTGAGAAGGTTATTTCCCTTTATAGGGGGTGTTTTTCCTATCGGAGGAATTTCTTGTTGTTTTAACTTTCTGAGCGTGTTTTTAATCCAAACATATCATATCTATATGTTTTTGGAATCAGGAA
>NC_090256.1:74955369-75112869 GCF_037325665.1 Littorina saxatilis | reverse complement strand
AGTACAGAAAAGCGTGCTATCCTTCTCAGCGCAAATGCTACCCCGCTCTTCTTGTCAATTTCACTGCCTATGCCGTGAGCGGTGGACTGACGATGCTACGAGTATACGGTCTTGCTGCGTTGCATTGCGTTCAGTTTCATTCTGTGAGTTCGACAGCTACTTGACTAAATGTTGTATTTTCGCCTTACGCGACTTGTTCTTCCTCTTCCGGTTTCCTGTTTTTGAGAAAATGCGCATCCGCAGATCGTTTTTTCGAGAGTTTTTTCTTCTTCTTCCTGTTCCGGTTGATTTGAGAAAGCGTAGATTCAGTCGGCAGAAAGTGCAATTTTGTAGTCTTCCAGCCCTGAAGTTGCTTTTGAGTGTTCGAAGAAAGAGTGTAAAGGTTCTAAGGATTACATCGGGCACACAAACACGCGATTTTCCTTTTTTCCCCCTTTGATTTGAACGCGTGCGCAGATCGTTTTTTGCGAGTATGTTTGTACTTCTTCCTCTTCCGCTTTCCTTCTTCGTTCCATGTAAACGCCGAAACTGTTAACTGTGCATTGACCTATGACTAAAATTACACCGGAACCGAAAAACTTCTGTCATAAAAAGACGTCATGACAAAGTTACACCAAAAACGAAAGAGACTGTGACGTCATTTGTTTTTGGTTCGGTGATTTCTTACTAATGGCTGGTCGGTGGGCAGATTTGAAAAGGCCGCGTAAGTACCCAAAACGTCTTTGTTCTCTGTTGGCATTACAGCTGTGAAATAATCAGTCATGTGTCTCAGTCGTGTAGGTACAGAGTTTGCTTCTGCAATCGCTGTGTTCGTGTTAATGATGACGACTTCGTAAGACAAATCAGCGAATCTATCGTGTGGAAGAAATAGAGAATACTACATGGCTTGCTGTGTCGTACCAGATTTACACGAGTTGTTTTTTTAAATATTGAACTGCGAGCGAAAGCGAGCTGTTCACTATTTGAAAAAGCAACGAGTGTAAATCTGGTACGACACAGCAAGCCATGTAGTATTCTGTTTATCCTACATACTGTACTTACGTGTATTTTACTGAAAATGTCCTGCAGTCGAAGCAGCTAAATTGAAGACGCTTGTTTTGGAACCTCGATCTCTTCTAAAGCCTCGTGCAATCTATTACGTCAAAGCAAAGAAACGTCACTCTGAAAGTGTGGCGTGACGTGTTAGTTCTAAAGATTCATCGAGGGTAATTAGCGAGCGCAATTTGTGTTTCTATAATGACGTTTGTCTCGGTGACTTGGCAGTGGAAAAACAGGTCCCTGCCAGACTTGGTTGACATGACCTCATTTACATGATATACACACGTGTGATTTGAACGATTATTATCTCTCGGGTGTCTCTCTCACGTATGTAGGATAAATTTCTGTACAAAACACCCTACCTCACAGGAGGCATTGATGCGTTTGCAGTTTGCTGAAGAAATAAACTGTATGTGGTTAATTTAATCCATTTAATGCTTGTCGAAATGAGCCATAAGGCATTGCTTGATGATCTGAACACAGATGAGGTCGCAGTTTGTAGGTTGAATCTATGAATCGGCACGACCAGAGATATAGAGAATACTACATGGCTTGCTGTGTCGTACCAGATTTACACGAGTTTTTTTTAAAAATATTGAACTGCGAGCGAAAGCGAGCTGTTCACTATTTGAAAAAGCAACGAGTGTAAATCTGGTACGACACAGCAAGCCATGTAGTATTCTGTTTATCCTACATACTGTACTTACGTGTATTTTACTGAAAATGTCCTGCAGTCGAAGCAGCTAAATTGAAGACGCTTGTTTTGGAACCTCGATCTCTTCTAAAGCCTCGTGCAATCTATTACGTCAAAGCAAAGAAACGTCACTCTGAAAGTGTGGCGTGACGTGTTAGTTCTAAAGATTCATCGAGGGTAATTAGCGAGCGCAATTTGTGTTTCTATAATGACGTTTGTCTCGGTGACTTGGCAGTGGAAAAACAGGTCCCTGCCAGACTTGGTTGACATGACCTCATTTACATGATATACACACGTGTGATTTGAACGATTATTATCTCACGGGTGTCTCTCTCACGTATGTAGGATAAAAATCTGTATCTCTGGTGCAACCTTCCGGATTATCAACAGCGGGATCATGGTCGGAAACAAGAGGTTAAATGTGCGTGGCTTCCTTTGAAAACGTCATCATTACATAAAATATTTCCTTTTTACATTTAGTCAAGTTTTGACTAAATGTTTTAACGTAGAGGGGGGAATCGAGACGAGGGTCGTGGTGTATGTGTGTGTGTGTGTGTGTGTGTGTCTGTCTGTGTGTGTGTGTAGAGCGATTCAGACTAAACTACTGGACCGATCTTTATGAAATTTGACATGAGAGTTCCTGGATATGATATCCCCAGACGTTGTTTTCATTTTTTTTTTATAAATGTCTTTGATGACGTCATATCCGGCTTTTTGTGAAAGTTGAGGCGGCACTGTCACGCTCTCATTTTTCAACCAAATTGGTTGAAATTTTGGTCAGGTAGTCTTCGACGAAGCCCGGACTTCGGTATTGCATTTCAGCTTGGTGGCTTAAAAATTAATCAATGACTTTGGTCATTAAAAATCTGAAAATTGTAAAAAAAATATTTTTTTATAAAACGATCTAAATTTATGTTCATCTTATTCTCCATTATTTTCTGATTCCAAAAACATATAAATATGTTATATTTGGATTAAAAACAAGCTCCTAAAATTAAAAATATAAAAATTATTATCAAAATTAAATTTTCGAAGTCAATTTAAAAACACTTTCATCTTATTCCTTGTCGGTTCCTGATTCCAAAAACATATAGATATAATATGTTTGGATTAAAAACACGCTCAGAAAGTTAAAACGAAGAGAGATACAGAAAAGCGTGCTATCCTTCTCAGCGCAACTACTACCCCGCTCTTCTTGTCAATTTCACTGCCTTTGCCATGAGCGGTGGACTGACGATGCTACGAGTATAGTTACGGTCTTGCTGCGTTGCATTGCGTTCAGTTTCATTCTGTGAGTTCGACAGCTACTTGACTAAATGTTGTATTTTCGCCTTACGCGACTTGTTCTTGTTTCTGCGGCTGCGCAAGTTATTTGCCTAGGTCATGGCCGAACTTTAGGCCTACGGAGCAATATCGCGGGATATTTGCTCACTAGAATAACAGAGACAAAGAAGGGAAGTCATGCTATATTAGGAGATACCAGATTGAATTATATGCTTTCATTGTGCAATGAAAGAAAACAGTCTTATTTCACGAGCAACTTTTCTACAGGAGCCCTCTGTTCTGTTAGTGAGACGACAAATAGTATTCCCAGCAAACTTTGGCAAAGTTGTGTAGGTGTGTGCGTCAAATCATCAGGTTTATAAAAGTTTCTGTTTTAATTCCCATGCAGATGAATGTTTTTCTCACAGTTCATGACACAGGGATGACCTGTTCTGAAGATATTCTGTTGTGGTATAGTTTCAGAATTTATCAATGCATTCATTGTATGTGACCTTTCAGTTCACATTGAGATTTTCTGTGTTTTTAAAATCGATAAATAAATATTGAGAAATCTGTTGGGGGCTTCAATGTGTGTGTGCGTGTGTGTGTGTGTGTGTGTGTGTGTGTGTGTGTGTGTGTGTGTGTGTGTGTGTGTGTGTGTGTTTTTAATGGACTGGCATGTCTCACTTTGTGTATGGCTTGAAAATTATCCTTCAGTAGACGGCATTGTCATTGAACATTATTTGCTAGCTGTGTGAAGGTAACAGAAATATACTTGAAATAGGTGATTGAATCACTCTACAATCATGCTAAAGTAAAATCATAAAAGAATTTCTTTTTCACAGCGCCAGCAAGCACCAGAAAATGTTGAAAATACGGGAATGGTTTCATGTGTATGCATAATCAAAAGGTCGATTTTCAGCTGTCCGGTATCGTTAAAGATCATACGTACATGGTTAAAATAGACATGCAAACTTCGGAAAAAACCTTTGTCGGGTTTGTATAGGTTGTAACAGATTTAACAGTCTTGCTTTTAGTGAGGCAAGCTTTCAACATGTACTCCATATCCACATATTGCAGACACACCTCTCGCTTGTGACTGGCCTATAATTTCACGTGTGAAAGTTTGACTCACGAAAAGCGAGAGAATATTCACTCTTTACAACCAGTTATTTCAGAACATCATCTATCGTCATCTGAACAACGACGACTTTAAAATAATGAATAAATGTATCTGTTTATTCAGGTTAACAAAACATATCCGATATTTTATCCACCAAAATAGCTAAAATAATGGTCATTGCATAATGGTCGGGTTGGGTGTTTTTTTGTGTGTGAAATTTTCTTCCCCACTTTTGATGAAAACAGTTTCCAAAACATCCAGCGCGATCGCCGAGTTATATGCCTAAAGCAGTATGATTTAATTGAAATTTATGTGACTTTGATACACGACAAAGCTATACAATCTACGGAGCCATTTTGGGAAGGTTTTCTGATGTATTTGACCTTAAAAAGTTCAAAAGACATTCGTTGTGCAATAATTTAGATACTTCCATAATGAATTGCTCAAAAATGCTTCGTCACTATGCAAGATTGATAAATGAATTTTAGTCGGCGATCGGTTTTTCCTCTTCCAGACTCCTGTGTCACGAGTCCCGACTTCCGTTTGACGTCATATTTTATTTAGTCCTGTCGTGTATGCATTAGTCAAATCAGGTAAAAGCCATTGGATTCAGAAAGTCAAACCTGTAATCTAGCAAACTCATACATACACTTATATTTGTGTATTCCTGATGTGTGGTGACATAATTGCTTCATGATATCCCTTTAACAAGTAAGGACAAATCAAAGGCCAAGAAGACAGTAATGACAAACGGTCTCTTCAATAGTGGGGACTTTTGTCTCCTTTACCTAAGATTTATCGCTGGAGGGTTTGTTGGTTTATGTTTTATATTTGTCTGTTTTTGTTGTTGTTGTTGTATGTTTGTTAATTTGTTTTTGTTTGTTTATTGGCAGTTTGGTGAATGTGTCCAGCCGGCTGGCTTGGGTGATAAGCTCCTGAATATGATGTGTTTTCGTCCTTGTGATAGAAGCAGAAGGGATGAGAGGAGTGGTCGTGGTGTGGGTGAGTGGGGGTCGTTGGAGCAAACGCTCACATTCAAACTAATATCTCCATCACTCCCAGTCCAAAAAAAGTATTCATTGGCCATGTCTTTACCCCCCGCGGGTTATGCCCCGGTCTCACATATACGATTTTTCGGAAGTGTCGGGGATAGTTAAGTCGGCTAGGTCGGAAGTCAGGGGCGGATCAGTTGCTTTGTAAGGGGGGGGGGGCACTTTGAATCGAAAGTGAATGTGATGGGCGCGAAGCGCCCGAATTTGCTAGGGGGGTCCGGGGGCATGCCCCCCCGGGAAAAAAATTTTGCCCAAAGAAGCAAAATGGTGCCATCTGGTGCCATTTGAACTTAGAAATGGTCATAGAATCAGCATAGAAAAATCTTTTATTTTTTCTTCTTCTTTTTTTTTTTCGGGGGGGGGGGCACGTGCCCCCTGTGCCCCCCCCCCCCCCCCCCCCCCCCCCCCCCCCTCGTCCGCCCCTGGAAGTGTCGGATGCAAATTCGGCTCCAAATTTCACTCCCGACCTGTCCTTACGACTGATCCGACCATGTAGCCGACAAGCAGACGACATCCACCCGACTTTAGGGCCGACAAATCCGACATGTGTCCAGACACTTCCGACTGCAGTAACGACAATTCCGACTGCAATTACGACACGCCCGACTGATTATTAGCTGAAAAACTTCCGAACAATAGCCGACTCTCACGACCAGTGTAACGACTAAACCGACTAGCTAACGACTGTCCTAACGACAAATTAGACTGCCCTAACGACAAATCAGACACCATTACGACTAATCCGAACGACGCACACTTCAAAACTATGCTACCGACAAATCCGACCACCCTTACGAGTCTTCCGACTGCCGTTACGACTAATCAGAATCGCCTTACGACTAAACCGACACGCTTACGACAACCACCCGACAAATTTCTATTCGTCTGAGTCGGGAGGCTCTTCCGACTGTTTTGAACATTTCAAAACAGTCTGAAGGGCCTTCCGAACTAACCGACTTTTCAAAAACAAAATTGCTAATTCTCACGAACTCTCCGACCTCTTCCGACTTCCAGCCGACTACCTAAAGTCGGGTGACATTCGTAGATGTGAGACCGGGGCATTAGGGGGAGTCCCATATTGGTTGGGACGAGAAAGAATTTACACGATGCTCCCCAGCATGTCGTAAGAGGCGACTAACGGATTCTGTTTCTCCTTTTACCCTTGTTAAGTGTTTCTTGTATAGAATATAGTCAATTTTTGTAAAGATTTTAGTCAAGCAGTATGCAAGAAATGTTAAGTCCTTTGTACTGGAAACTTGCATTCTCCCAGTAAGGTAATATATTGTACTACGTTGCAAGCCCCTGGAGCAAATTTTTGATTAGTGCTTTTGTGAACAAGAAACAATTGACAAGTGGCTCTATCCCATCTCCCCCCTTCCCCCGTCGCGATATAACCTTCGTGGTTGAAAACGACGTTAAACACCAAATAAAAACAGCCATGTCTTTGATACGGTACGTTCAGCTTTACAACACGCTCAATTGAAAACAAAGCCATTTTAGGCATCTACACCCTGACCTGTTCCTATGGCAAAGTCACGCCGGATCTGATCGGCTTGCTAGCCAGCAGCTGTCGGCGGTCGACAAATTGAATGTATGATATGTACTGTGTACATGGCTGTATATAACATCCACATGCTACGACCAAGTCATCAACTCGTGTCCCTAAAAGGAAAATTTCCTGTGAGGACGTTAAGGACCCCCTAGATTCACCAAGTCGCTTCAAAGCTGGGTGGAACTTGCTACAAAAACATCATTTGCAGGTATGTTGCGCCGCTATGTTCACGTGAAGCAGGATTCCAGGTTAATCACTATCTTCCAAAGTGTCGCCTTTTCTCTTTTTTTCTTTTTTTTTCGTCTCTTTCGTTGTTTTAGATTTTTTTTCGTGTAGGCCTACCTGTTCTCTTTTCGTTTTCTTTTATTTTGGTTTTCATTTCTTCTTTTCTTTCTCTCTCTCTTTCTTTATGTTGGGTGTGTGTGTGTGTGTGTGTGGGGGGGGGGGATGTTGGTAATTCTGTTTTTCTGTCTTTCGTTCTTTCTTTCTTCTCTCTTACTTTCTTTCGTTCTTTCTGTCTTCTCTCTTTCTGTCTTTCCTTCTCGCTTTCTGTATGCCTGTCTTTTTTATTTTTCTTATTTAATTTTTTTTTATATACTTTTTTGGATGCCTTTCTTCTTTCTTCCTTTCTCTCTTTTTTTTTATTCCTTTCTCTGATATTAAATACACTAGCCCTTTCTCTGATATTAAATACACTAGCCCTTTCTCTGATATTAAATACACTAGCCCTTTCTCTGATATTAAATACACTAGCCCTTTCTCTGATATTAAATACACTAGCCCTTTCTCTGATATTAAATACACTAGCCCTTTCTCTGATATTAAATACACTAGCCCTTTCTCTGATATTAAATACACTAGCCCTTTCTCTGATATTAAATACACTAGCCCTTTCTCTGATATTAAATACACTAGCCCTTTCTCTGATATTAAATACACTAACCCTTTCTCTGATATTAAATACACTAGCCCTTTCTCTGATATTAAATACACTAGCCCTTTCTCTGATATTAAATACACTAACCCTTTCTCTGATATTAAATACACTAGCCCTTTCTCTGATATTAAATACACTAGCCCTTTCTCTGATATTAAATACACTAGCCCTTTCTCTGATATTAAATACACTGGCCCTTTCTCTGATATTAAATACACTAGCCCTTTCTCTGATATTAGATACACTAGCCCTTTCTCTGATATTAAATACACTAGCCCTTTCTCTGATATTAAATACACTAGCCCTTTCTCTGATATTAAATACACTAGCCCTTTCTCTGATATTAAATACACTAGCCCTTTCTCTGATATTAAATACACTAGCCCTTTCTCTGATATTAAATACACTAGCCCTTTCTCTGATATTAAATACACTAGCCCTTTCTCTGATATTAAATACACTAGCCTTTTCTCTGATATTAAATACACTAGCCCTTTCTCTGATATTAAATACGCTAGCTCTTTCTCTGATATTAAATACACTAGCCCTTTCTCTGATATTAAATACACTAGCCCTTTCTCTGATATTAAATACACTAGCCCTTTCTCTGATATTAAATACACTAGCCCTTTCTCTGATATTAAATACACTAGCCCTTTCTCTGATATTAAATACACTAGCCCTTTCTCTGCGTGCCAGCTTCTCCCACCCCACCTTTTTCCTTTTTGGAAAAAGCAGAACAAAAGAAAAGAAAGACAACGAGAAGGAAAAGAGTAAATTGTTAATGACTTTTTCAGAAGCAAACGAGGATGTGGCGAGTATCTGTGATATGGGTGCTCTGTTTCGCCTGCGTCTGGGCAGGTAAGAACTTTCCCCCTTACTTGGCATCATAACACCTATCACAAACTTGTTCAAATTAATCATTCATGTGTATTGGCACGAGTTCTTTGAAAAGTATTATCCTTAATAAACAAACAGACAGACAGAAAAAACATGCAAACAAACCAAAAAAATGTGTGTAAGCCCCATTTTCTCATTGTTTTGTTGCATTTAATTTTGTTCGTTTTTCTTTTTCTTCCTCGAAAAAAAAAGCAAGGATCTTTTTAAACCAACAAATGTATCCAAAAATGATAGGAGATTATGAGTGACTGATGTTAAATATTATGCTTATTCAATTTTAATTGAGCCATTATTCTTTTTACATTTAGTCAAGTTATGACTAAATGTTTTAACATAGAGGGGGAATCGAGACGAGGGTCGTGGTGTATGTGTGTGTGTGTGTGTGTGTGTGTGTGTGTGTGTGTGTGTGTGTGTGTGTGTGTCACGGTGTGGGTGTGTGGTGTATGTGTGTGTGTGTGTGTGTGTGTGTCTGTCTGTCTGTCTGTCTGTGCGTGTGTGTGTGTGTAGAGCGATTCAGACTAAACTACTGGACCGATCTTTATGAAATTTGACATGAAAGTTCCTGGGAATGATATCCCCGGACGTTTTTTTCTTTTTTCGATAAATACCTTTGATGACGTCATATCCGGCTTTTTGTAAAATTTGAGGCGGCACTGTCACACCCTCATTTTTCAATCAAGTTGATTGAAATTTTGGCCAAGCAAACTTCGACGAAGGCCGGACTTTGGTATTGTATTTCAGCTTGGTGACTTAAAAACTAATAAATGAGTTTGGTCATTAAATATCGGAAACTTGTAATTAAAATTATTTTTTTTATTAAACGATCCAAAAATAATTTCATCTTATTCTTCGTCATTTTCTGATTCCAAAAACATATATACATATGTTATATTTTTATTACAAAGAAGCTCTGAAAATTAAAAATATGAAAATTATGATTAAAATTATGATTAAAAGTAATTTTCCGTAATCGATCTAAACACAATTTTATCTTATTCCTTGTCGGTCCCTCATTCCAAAAACATATAGATATGATATGTTTGGATTAAAAACAAACTCAGTAAGCTAAAAAGAATAGACATGCAGAAAAGCGTGTTATCCTGCTCAGCACGACCACTACCGCACTATTCTGCATGGCTTGTCGATTTCACTGCCTTTGCCACGAGCGGTGGACTGACGAAACTAAGAGTATGTGGTCTTGGTGAAAAAAGCAGTGCGTTCAGTTTCATTCTGTGAGTTCGACAGCTTGACTAAATGTTGTTATTTCGCCTTACGCGACTTGTTTATTATCGCCATCTCCATCAAACATTTTCTTCGCTTCGTATGTTAAGATTACTGACGTTTAAGTGAGTACGTGCGTGCGTGTGTCTGTCTGTCTATATTAACAGGCCTACCAGGTGAAGACAGCATATCGCAGAACTACGAAGCATGTCACAGCAATACTCATGGAATGACAGGTATTGTATGGACTTTCTCCTTCGTCACTCGCCTTAATTCCTACAATTCCAAACGATGCTAACTGTCTACTGCAAGTTCAAGGGAGATAATTAGCCTCGGCAGTGGGGTTTTAGAGATACATTCCTTCACGCGTAAGCGATCATGTGCAGCATGTCATTTCAGATCCGCCTAGGATTTTACATGTGATATGAACACCCTTCTGCATGGACACGTATCTAACATCAGCAGTCTGGCTGAATTCTGTGCAGAGTGAGAATTTTGTCCAAGTATCAATATTTGCAGATTGATGACAGAGGTGTCGCATGTCTCTACGCTTATGAACTTAATCAAAGCTGTTGATTTTTGGCACGTGTCTAATTTGAAGAATACTTTTATCCCTCATTGCCAAGGGCGTTACGTGTGAAAGAAATTCAACAAGGAAATCCCAGTTTGAACGTGAAACAGCCAGGCTTTTGATTTTTGGCACGTGTTTGAGTTGAAGAATACTTTTATACCTAAATGACATGGGCGTTACGTGTGAAATAAATTCAACAAGGAAATCCCAGTGTAAACACAAAACAACAAGGCTTTTGATTTTTGCCACGTGTTTGAGTCGAACGATACTCAGTTTGTTATTCCGTGTGAAGCCCGAACAGATCTGAAGTGAAGAACACGATCAGGGACAGGAGAAGGAATGTCACTTGAAATGAAGACAACCGCCCTTGCAGTAGGTATCTCGCAAATTCACCGCCCCATTTCATTTGCATTTTATTTAATTACCGTGTATTTGTACTCTGATAGCTACAGTAAATACTTAAAAAAAACAGGCAGGCAGGCAGGCAGGCAGGCAAACAGACAGACAGACAGATAGACAGGCAGGCAGGCAGACAGACAGACAGACAGACAGACAGACAGACAGACAGACAGACAGACAGACAGACAGACACAAAGAGTAATCATGCAGTTTGATGCCTTTGTTGACATTCTGTTAAGTAGCTGAAGATTCGATCACCTTAGATATGTGGCGATATGTGACATGAACACCAAGAATAGTGATGTCCCCGAAGATAAGGACGCAAATGATAAAAATAAAATGCCAAATTTGAAATACAACGAAATGAGGGTAATACATTCATATTGTCTTGCATTTCACGTACGTTTTCGTTTTGGTAACTGAGAAGTAATTGACGTGCCTTTCAATAACTTTCTGTCATTTTTGTCTACTTGCACTGCCAGCGAATCCCAACAACAAACGGAGTGTGCCAAAAGTGGACGAACCTAGTTTGGACAGGTAATGCTTCTTCCCCCTCCTCCTCCTCCACCCCTGCTTTTATCATGTACTTCCTCTTTCTCTACCCCCTCCCCCCCCCCCCCCTTTAGCTTCTCCTGCTCTTCCTCGTCTTCTTCTACCTCCACTTCCTCCTCCCCCTTCTCCGCTATTTCATTGTTCCCTGTTATTCCTCATCTGTCTTCATCCCCCCGTATTCCTTCTACGCTATTTCGCCGTTCCCTACTCTTCCTTTTCTTTTCTTCTCTTTCTCGTCCTCCTCCTCCGACTTCTGAATCGACAAACATTTAAGTAGCTTTTGGACGAATGTACGGTACCTGCTATTTGCAATTCAAAGTTTTGGACTTTTTTTTTTAATTTTTTTTAACAAACTTAGCCAATGCGTTTAGAAGCATACCATTCCCAAACTAAAAAAAATAAACGAGTCGTTTTATTTTTATATAAATATACCATTGAGGCATCATTTTTGTGACACTAACATCTGATTTTGTTCACCCCCAAAAAGTCCATCACAATATTAAACAAGTCGCGTAAGGCGAAATTACTACATTTAGTCAAGCTGTCGAACTAACAGAATGAAACTGATCGCACTGCATTTTTTCACCAAGACAATACAGCTTTGTCAATCGCCGCGAGAAGGAAATCGCTCACCTCCCACGTGCAAAACGCAGTGAAATAGACAAGCAAGAATAGCGGAGTGGCGTATTGTGCTTAGCAAGAAAGCGCGCTAGTCTGTATTCTTGTTAACTTTTTGAGCTTGTTTTGAATACAACATATCATATCTTTATGTTTTTGGAATCAGTAAGTAATAAAGAATAAAATGAAATCATTTTTGGATCGATTTTATAAATTTTAATTTTAGTACTAATTAATCTATTTTTGTTAATTGTGATCACATTTTAAGAGTAAACATGACATATGTATATATTTTTAGATTTGAAATTTGATGAAAAATACGATGCAATCAATTTTATATCTGTTCGCGAGAATTTGATTTTAATGACAACTTTAATGAGCAAACTCATCAATTAATTGTTAATTAATTGTTAAGCCTCCATGCTGAAATGCAATACCAAAGTCCGGGCTTCGTCGAAGATAACTTGACCAAAATTTCAACCAATTTGGTTGAAAAATGAGAGCCTGACAGTGCCGCCTCAACTTTCACAAAAAGCCGGATATGACGTCATCAAAGACATTTATAAAAAGAAATGAAAAAAACGTCTGGAGATATTATACTCAGGAACCCTCATGTTAAGTTTCATAAAGATCGGTCCAGTAGTTTCTCGGAATCGCGTTACACACACACACACACAACACACACACACACACACACACACACACACACACACACACACACACACACACACACACACACACACACACACATATATATATATACATACACCACACCCTCGTCTCGATTCCCCGTCTATGTTAAAACATTTAGTCAAAACTTGACTAAATGTTAATAATAAAAAAAATAAAGAAATAATAGCAACTAAAAAACAAAACCAAAACTAAAATTTCATTATATCGGGGGTTTCTTGTGAACTGTCACATTTCAGAGCCAGGCGGCAGGCAGAGAGCTGTGACAGTACCCTCAGGTACCGCTCTGTTGACGGCACGTGCAACAATCTGAACAACCCTAGCTGGGGAAGCAACGGTCAGAACTTCCTCCGCCTCCTGGACCCCGTGTACGATGACGGTAAGCCGTACGTGATGACAGTTAGCCGTGAGGACAGTTAGCCGTGAGGACAGTTAGCCGTGATGACAGCTGAGACATGTAGGATGACTGTAAGCCGTGATGACAGCTGTGATGTATAAGATGACGGTAAGCCGTGATGACAGCTGTGATGTATAAGATGACGGTAAGCTGTGATGACAGCTGTGATGTATAAGATGACGGTAAGCCGTGATGACAGCTGTGATGTATAAGATGACTGAAAGCCGTGTGCTGAGAGAGGAAGTCTGGCCAATGCCGGAGTCCCTGCACAACAAGCTGTACGGGCCAGTGGCTGCGCTGCAGAGGACCACTAATTATATCTCAAGATCTGGACTCCAAGTGTGATCGGCGATCGAAAAGAAGAAGACTGTAAGCCGTGATGACAGCTGTGATGTATAAGATGACGGTAAGCTGTGATGACAGCTGTGATGTATAAGATGACGGTAAGCTGTGATGACAGCTGTGATGTATAAGATGACGGTAAGCCGTGATGACAGCTGTGATGTATAAGATGACGGTAAGCCGTGATGACAGCTGTGATGTATAAGATGACGGTAAGCCGTGATGACAGCTGTGATGTATAAGATGACGGTAAGCCGTGATGACAGCTGTGATGTATAAGATGACTGCAAGCCGTGATGACAGCTGTGATGTATAAGATGACGGTAAGCCGTGATGACAGCTGTGGTGTATAAGATGACGGTAAGCCGTGATGACAGCTGTGATGTATAAGATGACTGTAAGCCGTGATGACAGCTGTGATGTATAAGATGACGGTAAGCCGTGATGACAGCCGTGATGTATAAGATGATAAGATGACGGTAAGCTGTGGTGACACATATGACGTGTAGGATGACTGTAAGCCGTGTTGACAGCTGTGACGCGGTAGGGGTTGGAGGTTTGGCGGAGAGATGGGGTGGTGAGATTCAGGGGGAAGGTGGGAGAAGAGATTTGTCTGACGCTAGCACCTTCAATAACCTAAACCGGAGCGTTGACGTTAGTTTCATCCATATCGAATCATTGGCTGAAAAATAATAATGTACCCAAGCGAAGGGACGTAACCAAAATCAGCAAACAAGAAGTGTTATGTTATAACTTTTTATTAATTAAAAAAAAACCACCCACAGGACATACCCTTTTTGTATATCCAATTTCGCATATTTTCACTCAATTGATATTTTTAAATAAATACATAAATAATAACACCTCTTGATGTATTATTTTTCATTTTGGAACGTTCGTAAATCAACCCCGTCCGAGTGATGTAAGACGAGAGTTTGGCGGTATATTATGACGTCATCATCAAGTCACAGAACATCTTGCATGTGGGGATATAGCTCAGTTGGTAGTGCGCTGGATTTGTATTCAGTTGGCCGCTGTCAGCGTGAGTTCGTCCCCACGTTCGGCGGAAATTTATTTCACAGAGTCAACTTTGTGTGCAGACTCTCTTCGGTGTCCGAACAACCCCCGTGTACACTACATTGGGTGTGCACGTTAAAGATCCCACGATTGACAAAAGGGTCTTTCCAGTTAATAATTGTCTACCTATACCCGTGTGACTTGGAATAATAGGCCGTGAAAGGTAAATATGCGCCGAAATGGCTGCAATCTACTGGCCGTATAAAATTCCATCTCACACGGCATCATTGCAGAGCGCCTAGAACTGTACACACGGAATATGCGCGATATAAGCCTCATATTGATTGATTGATTGATTGATTAACCCACCTGTACTCGCTCTGTACTCGCTCTGTACTCGCTCTGTACTCCACCAGGTGCACAAAGCCCGAGACAGAAGAAGATTATATACTCTTATTCTACTCTCTTAGACAATATGTGATAACCGGCAAGGTGCTGACTTTCGTTTGTGCATTGTTGATGGTGAATGCATGTTAATTTATTTTTAATATACTTTCTTATGTGATAACCAATGTGCTGTATTTTCTCAGGACAAAGAACAAATGTTTATTTTGAATGTTTTATGTATGTTATTATTACGGACACAAACGCTCAGCAATGCAATTTCTCTTTTAGAGATTAATAAAGTTATTGTATTGTATTGTATTGTATTGTAGATGAACAACGACGCCCTGCCCTCCCCGCGAGATGTGTCTACCAGTGCACACGACTTTGACCGCAATAGGCTCAGCCAACACACCAGCGTCATGCTCATGGAGTGGGGACAGTTCCTGGCTCACGACATGAGTGCAACACCTGTTGGTAAGTCGGGCAGGATCATATTCACCAAGTAAAGAGCAAAATTAAGTCAGTGAGTCAGGTTACATAGAACAAAAATCCAAAAACAAATTGACTGCCAACGTTCCAAGTTTCAGAATAAAAAACAAGAAAGGTAAGTTGTTGGAACGTTTGATTTGACAAAACAAAACAAAACGTTCACACACAAAAACCTTTTTGTTTTGTTTTGTCAAATTGAACCTTCCAACATTTTACCTTTCTTGTTTTTTTATTCAAGAGATAGCCAGGTATGACACAAATAAAAACTAATTCGTGTATACCGCGAGCGACGTTAGAAAGAACAGGGCCGGACTAGGCTAAGAGGAGGGGGGGGGTTGCCAGTGGTGGTCCAGGGGGATGTTCCCCCTTGCGGGGTCAAGGGGCAGAGCCCCTTGTGGGGGTCAGGGGGCGAAGCCCCCTGAAGCTGATGGGTAGGTCATATTCTGAGATAGGAAAATGGTCGCTCCTTGCATGAAACGGCATAAAATAAACAATAATAAAAAAAATTTAATAAGTGAGGTACATGTTTAGGCAAGGGGGTGGGGGGGGGGGGGGGTGCGCAACCCCCATAACCCCCCCGGTAGTCCGGCCTTGAAGAACAAGTCAACTAAACTACGAGTAACTCAGCTGTGTGCGGTAATCGGTGGCGACAGTTACCCGCCCCTGGGATAGATTTGGACCCATGGTTAGTTAACTTGGCTACATCGAAGACTAAGATGGTTGCCTGGAATTGGTGATTCAGCAAGGGTACTTTAACAACTACGTAAGCTGCTTTTAGTTGTGGATTGCTCATCCACCAAGTTTAGCAATTGGTGAGTTAACTGTACCAGGGACCGATATATCGGCTGTTGATATCAGCGAGTCAGCATCTATATATTTATGTGTTCACAGATTCAAACAGCATGACGTCAGACACATGCTGTTCTGAGTCACTCGTCACCACCGGTGAGCTGCACTCTGACGTCAACTCAGGGTGAGAATATTACGATTGATAATGATACTATTTCATGGAAGAACGTTACATTTTAGTAAGGATTGAAAACATATGTGTAAGAATGAGTCTAACTCACAGGAAGTACTTGAAATGGTGTACACGAAACGTAAGACAGGCTCACAACAAACAAACAAACAAGTCGTGTAAGGCGAAATTACTACATTTAGTCAAGCTGTCGAACTCACGGAATAAAACTGAACGCACTGTATTTTTTCACCAAGACAGTACAGTTTCGTCAATCCCCGCGAGAAGGAAATCGCTCACCTCCCACGTGCAAAACGCAGTGAAATTAACACGCCAGAATAGCGCGGTAGCGTGTTGTGCTAAGCAAGAAAGCGCGCTTTTCTGTTTCCTTGTTAACTTTCTGAGCTTGTTGTGAATACAACCTATCATATCTATATTTTTTTTGAATCAGGAAATGATAAAGAATAAGATGAAATCATGTTTGGATCGATTTCTTAAATTTTAATCGTAAGACTAATTAATCTATTTTCCTTAATTGTGATCACATTTTAAGAGTAAACATGATATATGTATATATTTTTAGATTCAGAATGTGATGAAGAATACGATGCAATCAATGTTAAATCTGTTTGCGAAAAATCGATTAATTAATTTTTAAGCCTCCAAGCTGAATACCAAAGTCCGGGCTTCGTCGAAGATTACTTGACCAAATTTTCAACCAATTTGGTTGAAAAATGAGAGCGTGACAGTGCTGCCTCAACTTTCACGAAAAGCCGGATATGACGTCATCAAAGACAGTTATTAAAAAAAATGAAAAAAAAACCTGTCTGGAGATACCATACTCAGGATCTCTCATGTCAAGTTTCATGAAGATCGGTCGAGTAGTTTTCTCTGAATCGCTCTACACACACACACACACGCACACACTGACACACACACACACACACACAGACACACACACACACACACACACACACACACACACACACACACACACATACACCAAGGCCCTCGTCCCGATTCCCCCTCTATGTTAAAACATTCAGTCAAAACTTGACTAAATGTAACAAACAAGACAGAACAAGAGGCGAAGCCTTCAAGGCTCACGTAAGAAATAGACAAACAGTAACACAAACTCAATCACTCCGTCACACATACACACCCACACACACAGTAAGCTTAGGTGACACTGTGCAAGAAAGAGAGACACTAGATCTAGATCTGTCTGTCTGCATGTAGCCTACTTACAGGGACACGACTGCCAAATAGTCTCGGCCCGCTCAAAATAACAATGACCGAGACCACACACACCACGCGAGAGAGAAAGACTACAGGGAGGCATGCCGTCATGATGCATTAATTGACGTCAAACACTTTTGACCGTGACGTAATCTTATGCGAGCTTTATCCATAGTCTTGGATAACCACTCACACATAGACTCGGAAATGTTAAAGTTTCTACCACAGACATACACACACACGCACGCACACACACACACACACACACACACGCACAGACGCACAGACAGACAAAGTTACGATCGCATAGCCTACACTTCGTGAGCCAAAAAACGTTTCGTTATTTTTTGGTATGACATAATTTAGAGCGCAATACCGACATTGTTGTACAGCTTTAAAAAAGAGCCCCCCCCCCCCCCCCCTCCACCCCCTCCCCCCAAACAAAAAACCCAACACGTATTCCTTTCTTTTTCTTTTCAATAATACTTACTTTTCATCCTTTTTATGATATGTTTCGTCTGTATTGTTTGTTTTTTTGGTTTCTATTATTTTTTTGTCATTGTCTAGGGGACCGTGTTTCCCGATCATCATTTCGGAGAATGACCGTCACTTCACGGACGTTGCACATCGCTGTATGGAGTTCGTCAGATCCTTCCCCGTCACGGAAAACAGTAGGTTCCTCGCTGTAATAAGATAGCTTATTGAATAGTGATCCGATTGATTAGTTAATCGATTGATTGATTGGTTGATCAAATGAACGCATTTTACTTTGATTCAGTAGTTGGTTTAGTTTCATCGTTACAAGTATCCACTCTATGGTGCTAGTGGACTCAAACGTTTTGGAAGCGGTTCTGTATTCACGGTATTTTATGGGCAATAGTCCCTCACTTTTTTTTTTACATTAATTGCCTCGTCTTATAATGGAAGGGCGCTGGTTCTGTGCGACGCTTAGTTTTCGAGATAGGTGTGACTGACGAAAAACAGGACGTCACATTCCAAATAAGCACGACTATGTTGCAGGTGGAAGCCGCTGAGAGGAGGTTTCCGCAAAAATAGATCTTACACGATTTGCGCGAAACAGTTGAGAAGCAGACGATCTCTGAGATCTCTGTTCGCCTCGTGATAACGTTATTTTGTATGAATACGATTCACTTGAAAACTAAAGTATACAATTTTGTGTGTCAGTGGTAAATGTAAATAGAAATGTGCAATACAGACAAAGCAAACAAACAAACGTGTTTTTCTCGTGAAAATGTTGCGTTGTGGGGGTGTTTGGGTGGCCACGTGATGTACACAAAGCAAAGTACGGGACAGACTCTGCTCTGTGCTGTAACACTGGCAAGTTCAAAACACAAGAAAAACGATTTCGTTATGCGGGCAGCAGGGGATGTATGTATGATTTTTCAAATGGTTGTAAAATAAAGCAGCATTATTAGTGTGTTTGAAAGCAGAGGCACAACATGCCAGCGAAGAAAGACAATCTGAGACAGTTACAGATTAAATAACCAAAGGGAAGTAAGCGCTCTAAATGCATACGACATGTGTAATGGAGTAAGCGAGAGTTATACGGAACCAATCTACTGGCACCTGAGAGAATAACAAGCATTGAAATGAACAAGCGACTTGCATCCATTCGGACAGCATGACGTCAGACAAGTGCTGTCTGAGTCACTCGTCACCACCGGTGAGCTGCACTCTGACGTCAACTCGTTAAGTTAAGGGCAGAATATACCTGCGCAGTTTCAGCGGCACTGACGTACTGCATATTATTGATGCTGCGATAGGGATTATGACGAGTATTTGGCCTGTTTTCCTTTTACGCAAAGTGTAGCGGGCTGGGATAATCTGCAGTGCGTCGTCTGTCCTGCTGAAATTTCATAGGTAAGCGCCAGGCCTTACAGGTTAAGTTGTGTATGTGAGCATTGTACTCCAACTGTCGATTCATTTACTAGAATCAACCTGTTTTGAACAGATGTGCGCCAGCAAGTCAACCTGCATTCAGCCTTTGTGGATGGAACCAATGTGTACGGGTTTAGCGACACTGAAATGGCTGCCTTGAGGGACACCACTGGAGGTAGGCCTTTATTGTGTGGAAGCTTTGGGATGAGGACACAAGTGAATTAAGAACTACACAGTTTAATCCACTTCTGATCAGGACGATTCGTAACGGAAAGGTGACATGTTAGCTTATTATTGCAGTTCTTTTGGTTGGAAAACCAAATGGTCGTTGACTAGAAAAATGGATGCTTATTTCCGTGACTAGAAGTAACATGACAACTCCTATTTATATTGCATGGATCCATGGACAAAGCTAACGTTATTTTTACCACCTCCAGGCAAACTTCTGGTTGAAAGAGACAACTATTTGCCAGAGTCGGACACCAACTTCTGCGTCAAGGATTCTGACGACGATTACTGCCTCCAAGCTGGTAAGTTTGAATTTCTTTGAAGATAATCACCCACAATTCCTCCTTCACAATAAGACATGTGTAGTTGAAACATGGAGGCAACGTTTGCTTTTCTTTCTGAAACCGGGTATACGAAAGGAGGATGTCATTTGGAAGTTCCCTGCTCTGTCCCACGCTGCAGGATAAGACTGTGTAAGAGTTACTCGAAACAAACCTCAAATAGATCTTTGAGCACATCGTTGGAGATGAAGATGCTTCCTTAATGAGGAAAGGGTACAGGGGCCGTGGAGGGCTCTGTTGGGGCCCAGGTACAAGGTCCCTATGGAGGTTCTGGAGGGGGGGGGGGGGGGGCAACAGTGTTGAAATTTAGCATTTGAAAGCCATTTTCTGCTTGAGAAAATAAAGGGACATTTATCGGTGTGGGTAGGGGTTGGGGGTGGAGGATGAGCACTTCCGGTAACCCCCCAGGTCCAGTTCGTTACCCTTACAACAATAATTTCACCTTCTGTGTGATTCACCAGTACTCAAGTCTGGGAACCCTGAAAACATTGTACGTTACTATAGCAAGTTGTTTCCCCTCCAAGGT
Source organism: Littorina saxatilis (assembly GCF_037325665.1). Classification (NCBI taxonomy): domain Eukaryota; kingdom Metazoa; phylum Mollusca; class Gastropoda; order Littorinimorpha; family Littorinidae; genus Littorina; species Littorina saxatilis. The sequence goes on along the minus strand of NC_090256.1, from coordinate 75,092,436 downwards.
GATTCCCGTGTCAACGTGTACCCCGGGCTGGGAGCTCTGCACACGATATTCATGCGTTACCATAACTACGTCGCGGGCGAGCTGGAAACCAACAATCCAACTTGGACCAACGATGACCTATTCAACTACGCCAGGAAAATCGTTATCGCCGTTCTGCAGCATATCACCTTTGATGGTAGGAGTTCGGAATATGTGTTTCATGTTCAGTACACTGGTGCTGTCAGGGTAAAATACTCTTATACTTTGTAACTCATATTTGTTCTTAATACTTTGGTATTATGACAGACAACTACCAGCCTAAATGGCATTAGAATTCTACGATCTTTGTTTGAAGATTGCATTGGTACATTAGGGTTACCATAAAGATCACAGAGGTAATCATGTTCTTTATTTACACACACGCTCATACGCAGGCAGGCAGACACACACACACGCACACACACACGCACGCACGCAGACACACACACACACACACGCACACACACATACACACGCACGTACGGACCTTCACACACGCAAGCACACACCACCACAAGCACCACCCCCCCCCCACTCCTCCCCCCAACCTCCACCCATACCCTAACAATCATACACCTCTCTAACCTTCTACACACACACTCTTTTTCCAAAGAATACCTCCCCGCGGTGCTCGGGAGGACCACCCTGGCCGAGTATGGTATCTCCTCCGACTTCGCTTACGACGACAGCTGCGACGCCACCCTCTACAACGTCTTCTCTACCGCTGCCTTCCGCTTCGGACACTCCATGGTGCCAGACGGTCTGCTGATCGACGGTCAGGTGGTGGAGAGTCTGGACCTGTTCCTGCGGCCACACAGCGTGCTGACTTCCCTCGACAGCCTCGTGTCCGGCCTGGCCAGCAGCCGGGCGGAGGAAGTTGACCGGTGGTACTCAGAAGGTAAAACACACACACACACACACACACACACACACACACACACACACACACGCACGCACGCACGTACGTACACACACGCACACACACACACATACACACACACACACACATACACACACGCACACACACACATACAAACACACAATATTCATGCCCTTAATGGGGTTTTCCCGTGAGGACGTCAAGCAACCGTAGTATTATTCACCAAACTGAGTCTAGTGGCCACTCTGACATTGAAAGAAGAGAGAGAGAGAGAGAGAGAGAGAGAGAGAGAGAGAGAGAGAGAGAGAGAGAGAGAGAGAGAGAGAGAGAGAGAGAGAGAGAGAGAGAGAGAGAGAGAGAGAGAGAGAGAGAGAGAGAGACTTCTCGCTCAGTGAACATCCTGTGCGTATAAAAGTTCTAACCAATCCATCATAATATTGCTGGCACAACGTAACATCTATTTGAAGAGGCGTTCTTTGCGGGAATGGACAATGATACAGCTCTTCGTGCACACTCTACGCGGCAGAGTAAAAGCCATTAGTCCCCCCTCTGCTTCTTTCTCTCTGTAAACGTGTAGGGCTAGTTATTTTTCGGTAACTTACCCAACAACCAAAATCACTTACCCAACAAGGGGCCTGAATCCTCGATAGCTCACAGGTTGATGAGCTAGACTTTGAGGGAACTACTTTAGCGATTGAAAAATTCCGAACGCTCTAATGTACGAAATGTGATCCTCCACCACGGAATGAGTCGCATGTCACCTTTGCATGATTTTCATATTTTAACATTTTCCTAAAGAGTTTTTTATGCTCTATCCAGTGGTGAAAACCGTTTTAGAAAAGAGCAAAAACTGTATGATTTATAAGCCCGTGACTAAGGTGACCCTCACACTGTTACCAGACACTCCCCGGACTTATTTTAAGCCTAGCGCAGAACCGCGCGAGGTGACATGCGACTCATTTCGTGATGGAGGGTCACAAATATACATCTCTAGACCAAACAATACAAACATACTGCATTTAAACCAGCAACTACAGGCTTGAACACATTAATCTCCATATAAAATCCATTAGTTTGGTTGTTTTCTAAATCCAAATCTAACGATCAGTGCAGAGAAACTCGCTTTAGATCTCTTATGAGTGTAAGCAAACTTCCAGGGCAAGTAACTCTCGTACTCTGTCTTACGATAAGAGTAGTTCCCTTTCCAAATTTTCTGAACTGAGTTGCTTGGACAAAAGACTGCAATCCGACGGTTAATTTTCGACAATATTTCATTTTATAAACAGATCACACGCAACCAAATGCACAGATCACATCAATTTAAAGAACATACAGCAGCTTCATACATTATTTTGCCCCAGAAAAGTGAACTTCATACAGTTTTTAACGTTGGAACACGGGTGCAAAAGTTCGTCTGCTAGTCCCATTCGAAGAAAGAACATTTCCTAAGCGATACCAAAACATGAACAGAACACACATTATCCTACATACGTGAGAGAGACACTCGTGAGATAATAATCGTTCAAATCACACGTGTGTATATCATGTATATGAGGTCATGTCAAGCAAGTCTCGCAGGGACCTGTTTTTCCACTGCTTATGATGCCAAAGTCACCGAGACAAACGTCATTATAGAAAACAAAATTGCGCTCGCTAATTACCCTCGATGAATTTTTAGAACTAACACGTCACGCCACACTTTCAGAGTGACGTTTCTTTACTTTGACGCAATAGATTGCACGAGGCTTTAGAAGAGATCGAGGTACCAAAACAAGCGTCTTCAATTTTTAGTAAAATACACGTAAGTACAGTATGTAGGATAAACAGAATACTACATGGCTTGCTGTTTCGTACCAGATTTACACTCGTTGCTTTTTCAAATAGTGAACAACTCGCTTTCGCTCGCAGTTCAATATTTAAATAAAAAAAACTCGTGTAAATCTGGAACGACACAGCAATTCAAGCCATATAGTATTCTCTCTCTATCTGCCTTTCCCTCACAGCAGAATAACAACATAACTGTGTACTTGATTTTAGTCCAAAACAGGGAAACTGACAAGAAGTGTTGACAGAATTGAATGATTTTCCCTGAACTATACAACCGCGCATTATTCAATCGCCTGTGCAGGTAGACTGGTTGAGTGAATAGGATTCGGTCAGACTTTCGCACAAAAACTCCTCTTTTCTTTGAATAACTAAAGAAAGGAGGAATAAAGAGGTTACATACCTCGTCTCCGTGATTATTAAAAATAATGATCTCAGTTCGCGGTCATGAAAAAGCTCACTGAAGCTCGCATTTTTCATGATCCGCTAACTTCGACCATTGTTTTTAATAATCACAGAGACTCGGCATGTAACCTCTACTTCTCTCATTACGTTCCAGGAATGACGGATCACCTGTTTGAAGAGGCGCCTTTCGAGGGCTTTGACGTCGCGGCCCTCAACATACAACGGGGGCGTGACCACGGGCTGCCCTCCTACAACGATTGGAGGGTCAAGTGTGGCTTGGACAGAGTGGCCTCCTTCACTGAACTGCCCTTGCACGCTCAACGCAGATACGAGACTGTGTACGGGTGAGTGCTGCCGGTGGTGAAAGTGTGTGCGGGATGGGGGTGGGGGGGGGGGGGGGGGCAGGTTGTGTGGGCAGGGTTTGTGTGTTTGTGCGTGCGTGTGCATGGACGTGTATGAGTGTGTGTGTTTGTGTGTGTGTGTGTGTGTGTGTGTGTGTGTGTGTGTGTCTGTGTGTCTGTGTGTCTGTGTCTGTGTGTCTGTGTCTGTGTGCGTGTGTATTACGAAAAGAGTGAATTTCCTTGCAAACGTTCAACAATGGCATTTGGAAAATGACCAGTTACCGTGTACCATTTTTGGTGGCAGGGACACGGATAACATTGACCTGTACAGCGGAGCGCTGACGGAAACAAGGGTATCTGGTGGTATAGTGGGTCCGACCTATGCCTGTCTCTTGGGCCAGCAGTTCGCTAATCTCAGAAAATGCGACCGCTTCTTTTGGGAGACCACAGACCCTGTCACTGGCTTTGACACTGGTAAGATTTAACATGTTTGTCATTCAGGTAGAAAGTTTAATGGTTCAGAAATCTTTGGGAAGGGCCTGTGTTTGAGTATACTATACACACTCGTGCAGATCGTAAAAGGTGTATGATAAAGCTTGAATGAAAAATATGTTGATTGATTATTTTATTCATCAATAGATTTATTGATAAATAACAAATTAATACATCAATACACATATACATCAATGAATGAATGTATGATTGAATGAATAATTCAATCAATCAATCAATCAATCAATCAGCCAGTCAATCAATCATCATCATCATCGATCAATAAATCAATCAATCAAATGTCCGAATGGATCTGAACTATACCGGCATTTATGTTGTTGTATTGAGTAAAACATGCATAATATTAAGGTGTTATTATCTCACACTTTTTTCAGACCGTCAGAGGATGCAGATCCAAAGAACCAAGCTGTCTCATGTCATCTGTCGAACCACGGGTATCACGAGCATTCAGGATCGTGTCTTCGATGTGCCTGACAGCCGCAGGTAGCTTTCTGTTGTAATATGCATTTTGGATTTAATGTTGCATGAAATTCAATATTATCTTACTTTATTGTGACTTATATAAATATATTCACAATCAAAAAACAAGAAAGGTAGGTTGTTGGAACGTTTGTAATTGACAAAACAATACATTCACAAATATATCGACCCAACGGTCGTTTTAGTGCACAGACAAAGAACGCGTAACGAGAACTTCGCTTGATCGAATGTGTCGGCCGTTGGGAAAGTCCCAAGCGAATGAATTGTAATGAAATTCTCGTTACTCATTGTTTTTAAATATATTTACGTTATTTTGTTGGTTACTTTTTTCTATTGTCAATTTTTTTCTCTCTCCATTTTGCACGCGAAAGTAGAAGGAAGTAATCGTAGGAGGGAGCGGAATTTGTTTGTTTGTTTGTTTGTTTGTTTGTTTGTTGTTTACGAAAAAGAAAGAGCAGAGACAAAAGTAAAACAATCGTAAACCAAATAATAAATTGAAGAGCGAGAACGTTAGTTTCTAAATGTGTCTTTACTGTTGCGGGTTGATATTGTATTTGTCATATGTTCATATATTGCTATTTCATATGTTACGTGGATTTCCATTGGTCAATTGGGCAAAACTGAGCTCAGTGCAAAAGTGATATCGACGACATTTCCGTCGATATCAGTTTTGATATCGACGACCTCTTTATTGCTTCACCACTTCAAAAACAAAAACACCGAAATTTAAAAACAAACAAATATATATGAAAATGTAATGATCCCAGAATTTAGTTGAGCAAGTGACAAAAGACTTTTTGAGAGGAAAGACATTTTAAAATACTGAAAAGTACAAGAAAAGAGTGAACAAAAAGAAATGATAATCAGAGGGAGGGATATGGAACAGCCAAAACTGAGACAAATACTTTTGTAATTTCTTTACAGTAAATGCAAAATGTCCAGAGAATTAGCAATATATCTAACATTGACTGACTGTGTGATGATATCTTCTGCTATTGGTCTGTTTTGACAGTGGTATCAAAATCTCGACCTCCTGTCTCGATTTTGATATCACTGTCTCAACAGACCATAGCAGAAGATTATCATCACACAGTCCGTCAATATCGGGTAGTATTGAAAGCAGTCAAACTGAGGAAATTCACATAAAGATTAAACAGTAACTTGAAGATTTTAACATAGCGTTGGTGTATATTATTACCCCGTTTGTGCGATTTTAGGAATCTTAGACAAAAGAATCGTAAAACACAAGAAACAAAGAAAAACAACCCGGAAGGTAGTGCTCTCTACGTTTCCATCTTTATCTCCGCGCCCTGTGTATGATTCCCTTCCAGCTTCTGCACGTTATTTGTCAGTTCATCCTAGTCACGTACGTTTGACCGTTTTCTTTTACGTCCCTGTTCCTATGTGTACGTTTCATGCAGATTCCCTCGGGTTTTTTTTCCAATCAACCCCAGCACCTCCATTTGTGTTGGTTGTTGGTCTCCTTTAATCGTTGTTGTGAAACATCGCTTATCAGGCGCTAGGCCTTTCAAGGTTCCGAGCCAACGTGTAGACATCCCTCAGCTTACACACAGGGACACGAGTTTCATATTGCGTACAAGTTCTTCGTGCACCAACGGCGATTTGTGTCCAAGAGTTGGGATAAGGGCAAACGGCTGTGTTGGAGATACTTTGGACACACCAGAACCCTCGTGAACTATTGTGCCACAATTAAATTACATTCTTATCCCAACTCACATAAATGCAATTTACTTCAGTCTAGTGCTAGGACGCTGAATCGTCACCTTGGTAACAAGGGGAGGTAACCCTAAAAAAAGAGCGACCTTGACCCTTTAATATAACGAAGTCTCGCGTGACTTCCTGACCTTGCCGCCATCTTATCATACTCTCTTCAGCGCTCAGTGAACACGGACGTGTTCGTTTTCGCTCCGGCTTTTCAGCCGTTTTTGTCTGATGCTGCTTGTGTCAGACTCACACCTTGGTACTCGTGCACGTTCCTCTGCTCTCTACGTGTGTTTGGGGTGAGCTATTTTGATATTTTCATTGATAGTTGGACTTAGGTTTTGCCAGCGCTTAGCTGTTGTTTACACTTTTCACCCACCATGTCGGTTAGTGGTAAAAGAAAACTCTAAGCCAGTGGCGGAGCCTTCTCCTGTCAAATAAGCCTCCCCGTAAATCGAAAGCCTCCGTGAGTCTTGCTGTGATTAATGTCTCAGATTTCTCTTCAAATCTTCTTTCGATGTTATTATTGACATGCCTGAATTTTCCATGCCAAAATTGCCTTCGGAATCAATTACAGTCGCTTCAGGTTCTAGCTCTGTTAGTGATAAGCAAGATGTTTCTGTGTTTTTGCGCTCAATGAGCTACTGTTGACATGCCTGTTTTTTTACCCATGCCAAATTGGCTTAGAATCAATTACAGTTGCTTCAGGTTCTAGCTCTGTTGGTGATATAGCTAGATGTTTGTGCCTTTTTGCGCTCTCTGAGCGCCCAGATTTCAGCACTTTCAGCAGATTTTTCGTCGACCAAGGCAGTACTGCTGTCTTTTCCTCCTGGTATCGGGGTTTCCCGTTCCCTGGGCAGGGTGCGTGTTCCTCCTTTGGCCACAGTCACGTCCGCTGACGTGCATGCGTCTTTTGATGGCAGTGACGGTTTTTCTCTTCTGCGTTCTCAGGCCTCTTCTGGTGGTCGGCCTGTTAACGATCAAGGTATTTATTCTTCGTTAGTAGCCGGGTTCTCCGGCCAAAGCGAAGATCGTATACTGGAGAAAGTAGCCACGCCGGTACGCCGCGCCGTGAGTGAAAGCCATCCCAGTGTGATGCCGCTCCGTAAGCTCGAGCGGATAGCACAGGGGGTGAGCCCAGATACGTGTTCGGTCTCACCGAACAGGGGACTTGCGTTCGTTGACACCACCGCATGGCGATCGGTAGGTGCGGCGTCGCAGGCTTCCCCGCTTCCGTCCGCCAGGGCGGAAGCAGTCCCAAGGGACACACTGCGTCCGTTGTCACCACCGCATTGCGTTCGGTAGGTGCGGCGGCGCAGCATTCCCCGCTCTCGTCCGGCAGGGCGGGAGCAGTCCCTAGGGACACACTGTGTGGGTATCCTTCCCCACGTGTGTCGTCCCTTCCGGGCAACGCTTCGCCTGACTTTAGTCAGGGTGAGGTGTGTTGCCTGGTTGCACGGATGTGCGGGACTTTGAGTCTGACTTTGGTGCTTCTGTTCAGGAAGACGAAGATTCTGACTTCAGGATGCCGGTTAAACTTCCGCAAGCAATGGCTTTGGCAGCGGGAGTGGCTTCGCGGTATTTCGAGGAGGGTGTTGCAACATCTGTTGTTTTGTTTGCACAACCTCCTTCCGCTTTCGGGGATTTCCGTTTCTGTTCTGAGAAGCAGCAGTTCCGTTTTTGGGAATCCCCGTTGGTAGCGTTTGAGCTTTCTAAGCTACTAGCTACTGTTCAGCATGGCGGTGCGTTTCACGCTGTACTGCTGTTAACAGCTCTTGGTCTGGCTCCTGTTTCTGCGCAGCCTTACCTTGCTTCTTCGTGTTTAGCCTCAGCTTTGTCTGCTGGTTCGGCTAAGAAGTTTACCGCACTGCCGCATATCTCAGTCAGGTTGATTGACTTGTTTGCCTTGCCTCGTTCCGGTCGCATCGGGACTTGCAGTCGGCAAGATGGGTACAGCAGAGACAGAGTATTCCCGTTTTCGGAGAATTCTCTTTTGTCTTTGGAGGAGACTGGCTTACGCTTGCTTGAGTTATTGTCTCTCTCTGAGTCCTTGCAGAGATCTCTGTTGAGATCTGTCGCGTTGTCATTGGACTCATTCAAGTTTGGTGGCGATGTGGTAGAGAAAGACGTCGCTTGTCTGTTAGAGAAGACGGCTACAGTAGAACACTACGTTATACTGAGTCCTCTCTCTTACTCTGAGGGAATAAGCACCTGTTCTTTTTGAGTTCGAAAACTTTGCAAAGTTTTTTCTCGTGTTTATCTTCTCTGCGCTTGTCTACTTCGAGTTTTGTCGTGACGCACGGGAGATGGAAGTTATGACTCTTCTAGCCGCTTTGTCTAAAGTCTACTGAGCAGCGGAGCCTCCCAGCGCTTTTATTTGCACATTCCGTGCACGCGGCAGGTTCTCCTTTCCCTCTAGGATTTAAGATTTAGAGTCACTTTTGAGTCACTTTAATCTTTTCCTTTTCAGAGGTTTGCTTTTCTGGTCAGCCTTCGCTTGGCTCAGGTTACAAGTAAGAGGCGGATCTACTCCGCTCTTTGTTTTTGTGGCTCTTTAGGGGAGTGTTCGCACGTTTATGCTACGGTGCTTTCCTCCCCATCTTCTGGGAGGAGCCGTGAACTGCTTCAGCTTGCCACTTTTGCCTCATTTAGGCAAGATAACAAAGCTAAGCAAACACACTTAGGGTTAGACCCTCTGCCTTAGGCAGCTTTGTGGTATGTACGCCCATCTATGGTGCGGCATATCTCTTATTTTTCACCTTCTCGGGTGAAGCTGCTAAGGCCGCTATTTTTCGCCTCAGTGGCGGGAAAACAAGGCAAGCTGTTAAAACAATCTCGGCTTTTACGGTTTACGGAATCGCGCTTTCTCTTTAGAGTCATAAGCTTTGGGTTCCGACAAATCGCCAGAACATGTCCAAATTTTTGGCTCACATTCTGACTCAAAATCTCTTTTAGGCTCGCTGAGCTACTGTTCGTAGCCTCTCAGTCGGGTCTTTTTCGGCTAAGCCTACCCCTTGAGGCGACTTTCGCTGCGCAGCACAAAGGACTCGCAGAAATTCCTTAGTTTCAGCTTTTCTTTCTGAGAGGTTACGGAAAGAACTAAATCATCATCATGTGGCTAAACTTAGGTTTGGCACAGAAGTCTTGAGCATTGGGGTGGTTTTTCTCCCACACGCAAAAGACAGTGAGTTGTTGTTTATGTTTTGCCAGTAATGAATAGAATCACATTCCTTGTGGTCAGTGTTTCTACTTTGGCATTACGCCTTGCAGGGCTTTCTCCCGCGAGTTAACAGTCTACACTCTCGTGGTAGCCTTCACTGCGACGGCCCCTGGTTTTTTCTTTATTTTGCAATGCGCTAGGAGTTTTCTCCTACATCGCAGAATGGTACGCATTTGTTCGCCCTGTTAGATTCTTTAGCCTTCTTGGCTAGGCTGTCGAAGTGACGTCACACGTGTCACAGTATGGCTACAGGCGCCCGGTGTAACACGAAATTTTTACTCCACGAAAAATTTACTCCGGAGTAAATATTTCGTACGAAATTCTTACTCCGAGTACACTTTTCGTACGAGAAAAGAACTCCCCAAGGCACGAAAAAATTACTCCCTCCACGAAATTTTTACTCCCCATTTTTTTTACTTCCAGTAAAAATCTCGTACGCAAAAATGGGATGCGGGCGAAAGGATAATGCCAATAAGTGATCTCGCGCACACGAATGTCGCGCTACCCTCCTTCCACCCCTTCCACCACCAAGACTAACAGGGGACAAGGGAGTTAAAATTTCGTACACCTGGCATGGGAAGTTAAACTGCTTGTGTTTGGGTGAAGTAATTTATTCGTTATTTATTCGTCAGGGGAGTAACATTTTTGTACGAAATGTTTACTCGGAACTCACCTGCCTTGGGGAGTAATTTTCTCGTGAAATGGGGGAGTGTTTTTTTCGTAAAGGGAGTAACTTTTTCGTACGAAATGTTTACTCCGGAGTAAAAATCTCGTGGGAGTAATTTTCTCGTGTTACACCGGTTTTACCGCGCCTTCCCCTCTGTTTATCCGAAGGTTGAATCTTGGTTTTTCATTTCAGGGATTCAGCTTTGGGTACTTTCTCAGGTCTTTCTGCACGCTTTCTAAGCGTTCTATTTAGGCTGAGCCAATTTCGCTCAAAGGGCAGAGGGAGGGTACAGCTTACCTTCCCCTCAGCGATTTTTCCCAACTTTAGGTTTCTACTACTTGGGTTTCCAGTTAGGGAAACCTTGGTTTTATACGGAAGCCGTATTCTATCCCTAGGCCAGTTCTCTTGCTTTGAGATTATTTTCTCAAGGTTTTTTGAACTGACTTCATGTTATGCCTCTAATGTTACGGTCATCGGGAAACTGAAATTTGAAGACGCTCACGCACCCCTCTCTCGGGATGGGAGCTTAGTCTGAGAGCGTATCGGGTTACTGATACCCTCGCGTGTCTTTCCCAATTGCGGGCTGGGCTATCATGGTACTAGCATGCAATCAGGTTTTCATTACTCCTTACGTTTCACTCCTGATTTTGCAATAGGGAAAGTTTACCCTCATCTTTGTAGCCTCGGCTTAGTCTTTTTCGTTTTTCAGCAAAGGCCGCAATTCGGTCTCGTTCTGACCACCGAGGTTAAGCGTCATCGGTCTCGGTTGCTACCGGGACGGGTGACCGTTTTTGAATATGGGGCTTTCAGGCATTCCTTCTAACTTTCAAGCTGTGGCCGTTTGGCTTCAGCTATTGTACTGCTGTTTACTCACACTCGAACCTTTGCTCGAACTCAGTGGCTCTTTGCTCCCGCAAGGCATTCATTTCCGGTTAACAGAAGTTCGCCCTCTTTATTTCAAGCCACGGTGTAGGGAGATGGGTACTTTGCTCTCTCTGACACCACTCCCTTAGTCCATCGAGGACAATGGTTGTGGCAGGTTTCATGGTATTAGGCCATTTTGATAGTCTCAGATTTGCTTAGTCTTTTAAATCCATATCTGTGAGAATCTGCTGTATTTGTTGTATTAACATGCAAACTAGTTGTTGTTTAAATACTTTTTTGAAAATAAAAGTTGAAATTTTTGATAATGTGTTTATTTATGCGCGTGTGAATGGTGGCGATCGTCAAAATACGGACGGATGAATTTACTTTTGCCACAGCATCACTAAACAAAGAACTAAATTCCAACACATACATGCACAAGTATCAATGCTGTGGTGGTTGAGAGTGCCAGAACACATTGAAATGATTGTTTTTCAACAAAAATCGATATCCATAACACAAATTCTAACTTATACTAGCTCCGCAAAAAAAATGTATGGGGATTCGGATCTGTCCGTCCGCATAGCGATATCAAGAGCATCGAAACTAATTGTGATTTCACAGGACAAAAACACAAGTTTACCTAATTTTGTATACTGTAAATACAAGTTTGTGCACCCTTGAAGTGAGTTATAATGTTGCCGAGGTCAATTTGCCCTTGATCGACGCACGGTGACCCGAGTTTCAAAGTTGCGATCCAGTCCGTCTAAACAATGTAACGATCGCCACTTTTTTCTTTTCATTCAAAAACTAACCGTTTGGGGAGGAAGTGACCTCACGTTGTTTTACGTTGACGCTCGCGCTCGACAGAAAAAGACCGCAACAGTTTTTCAGTTAAAAAAATCGCAAAGTAATTACATTTTCTGAGGTTTTCTAGTGTCCGTCTAGTAACAATCGCCACTCTAGCGATCGCCACTGAGTGTTGAAGTCACATTTAACTCCATTTTTGACTGTTTTAAGAAACTATTTTGACGCTCAATCGTCACGTTTCAGTGTCGAAACACGTACTGTGCATTTGCAATCAGCCGGTGTGTCCAAACTGAAATGCGAGTGATGCCTCGATTTGTGGCGATCGCTCACGTGGTTGACGGACAGAAATACCTTCTTAGGGGGTAGGGGAACAGTTACTCCTCCATACAATAATGGTGTTTACAAATGATTGCAAACTTGTCTCTTTATAAACTGTTCAGACATGTCTTCTCTTCAATAATTTTCAGTTTTGCTCGGTTTGTTAATCAGGAGCACCCTGCAGATAATTTTTCATCTGTGACAATGCTCGAAATGTTGACGTAATTCCAATGCCCATATCCTTCTCTTGTTACCTCATCTAGCCAAAACCATTGAAGATAGAAAGACATTTATTGAACAAACTAGATGCACAACACCAGTCTTAACACGTTTTGTTCTTACATGTATATGAAAATATTGATGGCCAAGGAATGGTTTGAAAAAAAACACGGTTTTTTCCTTCAAAACGGTCTAGGTCTGCCGGAAGTCGTATTTTTTCAAACCATTCATTTGAAGATCAATATTTTGATATACATACAAGAACAAAACTTGTTAAGAATGATGTGTTGCATATTTTTTGTTCAATAAATGTCTTTCTATCTTCAACGGTTTTGGCTATATGAGCTATATGCATGCATAGGATGACCGTATTGCTTTTTAGCGTTTTCAGGGTATGCCGCTTTGCGCCTGGTTTTTAGATATAAATAAGGACCAGGACTATAAAAAAAATTACTGTTTTTAGTTGTAACAAACTCACTTTGTTGGAAAAACATGTCCTTTGAATTGTGTGCCAACATTTATTTTGTAGAATTTGAGTGTGTAAATAGTAAATTGCTGAACACAATACTGTGAAACCTGCCTTGTCTTCTCTGGGCTTGTTTTCCTATCAGAGCTTCATCCTTTTATTTGAAAGGATCAGTGGCATTCTGTCACACTCCCGCAAACGGGTCCCTCCTCCTCACTTGTTAGCCTTTTGAGATAAGGCAGTAAGGTGAAGCAAAAGGGGGGTGGTGTATTTTGTATCTTGGACTATTCTCTTTTGAGCTCCGTCCTGACGGTTTGTTAGAACATGGGCCTATTTCTGTGCCCTACGTGAATTAGGCTATGCTTCTCCCTAATCTTGTCAGTGTGACTTGTTTAGCTCGCATCATAAGATGACAGGTCTCTTTTCTCAGAGAGACCATTTACTGGATAGGGATCAATACAAAAGACCACTTCGAGACAAGTCTGGGTCTTTTGGTTTCGGAGTTTTGTTGCTCCACATGTTTCGAACCGCTGCATTCTGCTAGCCTTCATAAACTTTACGTGAAACGTTCTTCCTTTCCTCCTAGCTGCAGCGCGCAGAGGTAGCGAGATTTTCACACTCTTTGGCTTACAGTGTTATGTAGGTTTCAATGGAGGCTCTCTACCTCACTCTGTTTCCGTCCAGACTTTTTGTCAGGCATCAACAACTAGGACAACCATCTCTGATGGTTTTTATAGTTCTCCTCTTTCTAAGATTCTCGCCATAGGCGCGCGATCCACTGTTAGGAATCTGACCGATTATCTCACTGTGCTCCTTCCTGTCCTTTACAGGAGGTTTTAAGGTTCATAAGCAAAACTACTCTTATAGTTTTTGATCACAAGGGTAGACAGGGTCTTATCTACGTTTGCGTTCAAATCAGTAGGATATCCCGAGGTCCTTGACTTCGTCAACTGGATATCGTAGGAGCTCTCTTTCAACCTTTACCTGCGTGGCTTTTTCAGCGCGCGGCGTTACGGTTCTAACGCGCTTCCAGCAATGGTTGCAGCAGGGTATATTTTTTTTGCCTAGCTTATAGATTGAGCATCCCACCGCCTTTATTAGCAATCTGCATTTATGTGAGTTGGGATAAGAATGTAATTTAATTATAAATTTTAATAATAAATTTTAATTTGATTATATACTTACCCAACTCACATAGTGAATACCCTCCCACCTGCCCCGCTTTTGAGGGTTTTGTGGTTTCCTAAAAAAAGAGGGGTTTTTCTGTTCGCTTTCGATCGTATGATTTAAAGATGGCGGCAAGGTCAGGAAGTCACGCGAGACTTCGTTATATTAAAGGGTCAAGGTCGCTCTTTTTTTAGGGTTACCTCCCCTTGTTACCAAGGTGACGATTCAGCGTCCTAGCACTAGACTGAAGTAAATTGCATTTATGTGAGTTGGGTAAGTATATAATCAAATTAAAATTTATTATTAAAATTTATAATTAAAGCTGTTCTATATATTTTACAGAGGAATTTAATTTCGAAGATACCTGCATTTTTATATATACACGATAAACACGGAACGCATTGGAATAATACAATACTATTATGCAGCACTTGAAAATGCTTGAACATGCCCTATAAAGTATACATTAGGAGAATATGATTCAAAATATACAATATGAACACAGATTTTTGTATCAACAGTTAAAAAAAAAAGGTAACTTTTAACGTTACTTTTATGCTTCGACTTCATCACAGGCACTATCTTTGCATCTTATATTCGCATCCTGTAATTAAGTGGGTTTTTTCTTTTCACAGTTCATCCTTTATCTTCCAGTCACTCTATATCCTGTAAATTCTATCTTTTCAGAAATCCAGAGAAAACTTGTGCAAGCATTCTAGCCAAAGAAATGGACCTTGGGCTGTTTTGAGACATGGTGAGTCTCTTGTTTATTTGATAACCGTTGATGCATACATTGGAAACTCCTCGCTAAGACTGCCTCATATTTGAGAAAACAAGGTCATCTTAAAATGGAGGTAAATTTACGGACGTTATGAACAGGAAATCTTATGAAATAGGGTATACAAGGGGAGAAGTCTTACAGCAAGGGGCGTCAACAGATTCTGTATGCATGCGCTCTCGTCACGCTCAAAAAATTGGTCTGCGCCATCACTCACAAGGTCGGAAAAATTGTACGCAGAACAACGGCAACACACATACGGTGTAACACGTTGTTTGGTACTAGTAGCCCATGCGTATTTGAAACAATGATGTACAAATACACAAGTAACATGATGTAATTTCTATTTTCACCAGGTGACTCCAAGCCCCAAAACTCTTGATGGGAAGTCAACACAAGTGTAACTGCAACATCTCAACATGTTCTGCCTTCTTCTTTCTGTTGTTTGGTTTTCTTTTTTTCTTTCTTTATCTTAATTGCGAATTTTTTCAATTTACAAATTCTGTGTTGTCTTGAATAATTAAACATGAGTTATATTTGTGCAATCAGTGTGTCCATTGAGTCTTTTGTGAATCTAAGGCGATACTTTGAACTATTTCAACGATCTTTGAAGATCGGTTGACTCTGTTTTGGTTATGCGCCAGCCTCTGCATCGACATTGTGAACTAAAGACCTTCACATACACCCGATAATGAACACACACACACACACACACACACACACACACACACACACACACACACACACACACACACACACACACACACATGCACACACACACTCTATCTCTCGCTCTCTCTGTCGCGCACGCACCCCGACTTCCATGCTCCACCCCCCACCATACTCCACACATGAACAAGACTTGGTATATAAACCAAAAACGTGCGCCATGCGCTGTTTTAATTTTTTTCTTTTTTTTCTTCTTTTTCTCTCTTTATATTTAGTCAAGTTTTGACTAAATATTTTAACATCGAGGGGGAATCGAAACGAGGGTCGTGGTGTATGTGCGTGTGTGTGTGTGTGTGTGTGTGTGTGTCTGTCTGTGTGTGTGTGTAGAGCGATTCAGACTAAACTACTGGACCGATCTTTATGAAATTTGACACGAGAGTTCCTGGGTATGAAATCCCCGAAATTTTTTTCATTTTTTTGATAAATGTCTTTGATGACGTCATATCCGGCTTTTCGTGAAAGTTGAGGCGGCACTGTCACGCCCTCATTTTTCAACCAAATTGGTTGAAATTTTGGTCAAGTACTCTTCGACGAAGCCCGGGGTTTGGTATTGCATTTCAGCTTGGTGGCTTAAAAATTAATTAATGACTTTGGTCATTAAAAATCGGAAAATTGTAAAAAAAAATAAAAAATTATAAAACGATCCAAATTTACGTTTATCTTATTCTTATGCTTTTGGATATTGCGGAAAATGGCCGACTTCGGCAGCTACACGCTTTCTGACTTTGGAAGAAAAACTGACTCCAAGTGCATTCGATTTCACAACATAGTTGTTGAAACAGCTTTTTAAGTTGTCAGTGTATGCTGTTTTAGATAGAAACATCGCCGCGTGGTACAGATGTGTAAACCGGAACCATGCGTCGGCCATTTTTCTCAATATGATTTTGGATATTGAGTAAAATGGCGGACTTCGGCAGCAATATGCATTGATGATCTGGAGAGACCATCCAATCACAGTCCCCGAATTCCCCCACGTGTTCATCAGAATAGCTATATATAGATATGATATGTTTGGATTAAAAACACTCTCAGAAAGTTAAAACGAAGAGAGGTACAGAAAAGCGTGCTATCCTTCTCAGCGCAACGAATACCCCGCTCTTCTTGTCAATTCCACGTGCACTGCCTTTGCCACGGGCGGTGGAGTGACGATGCTACGAGTATACGGTCTTGCTGCGTTGCGTTGCGTTCAGTTTCATTCTGTGAGTTCGACAGCTACTTGACTAAATATTGTATTTTCGCCTTACGCGACTTGTTTTTCTTTTCCGAATGAGGTGAAGTGGGAAAAACAAAGAAGAAAAAAACGAGAAAAAAAACACCTGAGGCAATGAGTCCGAAACAAGATCGCAATTCTTTCCTTCGCTGCACGACGCAAATCTTCTGTGACCTTTGACCCAACGTAGCTTCCACGTTCGATCACTAAGCTTAATATTTACAACTGAAAACCGAGGGGGTGGAATACTGAGAGGAACCTACATAACTGTGCATTCTCAACCCTGACATATGTAAGCTTATCCCAACATTTTATGAACTCAAAACACAGAAAGTTGCTTTCACACGCCAGCTTTGATTGCAACAACGTGCTGGGACCCCAAACCATGTATCATCAAAACGGAACTCGTGTTTTAAAGCATGGCTCCCTGTGTTGATTTGGCACTTATTTTCTCACTACCAAAATGATGACAAAAACGATGTTTGGTGGTTTGTTGTCAGACCAGCTTTTTTGTCGGTCCTCGGGGGGCATATCGACTTTTGTTTCATATTTATTGACCGCGGCCTTCGGTTAGTCGACACTATCTTGACAGCTTGACTAAATGTTTTTATATCGCTTAACGCGACTTGTAGCCTATGCGATGCTAACTTTTGTCTGTCTGTGCATGCGTGATAGAAACTTTAACACTTGACTGAACACCGAAATACTAATTTTACCGGGTTATTATCCAAGCAACAGCTTCAAAGTATTGAAGCAATGATCAACATTTCGTCGGCGCGTATGTAGTTAAAATGTGTATCCAAAGAAAACGGGTGGTGGGTTTTTTTTTTTTTTGGGGGGGGGGGGGTAAAAACAGGTGACTGGTTTGTGTTGTGTGTGGTATGTAGACCAGGTCAGGGGTCAAGGTTAGGTCAGATCGCGTGAAGGCTTGTGGTATAGATTCACTTTTCAGTTCTAACCGAGCTGCATTCGCCGATTCGGGGAAGACGATTTCACATTGTTCGGTTTCGTAGCGGCTCCAGAAAAATAGATAAAAAAGATACCAAAGGAGATTTCCTACAGGTTGATCTGCACAGCGTGTTTTCAGTGTCTGCGCGATGAAGCGCTGTCGAAAGCGCAGTGTCGATCTGGCAGTCGTGTCCCCGTAAGGTATGAGAGGGCAAATGGGCCCAAACGGAGCGCTCATTTAAGGAGGGTGAAATAAGTGAGGGCGCCTAAAATGAGCGCTCAAGTTAAAGGATTGATTGGCTGGTAAAAATAGTTAGCCAATCAAATCACATTTCTTAAGATTCGCGCTCCAAAAAGGAGGGCGCAGTTTATTTGACGAGCTATAGATTCGCGCTCCAAAAAGGAGCGCGCATTTATTGAGGGCGCAGCTTATCGTTATGGGGCAAATAGGCCCAAACGGAGCGCTCATTTAAGGAGGGCGAAATAAGTGAGGGCGCCTAAAATGAGCGCTCAAGTTAAGGATTGATTGGCTTGTAAAAATAGTTATCAATTTCTGTAGATGCACGCGCCTTTATTGCGCCCGCATGTTTGGATCGCGAGTCGGTAAAAGACTTGCAGTGGAAACATTGTCGGAACGGAGACCATAGTCATTGCTTGCCACCATGGCTTCACGAGAACACAGTTTTAAGGACACCCCGGCTAGATGTAACAGTGATCTCAAAGTGTTTGTAAACCAATGAAAAAATTCCGCCAAAAGACCAAGAAGTCGAGATCGTTTGTGTTGATAATCATTGAGCTATCTACTGTCAGTGTAGTGCGCCTTATTCATGGCCGTGGTTCGACAATTGTGATGTGCGTGTGTTTGTATGTGTGTGTGCGTGTGTATGTGTGTTTGTGCGCTTATCTTTCTTTCTTTCTTTATTTGGTGTTTAACGTCGTTTTCAACCATTCAAGGTTATATCGCGACGGATGTGCGCTTACTCGTCCTGATATGGCTCTGCGTAGTCGGCTGGACGTTAAGCAACAAATAAACAAACAAACAAATGTGCGCTTATGAATATATACATCAGTGAGGGGTTTAGGTAGGATATGTGGGTATGTGTATCAGTGAGAGGTTGATGTGTGTGTGTGTGTGTGTGTGTGTGTGTGTGTGTGTGTGTGTGTGTGTGCGTGAGTGAGTGTGTGTGTGTGTGTGTGTGTATGTGTGTGTCGTGTGTGTGTGTGTGAGTGTGTTTGTGTGTGTATGTGTGTGTCGTGTGTGTGTGTGTTTGGTAACCGGCTTTGTACAGCGGGACCACCTTATTTTGTCATGTATATATATTTTTATTCATTCTGGAGCTTTATTTAATAAAATGCCCATTTCAATCACAACTCGGGTCTGGTCTTATTGTGACTGAGTGTTGCATACATGATTTTATGTGAGCTTGTGAACATAAACAGAAAAAAAGAAAGAAACATTCTGTGTCGAAATATCTTGACTAAAAATCAGGCGGAAGACTACACCTGTTGCATTTCCTATTATGTTCAGGTAATTTTAACTGAGGGCGGAAGCGACAATGATTCGTTTTTCCCTCAGATAACATTAATTTGTTGAGACGGAAAAGGAACACGCGCATTCTGGAACTGATTTTTGTAAATAACTGAAAGGGTGTTTTGTCTGTTTTGTGAAACGGTCCTCACACATCAGGTTGCAAAGTTCCACAGTTAGGCAGCTGAATTAAAGCATTACATACTGCATAGTGTAAACTCTGGGCCTACTTCAAGGTCTTATTACTTCAAGATGCATGCACGTGCTGTTGTATCTGTTGGTGCTTGCCGGACACCAGTGCTGATTAACATGGCTTAGATTGTTACTAATTTGAAACTACAGTATGTCCTTTTACGCGGTAATTGTGACAATTTTGTTGGTACCGATTGTTTGTTTGTTTGTTTGCTTAACGCCCAGCCGACCACGAAGGGCCATATCAGGGCGGTGCTGCTTTGACATTTAAAGTGCGCCACACACAAGACAGAAGTCGCAGCACAGGCTTCATCTCTCACCCAGTCACATTATTCTGACACCGGACCAACCGCCATTTTAGAAAGCAATGACTGGTTTCGTTCCGACAATTTTTCCATTCCAAGTTTTTGGACAACGCTAGTAAAATGCTCTCCTTTTTGAAGCGCGAATCTATAGCTCGCTAAATAAACTGCGCCCTCCTTTTTGGAGCGCGAATCTTAAGAAATGTGATTTGATTGGCTAACTATTTTTACAAGCCAATGAATCCTTAACTGGAGCGCTCCTTTTAGGCGCCCTCACTTATTTCGCCCTCCTTAAATGAGCGCTCCGTTTGGGCCCCTTTGCCCTCTCATAGTAAGTAGGCTACAGACAGACAGATCTAGATCTAGCGTCTTCCACTCTTGTACCGTGTCACCTATGCTTACTGTGTGTGTGTATGTGTGACGGAGTGATTGAGTTCAAGTTGGGTTACTGTTTGTCGATTTCTTACGGGAGCCTTGTCAAAGGCTTCGCCTCTTGTTTTCTTTTGTTGTCGATTGACTAATGCGATGAATTCGAAGTAACCAGGTAACTAGAAAAACCGCTGTAAACGGCTTTTTCATTTTGAGAAGAGCTGATGAGTTTTTTCATTTTAAAAGATTTTGTCACAAAGAACATCCTAAATATTTCGAAAAGCAATCTCTGTTTCCTATTTGTTTCTCACAATTGGTTTTGACATGAACGGTCTCATGTCAAAAATATGCACTCAAGCCCAACTGATTAGTTTTGTTTTATTGATAACAGCCAGTATACAAACCTGCAATTGTTGAGTACTTAACTCATTTGTTTGTAAGCGTTCAGTTTACTGCTTTGTTTTGTTCGTCACGCTACAGTGAACGTTTTAACATTTAGTTAACACTGAACTGAATGCTTTAACGAAATTGAAGGAACTTTTGTCTCCAGATTCGTTTGTGAGTGTGTGTGTGTGTGCGTGTGTGTGTGTGTGTGTGTGTGTGTGTGCACGCACGTGTGTGTGTGCGTGTGCGTGTACGTGTGTGTTTGTGTGCGTGTGTGTGTATGTGTGTGTGTGTCTGTGTGTGTGTGTTTGTGTGCGTGTGTGTGTATGTGTGTGTGTGTGTGTGTGTGTGTGTGTGTGTGTGTGTGTGTGTGTATAAAGTGATTCAGAGAAAACTACTAAACCAATCTTCCTGCCGTTCAGTATATACAAGAAACACTTAAAGGCACAGTAAGCCTCCCGTAAACCATCACAGAGCTCCCCGAGCGTCTAAATACAGTACAAGCATACTTCCATTTGAACGCTCACCGAACGGGAACATCCTGGCTGCTTTCTGTCGAGCGTGAGACATTTTCCAAGAATTGATTTTCGTAGACTTGTTCCGTTAACAACAACGGCGCCTCGTTTTTGCGCTAGACCTAACTTTTAAAATCTAAATAATAAATTGACAGCTTGTTACACAAACATTCTTTAATCATAAAAGAATTCGTTTTTCATCAAGACAAGATCAGAACAATTCGAAGTTGTGAAAGTTTAAAAAAAGAAAAGCCCGGAAGCAGGGTCACGCAAGGGTCGTAGCAGACGACGGTTGATCAGTGCAAATCGCCGTTCCTCTCAACAGTCAAAAGCCATCGCAGGAGTTCTTGTGAACCACAGCCGTTGTTTCGTGCTTAAAAAACGTGCTATTGTAGATAAGCTCACGTCGAGTCGCATTCAAATGACTAACTATGACGACTGCATTGTGAAAAGGGAAAACTGGATCACACGGGTTCACGATGGCTCAGGGGTAAGATAAACCACGCAAAAATAAATTCGTTGAAAATTGTTCGCTCTTTACGGAGGGCACCTCGGATGTTCTCAATTGGTGAGTGTTTAAATGAAAGGGTGTTTGTACTGTGTGTAAAAGCCTGACCGTATCTGTGATGGTTTACGGGAGGCTTACTCTGCCTTTAACAAGGGTAAAAGTAGAAACAGAATCCGTTAGTCGCCTCTTACGACATGCTGGGGAGCATCGGGTAAATTCTTCCCCCTAACCCGCGGGGGGTCTTGGCCATGTCAGCTGATCATGAACACCCACAAATGTGTGAAATGAGGAGGGTTTTGCTCCTAAAACATCAGCGAAAACCCCAACTAAGACGTGTTTATGAACCGACCCAGCTGTGACCACACAATTTTGACGAGAGTCAACTACACTGGCGTCATGTTGGGCGATCATCAAACCGTAGACGTGTGCAAATTTTCAAAGCTCTAAATTCAAAAACATCAGAGGTAACGTCAACGTTAAGTTTTGATGAACCTAACATGACCCTGCCGTGATCCCAGAATTTGACAAAACTGTAGTCCGTCATGTCGGGAGCCGGAGATCATCAAACCCTGAAGTGTGTAAAGTTTCAAAGCTCCATCTTCAAAACTATTTGAAATAACCTCAACGTTAAGTTTGGATGAATCTAACATGACCCCGCTATGACCCTAAAAATGTGACGAGGGTCAACCACACTGAGGCCATGTTGGGAGATCACTAAACGTAGACGTGTGCAAGGTTTGAAAGCTCTGGTTTCAAAAAGATAAGAGGTAACGCCAACGTTAAGTTTGGATGAATCTAACATGACCCCGCTGTGATGCCACAATTTGACAAAACTGTCGTCATGTCGAGAGATGGGGTCCTGATTTGGCCTATATGGTCCGCTAGGCCCAAAAAGCAACAACAACTAACTAATGTCGAGAGATCATCAAACCAGCTATAGAAGTGTGCAACGTTCCAAAGCTCTAGCTTCATAAACATCCAAGATAACTTCAAAGTTAAGTTTTTATGAACCGTGATCATCGATTACTCAAGTGAGTAAAAAAAAAGTGTAAAAAATGATGCCATTGGGTTACGCCTATACGGGACTAAACCTGCCAACACATACGAATTTGACCTGGAATCGGAATCGTGTGTTGATTGTCACATCTTCAATGATTTATCCCACAGCAGCAAGTAATTATTTTCAAACCTCCACCTCTCTCTCTCTCTTCCATTATTATTTCATTGACTGTGTACCGCTTACAAAGCAAACCAGTTCGTCATTTTTACATTTAGTCAAGTTTTGACTAAATGTTTTAACATAGAGGGGGAATCGAGACGAGGGTCGTGGTCACTTTATGTGTGTGTGTCTGTGCGTGTGTGTGTGTGTGTGTGTGTGTGTGTGTGTGTGTGTGTGTGTGTGTGTGTGTGTGTGTGTGTGTGTAGAGCGATTCAGACCAAACTACTGGACCGATCTGTATGAAATTTTACATGAGAGTTCCTGGGAATGATATCCCTGGACTTTTTTTCGATAAATACCTTTGATGACGTCATATCCGTCTTTTTGTAAAAGTTGAGGCGGAACTGTCACACCCTCATTTTTTTAATCAAATTGATTGAAATTTTGGCCAAGCAATCTTCGACGAAGGCCGGACTTCGGTATTGGATTTCAGCTTGGTTGTTTTAAAATTAATTAATGACTTTGGTCATTAAAAATCTGAAAATTGTAAAAAAAAAATTTTTTTATAAAACGATCCAAATTTACGTTCATCTTATTCTTCATCATTTTCTGATTCTCAAAACATATAGATATGTTATATTTGGATTAAAAACAAGCTCTGAAAATTAAAAATATAAAAATTATGATCAAAATTATATTTTCGAAATCAATTTAAAAACACTTTCATCTTATTCCTTGTCGGTTCCTGATTCCAAAAACATATAGATATGATATGTTTGGATTAAAAACACGCTCAGAAAGTTAAAACGAAGAGAGGTACAGAAAAGCGTGCTATCCTTCTCAGCGCAACTACTACCCCGCTCTTCTTGTCAATTTCACTGCCTTTGCCATGAGCGGTGGACTGACGATGCTACGAGTATACGGTCTTGCTGAAAAATTGCATTGCGTTCAGTTTCATTCTGTGAGTTCGACAGCTTGACTAAATGTATTTTCTCCTCACGCGACTTTTTGCAGACACGTACAAACTTGGTAAATTAAATTAGATATTATACAAAACTCATGCTCAATACATACAACAACAGCAACACCACCACCAACAACAACAAATACCAGCATGAATGTTCCGCTTCTTAATTTAAACCATCAAACAAACAAAACAATCATCAACAGTCAATCAAAACTGAGAAAGCAAATGCTAATACGACTCGTCTCTGTCATGGGTAATATGAATTTGAAACACGTTATCTGCTGCATCGAGCAAGAATCGCGCACGGTTTGGTCAACGGTCCTTGGAGTGATGTGAAGCCTTTGTGAAGACCAGATGTGTACGGTCAAATCTGTATATATCTCTAGCAATAGCGCACAAAATACTCAGGGTCAAAAGGTAGGACGAAAATTATGACTCGCGCTAAAAGCGTCGACACAATGAAAATTACAGTCTGAGATTATTTTTTGAGAAATCGATTCAAATGTTTTTAGTCTAATTGTTTATCATTTCCTGATTCCAAAAACATATAGATATGTTACATTTGGATTAAAAACAATCAGAAAATTAAACATATGAATATTCTAATGAATATTCTAATTAAACTTAAAAGTTCAGAAATCGCTTTAAAATAATGTCATCTTATTCTTTATCAATTCCTGATTCCAAAAACATATAAATATTTTATGTTAGGATTAAACCCAAGCTCAGAAAGTTAAAAAGAATAGGGAAACGCGCGCTGCACTGTGAAGCGCCTTACGCTACTGCACTATACTCGCTTGTCACTTTCTCAGCGTGAACCACAGAGATCTCTGGTGCAAACGTGTCAACGCGACCGCGGGGTATGAAACTGACACAGCTATTGATAATTGAATATATATGATTGAAAAAAATGAGGTGCGGTCAATTTCATTCTGTGAGTTCGAAGGGTTGACTAAATGTAGTTATATCGCTTCACGAGACTTGTTTCTTTTTATTCACCCCTCCCTCTCCAAATGTATACACAACGAATCGCAGGGCGTACGACGCGAAATAACTCTTGGCCGTCCTATTGGTCTTTCTGTCTTGGCATTATTACAACAGTAAAATGTCGGACGTTCGCGTTCATGCTTAGAGTGTGATTTTAATCTCGCTGTATTCCTGTTGCTGTCTTGCGGGTAGAGAGTTACGACTTCTGGCACTTGCAGCGCGCGACGTACCAGCGGTTCAGGCGAGCTTGGCGGCGTTGAGAGCTTACTTCATCTGTTCTGTTTGAAGTCCTGCTACCGACGATGGCGTCTTCTAATCGTCGTCTCCATCGTCTGTTTTGTCTTCAGCTCTGCTTGGCCTCGGCCCAAGGACAAGGTGAGTTTAAAAAAAAAAGTTTGCTGTGGATTTAAAATTGAAATTTCCGATTCTTTCATCGACTAACTTTTATCATACAACTTAAAGCAAGAGTTATTGGAACGTTTCATCCTAGAGTTTGTCTCAACGTTTTAATTCTCGATTTTGAACGTAAACAGTTGATATGTGTCGGGTTTCGTTTTGCTTTCATACATGATTGAAACACATTTGTTTGGGTTGTTGTGCTGTTTTGCTTTTATCATGGATGATCTTCTTATCATTTTATCAATTATCAAATGTATTTGTTTGATTGCTTAATTGATTGATTAATCAATTTGATTATAAAAGTATTTATCTATTATCTGTATGTTTCCATGTCCTGAACTGCATTTTCTTTTTGTGGAGTCTGCCCCTGAGGAAGAAAAAAAGTGAAAGAAAAAACACATTCATAGAAGATTTTGTTTGTATCAAAGTATACCAGAAAGTTTAAGGAACATTTTAAATAACGACATAGCAAAAGTCAAAACACATTTCCGCATTACATGAGGAATCAGGGACCAGTGTAGGCGGAGTAGGGGTAGGTGGAAGGTGAACACAAAATGCATGTGAAAGTTTCATAACATGTTGGCGTTTGCGGTCGGGGTTTTTGTTCCGACGTCGCTTTGATAGTACGGGTCAGCGTTCTATGGAACACAAGTTCAGAAACTCTCCCTACGTATCACATAATGTAACCCTTTGACACGAAAGCTACGTTTTATTCATCCTAAACAAGTCTTTCCTTTTGTCGTTTCCCCGGCAAGAGAAACATCAGTGCCCCCAGTGAACCAGGCCTTTCTTTCCTAAAAAAAAAAACAAGTCGCGTAAGGCGAAAATACAATATTTAGTCAAGTAGCTGTCGAACTCACAGAATGAAACTGAACGCAACGCAACGCAGCAAGAGCGTATACTCGTAGCATCGTCACTCCACCGCCCGTGGCAAAGGCAGTGCCCGTGGAATTGACAAGAAGAGCGGGGTATTCGTTGCGCTGAGAAGGATAGCACGCTTTTCTGTACCTCTCTTCGTTTTAACTTTCTGAGCGTGTTTTTAATCCAAACATATCATATCTATATATTTTTGGAATCAGGAACAGACAAGGAATAAGATGAAAGTGTTTTTAAATTGATTTCGAAAAAAAAAAATTTGATAAGAATTTTTATATATTTAATTTTCAGAGCTTGTTTTTAATCCGAATATAACATATTTATATGTTTTTGGAATCAGCAAATAAGATAAACGTAAATTTGGATCGTTTTATAATTTATTTTTTTTTTACAATTTTCAGATTTTTAATGACCAAAGTCATTAATTAATTTTTAAGCCACCAAGCTGAAATGCAATACCGAACCCCGGGCTTCGTCGAAGATTACTTGACAAAAATTTCAACCAATTTGGTTGAAAAATGAGGGCGTGACAGTGCCGCCTCAACTTTCACGAAAAGCCGGATATGACGTCATCAAAGACATTTATCAAAAAATTTAAAAAAAAGGTTCGATAACCCTAACCCTAACGAAATCACGACAAAAAAACACGACGAAAACACGACAAAAAGATGACGAATTCACGACAAAAAAACACGACGAAAACACGACAAAAACATGACGAAATCACGACAGAAAAACACGACGAAAACACGACCAAAACATGACGAAATCACGGGGAAAAAACACGATGAAAACACGACAAAAACATGACGAAATCACGGGGAAAAAACACGACGAAAACACGACCAAAAAAACCATAAAAACAACGATAAAAACACGACGAAAAAAACACGACAAAAGTAAGTTTCTGGAACGTTTCAAGGGATACTGTAATGGATTTTGGAAATGTTGACCAGTCAAATATGAAGTAATTTACAAACAGCCAGTCACTTTTAACACAACCGTGTCATCCAACTGGTTTTTTTATGGTACAAATCCAGCAACAACTGCACTGTGTCTTTTTGTTTAACCGCAACAGATACCAACTGTCACGCTTGTCATAAGAGCACACGGTGTAGTACCTGGCAACACGTGTAACTGATACCTCTTCCACAGAGACGGTGTGTGTGGACAATTACGACACATACACACACACACATACACACACACACACACACACACACACACACACACACACGCACACACACCACCACCACCACCACCACCACCACCACCCTCGTCTCGATTCCCGGTCCACCTAAGACAAAACATTTAGTCAAAATGTGCCTTCGTGTAAGAAAATGAAGGACTTGAATTACTGTCGTCGATTGTGATTGCAGCTCTCAATCCGTGCTGGGCTGACCCTGAGCCCTGTCAGAACGGGGGCACGTGCACCAAGGATGAAAGTGACGCCCAAGGCTACACCTGCGCCTGCCCATCCGGTTTCCTGGGACACGATTGTGACGTTGGTGAGTAAACATACCGAGACACGATTGTAACGTTGGTGAAAACAGATACTGGGACACGATTGTAACGTTGGTGAGTAAAGATACCGGATCACGATTGTAACGTTGGTGGGTAAAAGATTCGGAACACGATTGTAACGCCTGTGAAAAAAGATACCAGGACACGATTGTAACGTTGGTGGGTAAAAGATTTGGAACACGATTGTAACGCCTGTGAAAAAAGATACCAGGACACGATTGTAACGTCTGTGAGAAAAGATACCGGGGCACTATTGAAAAGTAAATGTTAACAATAGTAAATGTGGCTATAGACTGTTCTCCCTATTGATCTAGAAAATGTATGTGTGAAAAAGCTGCTACAGCAAAATGAATGAAGATGTTTGTATTTGTGTAACTATAATAGTGTTTCTATATATATATACGACTAGTGTCTGTCTGTCTGTCTGTCTGTCTGTCTGTCTGTCTGTCTGTCTGTCTGTCTGTCTGTCTGTCTGTCTGTCTGTCTGTCTGTTCGCGATGCACGGCCAAAGTTCTCGGTGGATCTTTTTCAAATTTGGACACCGTATTCAGCTACACCCCGGACACAACCTCATCGATGAGATATTTCAACACGTGCTCAGTCCGATTTTGGTTTTTCGCGCGCAGCGCTGAACCGATTTTGGTTTTTCTCTCGATCCATTCCCAGTAACTCTTCCTTATCTTCTCCAGTGTTTTCAGCCGCGTTTGTCTCCCTTCCTCTGTGCGGCGCACACCCGGCAAAGCCCGGTCCCAGGCACAGCCTGGTATTCGGTTTTACTTCTTCCCGGCGAAGCCGGTACCCGGCAAAGCGGGTATTCATCTAGTAAGTCAATAAATCAACAAAAATGGCGTACACTAAAGGGAACAGGCACGGTATCTATATCGGAAGCTACTACAGCACGACGGAACGTGTGATGCTTGCGTTTGTCACTGTACCGGTCAAGGTTTCACCGGAGCTACCAGTTCCGGTAAGCTCTTTGTGGCGTGCTTGTTTTGACATCTTACGCAATATCATTAGCTTGTTTGTGTGACTGTGTCACGGTTGTGCCTCAGTATCATTCAGTTAAGAGCACCATTTTTGATCCTCTTGTACATTACAAAGGAGTTCCCCCTAGCCCAACCGTCTGTCTTCATCAGTAACACGTGATCGTTCTGTTGCAGTCAATGACCCGTGTGACCCCAACCCGTGTCAGAACGCAGGAACGTGTGACGATGGCGTGTGTGACTGTACCGGTACCAGTTTCACTGGAGCTACGTGTGCTGGTTAGTTGTTTTTTGTAACTGACTACCACTGTAGAATGACCACTGACTACCACTGTAGAATGACCATTGACTGTCACTGTAGAATGACCATTGACTGTCACTGTAGAATGACCATTGACTGTCACTGTAGAATGACCACTGACTGTCACTGTAGAATGACCACTGACTGTCACTGTAGAATGACCATTGACTGTCATTGTAGAATGACCACTGACTGTCACTGTAGAATGACCATTAACTACCACTGTAGAATGACCACTGACTGTCACAGTAGAATGACCATTGACTGTCACTGTAGAATGACCACTGACTGTCACTGTAGAATGACCATTGACTGCCACTGTAGAATGACCACTGACTGCCACAGTAGAATGACCACTGACTGTCACTGTAGAATGACCATTGACTACCACTGTAGAATGACCATTGACTGTCACTGTAGAATGACCATTGACTGTCACTGTAGAATGACTACTGACTGTCACTGTAGAATGACTACTGACTGTCACTGTAGAATGACCATTGACTGTCACTGTAGAATGACCATTGACTGTCACTGTAGAATGACCACTGACTGTCACTGTAGAATGACCATTGACTATCACTGTAGAATGACCACTGACTGTCACTGTAGAATGACCACTGACTGTCACTGTAGAATGACCACTGACTGTCACTGTAGAATGACCACTGACTGTCACTGTACAATGACCACTGACTGTCACTGTACAATGACCACTGACTGTCACTGTAGAATGACCATTGACTATCACTGTAGAATGACCATTGACTGTCACTGTAGAATGACCACTGACTGTCACTGTAGAATGACCATTGACTATCACTGTAGAATGACCATTGACTGTCACTGTAGAATGACCACTGACTGTCACTGTAGAATGACCATTGACTGTCACAGTAGAATGACCATTGACTGTCACTGTAGAATGACCACTGACTGTCACTGTAGAATGACCATTGACTGTCACAGTAGAATGACCATTGACTGTCACTGTAGAATGACCACTGACTGTCACTGTAGAATGACCATTGACTGTCACAGTAGAATGACCATTGACTGTCACTGTAGAATGACCACTGACTGTCACTGTAGAATGACCATTGACTGTCACTGTAGAATGACCACTGACTGTCACTGTAGAATGACCATTGACTGTCACTGTAGAATGACTATTGACTACCACTGTAGAATGACCACTGACTGTCACTGTAGAATGACCATTGACTGTCACTGTAGAATGACTATTGACTACCACTGTAGAATGACCATTGACTGTCACTGTAGAATGACCACTGACTGTCACTGTAGAATGACCATTGACTGTCACTGTAGAATGACCATTGACTGTCACTGTAGAATGACCACTGACTGTCACTGTAGAATGACCATTGACTATCACTGTAGAATGACCATTGACTGTCACTGTAGAATGACCATTGACTGCCACTGTAGAATGACCACTGACTGTCACTGTAGAATGACCACTGACTGTCACTGTAGAATGACCATTGACTGTCACTGTAGAATGACCATTGACTGTCACTGTAGAATGACCATTGACTGCCACTGTAGAATGACCATTGACTGTCACTGTAGAATGACCATTGACTGTCACTGTAGAATGACCATTGACTGTCACTGTAGAATGACCATTGACTGTCACTGTAGAATGACCATTGACTGTCACTGTAGAATGACCACTGACTGTCACTGTAGAATGACCACTGACTGTCACTGTAGAATGACCACTGACTGTCACTGTAGAATGACCACTGACTGTCACTGTAGAATGACCATTGACTGTCACTGTAGAATGACCATTGACTGTCACTGTAGAATGACCACTGACTGTCACTGTAGAATGACCACTGACTGTCACTGTAGAATGACCACTGACTGTCACTGTAGAATGACCATTGACTGTCACTGTAGAATGACCACTGACTGTCACTGTAGAATGACCATTGACTGTCACTGTAGAATGACCATTGACTGTCACTGTAGAATGACTACTGACTGTCACTGTAGAATGACCATTGACTGTCACTGTAGAATGACCATTGACTGTCACTGTAGAATGACCACTGACTGTCACTGTAGAATGACCACTGACTGTCACTGTAGAATGACCATTGACTGTCACTGTAGAATGACCATTGACTGCCACTGTAGAATGACCATTAACTACCACTGTAGAATGACCACTGACTGTCACAGTAGAATGACCATTGACTGTCACTGTAGAATGACCACTGACTGTCACTGTAGAATGACTACTGACTGTCACTGTAGAATGACCACTGACTGTCACTGTAGAATGACCACTGACTGTCACTGTAGAATGACCACTGACTGTCACTGTAGAATGACCATTGACTGCCACTGTAGAATGACCATTAACTACCACTGTAGAATGACCACTGACTGTCACAGTAGAATGACCATTGACTGTCACTGTAGAATGACCACTGACTGTCACTGTAGAATGACTACTGACTGTCACTGTAGAATGACCACTGACTGTCACTGTAGAATGACCACTGACTGTCACTGTAGAATGACCACTGACTGTCACTGTAGAATGACCACTGACTGTCACTGTAGAATGACCATTGACTGTCACTGTAGAATGACCATTGACTGTCACTGTAGAATGACCACTGACTGTCACTGTAGAATGACCACTGACTGTCACTGTAGAATGACCATTGACTGTCACTGTAGAATGACCATTGACTGTCACTGTAGAATGACCATTGACTGTCACTGTACAATGACCACTGACTGTCACTGTAGAATGACCATTGACTGTCACTGTAGAATGACCATTGACTGTCACTGTAGAATGACCACTGACTGTCACTGTAGAATGACCACTGACTGTCACTGTAGAATGACCATTAACTACCACTGTAGAATGACCACTGACTGTCACTGTAGAATGACCATTAACTACCACTGTAGAATGACCACTGACTGCCACTGTAGAATGACCATTGACTGTCACTGTAGAATGACCATTGACTGTCACTGTAGAATGACCATTGACTGTCACTGTAGAATGACCATTGACTGTCACTGTAGAATGACCATTGACTGTCACTGTAGAATGACCATTGACTGTCACTGTAGAATGACCATTGACTGTCACTGTAGAATGACCATTGACTGTCACTGTAGAATGACCACTGACTGTCACTGTAGAATGACCACTGACTGTCACTGTAGAATGACCACTGACTGTCACTGTAGAATGACCATTGACTGTCACAGTACAGTAGAATGACCATTGACTGTCACTGTAGAATGACCATTGACTGTCACTGTAGAATGACCATTGACTGTCACAGTACAGTAGAATGACCATTGACTGTCACTGTAGAATGACCATTGACTGCCACTGTAGAATGACTACTGACTGTCACTGTACAATGACCACTGACTGTCACTGTAGAATGACCATTGACTGCCACTGTAGAATGACTACTGACTGTCACTGTACAATGACCACTGACTGTCACTGTAGAATGACCACTGACTGTCACTGTAGAATGACCATTGACTATCACTGTAGAATGACCATTGACTGCCACTGTAGAATGACCATTGACTGTCACTGTAGAATGACCATTGACTATCACTGTAGAATGACCATTGACTGCCACTGTAGAATGACCATTGACTGTCACTGTAGAATGACCATTGACTGCCACTGTAGAATGACCATTGACTGTCACTGTAGAATGACCACTGACTGTCACTGTAGAATGACCATTGACTGTCACTGTAGAATGACTACTGACTGTCACTGTAGAATGACCATTGACTGTCACTGTAGAATGACCATTGACTGTCACTGTAGAATGACCATTGACTGTCACTGTAGAATGACCACTGATTGTCACTGTAGAATGACCACTGACTGTCACTGTAGAATGACCACTGACTGTCACTGTAGAATGACCACTGACTACCACTGTAGAATGACCACTGACTGTCACTGTAGAATGACCACTGACTGTCACTGTAGAATGACCATTGACTGTCACTGTAGAATGACCACTGACTACCACTGTAGAATGACCATTGACTACCACTGTAGAATGACCACTGACTGTCACTGTAGAATGACCATTGACTGTCACTGTAGAATGACCATTGACTATCACTGTAGAATGACCATTGACTGTCACTGTAGAATGACCATTGACTGTCACTGTAGAATGACCATTGACTGTCACTGTAGAATGACCATTGACTGTCACTGTAGAATGACCATTGACTGTCACTGTAGAATGACCATTGACTGTCACTGTACAATGACCACTGACTGTCACTGTACAATGACCACTGACTGTCACTGTAGAATGACCACTGACTGTCACTGTAGAATGACCATTGACTGTCACTGTAGAATGACCATTGACTGTCACTGTAGAATGACCACTGACTGTCACTGTAGAATGACCATTGACTGCCACTGTAGAATGACCATTGACTGTCACTGTACAATGACCACTGACTGTCACTGTAGAATGACCACTGACTGTCACTGTAGAATGACCATTGACTGCCACTGTAGAATGACCACTGACTGTCACTGTAGAATGACCACTGACTGTCACTGTAGAATGACCATTGACTATCACTGTAGAATGACCATTGACTGTCACTGTAGAATAACCATTGACTGCCACTGTAGAATGACCATTGACTGTCACTGTAGAATGACCATTGACTGTCACTGTAGAATGACTACTGACTGTCACTGTAGAATGACCATTGACTGTCACTGTAGAATGACTACTGACTGTCACTGTAGAATGACCATTGACTGTCACTGTAGAATGACCATTGACTGTCACTGTAGAATGACCACTGACTGTCACTGTAGAATGACCATTGACTGTCACTGTAGAATGACCACTGACTGTCACTGTAGAATGACCATTGACTGCCACTGTAGAATGACCATTGACTGTCACTGTAGAATGACCATTGACTGTCACTGTAGAATGACCATTGACTATCACTGTAGAATGACCATTGACTGTCACTGTAGAATGACCATTGACTGCCACTGTAGAATGACCATTGACTGTCACTGTAGAATGACCATTGACTGTCACTGTAGAATGACTACTGACTGTCACTGTAGAATGACCATTGACTGTCACTGTAGAATGACCATTGACTGTCACTGTAGAATGACCATTGACTGTCACTGTAGAATGACCATTGACTGTCACTGTAGAATGACCATTGACTGTCACTGTAGAATGACCACTGACTATCACTGTAGAATGACTACTGACTGTCACTGTAGAATGACCATTGACTGTCACTGTAGAATGACCATTGACTGTCACTGTAGAATGACTACTGACTGTCACTGTAGAATGACCATTGACTGTCACTGTAGAATGACCATTGACTGTCACTGTAGAATGACTACTGACTGTCACTGTAGAATGACCATTGACTGTCACTGTAGAATGACCATTGACTGTCACTGTAGAATGACCATTGACTGTCACTGTAGAATGACCATTGACTGTCACTGTAGAATGACCATTGACTGTCACTGTAGAATGACCATTGACTGCCACTGTAGAATGACCATTGACTGTCACTGTAGAATGACCATTGACTGTCACTGTAGAATGACCATTGACTGTCACTGTAGAATGACCATTGACTGTCACTGTAGAATGACCATTGACTGTCACTGTAGAATGACCATTGACTGCCACTGTAGAATGACCATTGACTGTCACTGTAGAATGACCATTGACTGCCACTGTAGAATGACCATTGACTGTCACTGTACAATGACCACTGACTGTCACTGTAGAATGACCATTGACTGTCACTGTAGAATGACCATTGACTGTCACTGTAGAATGACCATTGACTGTCACTGTAGAATGACCATTGACTGTCACTGTAGAATGACCATTGACTGCCACTGTAGAATGACCATTGACTGTCACTGTAGAATGACCATTGACTGCCACTGTAGAATGACCATTGACTGTCACTGTACAATGACCACTGACTGTCACTGTAGAATGACCATTGACTGTCACTGTAGAATGACCATTGACTGTCACTGTAGAATGACCACTGACTGTCACTGTAGAATGACCACTGACTGTCACTGTAGAATGACCATTAACTACCACTGTAGAATGACCACTGACTGTCACTGTAGAATGACCATTAACTACCACTGTAGAATGACCACTGACTGCCACTGTAGAATGACCATTGACTGTCACTGTAGAATGACCATTGACTGTCACTGTAGAATGACCATTGACTGTCACTGTAGAATGACCATTGACTGTCACTGTAGAATGACCATTGACTGTCACTGTAGAATGACCATTGACTGTCACTGTAGAATGACCATTGACTGTCACTGTAGAATGACCACTGACTGTCACTGTAGAATGACCACTGACTGTCACTGTAGAATGACCACTGACTGTCACTGTAGAATGACCACTGACTGTCACTGTAGAATGACCATTGACTGTCACAGTACAGTAGAATGACCATTGACTGTCACTGTAGAATGACCATTGACTGTCACTGTAGAATGACCATTGACTGTCACAGTACAGTAGAATGACCATTGACTGTCACTGTAGAATGACCATTGACTGCCACTGTAGAATGACTACTGACTGTCACTGTACAATGACCACTGACTGTCACTGTAGAATGACCATTGACTGCCACTGTAGAATGACTACTGACTGTCACTGTACAATGACCACTGACTGTCACTGTAGAATGACCACTGACTGTCACTGTAGAATGACCATTGACTATCACTGTAGAATGACCATTGACTGCCACTGTAGAATGACCATTGACTGTCACTGTAGAATGACCATTGACTATCACTGTAGAATGACCATTGACTGCCACTGTAGAATGACCATTGACTGTCACTGTAGAATGACCATTGACTGCCACTGTAGAATGACCATTGACTGTCACTGTAGAATGACCACTGACTGTCACTGTAGAATGACCATTGACTGTCACTGTAGAATGACTACTGACTGTCACTGTAGAATGACCATTGACTGTCACTGTAGAATGACCATTGACTGTCACTGTAGAATGACCATTGACTGTCACTGTAGAATGACCACTGATTGTCACTGTAGAATGACCACTGACTGTCACTGTAGAATGACCACTGACTGTCACTGTAGAATGACCACTGACTACCACTGTAGAATGACCACTGACTGTCACTGTAGAATGACCACTGACTGTCACTGTAGAATGACCATTGACTGTCACTGTAGAATGACCACTGACTACCACTGTAGAATGACCATTGACTACCACTGTAGAATGACCACTGACTGTCACTGTAGAATGACCATTGACTGTCACTGTAGAATGACCATTGACTATCACTGTAGAATGACCATTGACTGTCACTGTAGAATGACCATTGACTGTCACTGTAGAATGACCATTGACTGTCACTGTAGAATGACCATTGACTGTCACTGTAGAATGACCATTGACTGTCACTGTAGAATGACCATTGACTGTCACTGTAGAATGACCACTGACTGTCACTGTAGAATGACCATTGACTGCCACTGTAGAATGACCATTGACTGTCACTGTACAATGACCACTGACTGTCACTGTAGAATGACCACTGACTGTCACTGTAGAATGACCATTGACTGCCACTGTAGAATGACCACTGACTGTCACTTTAGAATGACCACTGACTGTCACTGTAGAATGACCATTGACTATCACTGTAGAATGACCATTGACTGTCACTGTAGAATAACCATTGACTGCCACTGTAGAATGACCATTGACTGTCACTGTAGAATGACCATTGACTGTCACTGTAGAATGACTACTGACTGTCACTGTAGAATGACCATTGACTGTCACTGTAGAATGACTACTGACTGTCACTGTAGAATGACCATTGACTGTCACTGTAGAATGACCATTGACTGTCACTGTAGAATGACCACTGACTGTCACTGTAGAATGACCATTGACTGTCACTGTAGAATGACCACTGACTGTCACTGTAGAATGACCATTGACTGCCACTGTAGAATGACCATTGACTGTCACTGTAGAATGACCATTGACTGTCACTGTAGAATGACCATTGACTATCACTGTAGAATGACCATTGACTGTCACTGTAGAATGACCATTGACTGTCACTGTAGAATGACCACTGACTGTCACTGTAGAATGACCACTGACTGTCACTGTAGAATGACCATTAACTACCACTGTAGAATGACCACTGACTGTCACTGTAGAATGACCATTAACTACCACTGTAGAATGACCACTGACTGCCACTGTAGAATGACCATTGACTGTCACTGTAGAATGACCATTGACTGTCACTGTAGAATGACCATTGACTGTCACTGTAGAATGACCATTGACTGTCACTGTAGAATGACCATTGACTGTCACTGTAGAATGACCATTGACTGTCACTGTAGAATGACCATTGACTGTCACTGTAGAATGACCACTGACTGTCACTGTAGAATGACCACTGACTGTCACTGTAGAATGACCACTGACTGTCACTGTAGAATGACCACTGACTGTCACTGTAGAATGACCATTGACTGTCACTGTAGAATGACCATTGACTGTCACTGTAGAATGACCACTGACTGTCACTGTAGAATGACCACTGACTGTCACTGTAGAATGACCACTGACTGTCACTGTAGAATGACCATTGACTGCCACTGTAGAATGACCACTGACTGTCACTGTAGAATGACCATTGACTGTCACTGTAGAATGACCATTGACTGTCACTGTAGAATGACTACTGACTGTCACTGTAGAATGACCATTGACTGTCACTGTAGAATGACCATTGACTGTCACTGTAGAATGACCACTGACTGTCACTGTAGAATGACCACTGACTGTCACTGTAGAATGACCATTGACTGTCACAGTAGAATGACTACTGACTGTCACTGTAGAATGACCATTGACTATCACTGTAGAATGACCATTGACTGTCACTGTAGAATGACCACTGACTGTCACTGTAGAATGACCACTGACTGTCACTGTAGAATGACCATTGACTGTCACTGTAGAATGACCATTGACTGTCACTGTAGAATGACCATTAACTACCACTGTAGAATGACCACTGACTGTCACTGTACAATGACCACTGACTGTCACTGTAGAATGACCACTGACTGTCACTGTAGAATGACCACTGACTGTCACTGTAGAATGACCACTGACTGTCACTGTAGAATGACCACTGACTGTCACTGTAGAATGACCACTGACTGTCACTGTAGAATGACCATTGACTGCCACTGTAGAATGACCATTAACTACCACTGTAGAATGACCACTGACTGTCACAGTAGAATGACCATTGACTGTCACTGTAGAATTACCACTGACTGTCACTGTAGAATGACTACTGACTGTCACTGTAGAATGACCACTGACTGTCACTGTAGAATGACCACTGACTGTCACTGTAGAATGACCACTGACTGTCACTGTAGAATGACCACTGACTGTCACTGTAGAATGACCATTGACTGTCACTGTAGAATGACCATTGACTGTCACTGTAGAATGACCACTGACTGTCACTGTAGAATGACCACTGACTGTCACTGTAGAATGACCATTGACTGTCACTGTAGAATGACCATTGACTGTCACTGTAGAATGACCATTGACTGTCACTGTACAATGACCACTGACTGTCACTGTAGAATGACCATTGACTGTCACTGTAGAATGACCATTGACTGTCACTGTAGAATGACCACTGACTGTCACTGTAGAATGACCACTGACTGTCACTGTAGAATGACCATTAACTACCACTGTAGAATGACCACTGACTGCCACTGTAGAATGACCATTGACTGTCACTGTAGAATGACCATTGACTGTCACTGTAGAATGACCATTGACTGTCACTGTAGAATGACCATTGACTGTCACTGTAGAATGACCATTGACTGTCACTGTAGAATGACCATTGACTGTCACTGTAGAATGACCATTGACTGTCACTGTAGAATGACCATTGACTGTCACTGTAGAATGACCACTGACTGTCACTGTAGAATGACCACTGACTGTCACTGTAGAATGACCACTGACTGTCACTGTAGAATGACCATTGACTGTCACAGTACAGTAGAATGACCATTGACTGTCACTGTAGAATGACCATTGACTGTCACTGTAGAATGACCATTGACTGTCACAGTACAGTAGAATGACCATTGACTGTCACTGTAGAATGACCATTGACTGCCACTGTAGAATGACTACTGACTGTCACTGTACAATGACCACTGACTGTCACTGTAGAATGACCATTGACTGCCACTGTAGAATGACTACTGACTGTCACTGTACAATGACCACTGACTGTCACTGTAGAATGACCACTGACTGTCACTGTAGAATGACCATTGACTATCACTGTAGAATGACCATTGACTGCCACTGTAGAATGACCATTGACTGTCACTGTAGAATGACCATTGACTATCACTGTAGAATGACCATTGACTGCCACTGTAGAATGACCATTGACTGTCACTGTAGAATGACCATTGACTGCCACTGTAGAATGACCATTGACTGTCACTGTAGAATGACCACTGACTGTCACTGTAGAATGACCATTGACTGTCACTGTAGAATGACTACTGACTGTCACTGTAGAATGACCATTGACTGTCACTGTAGAATGACCATTGACTGTCACTGTAGAATGACCATTGACTGTCACTGTAGAATGACCACTGACTGTCACTGTAGAATGACCACTGACTGTCACTGTACAATGACCACTGACTGTCACTGTAGAATGACCACTGACTGTCACTGTAGAATGACCATTGACTATCACTGTAGAATGACCATTGACTGTCACTGTAGAATGACCACTGACTGTCACTGTAGAATGACCATTGACTATCACTGTAGAATGACCATTGACTGTCACTGTAGAATGACCACTGACTGTCACTGTAGAATGACCATTGACTGTCACAGTAGAATGACCATTGACTGTCACTGTAGAATGACCACTGACTGTCACTGTAGAATGACCATTGACTGTCACAGTAGAATGACCATTGACTGTCACTGTAGAATGACCACTGACTGTCACTGTAGAATGACCATTGACTGTCACAGTAGAATGACCATTGACTGTCACTGTAGAATGACCACTGACTGTCACTGTAGAATGACCATTGACTGTCACTGTAGAATGACCACTGACTGTCACTGTAGAATGACCATTGACTGTCACTGTAGAATGACTATTGACTATCACTGTAGAATGACCACTGACTGTCACTGTAGAATGACCATTGACTGTCACTGTAGAATGACCACTGACTACCACTGTAGAATGACCATTGACTGTCACTGTAGAATGACCACTGACTGTCACTGTAGAATGACCATTGACTGTCACTGTAGAATGACCATTGACTGTCACTGTAGAATGACCACTGACTGTCACTGTAGAATGACCATTGACTATCACTGTAGAATGACCATTGACTGTCACTGTAGAATGACCATTGACTGCCACTGTAGAATGACCACTGACTGTCACTGTAGAATGACCACTGACTGTCACTGTAGAATGACCATTGACTGTCACTGTAGAATGACCATTGACTGTCACTGTAGAATGACCATTGACTGCCACTGTAGAATGACCATTGACTGTCACTGTAGAATGACCATTGACTGTCACTGTAGAATGACCATTGACTGTCACTGTAGAATGACCATTGACTGTCACTGTAGAATGACCATTGACTGTCACTGTAGAATGACCATTGACTGTCACTGTAGAATGACCACTGACTGTCACTGTAGAATGACCACTGACTGTCACTGTAGAATGACCACTGACTGTCACTGTAGAATGACCACTGACTGTCACTGTAGAATGACCATTGACTGTCACTGTAGAATGACCATTGACTGTCACTGTAGAATGACCACTGACTGTCACTGTAGAATGACCACTGACTGTCACTGTAGAATGACCACTGACTGTCACTGTAGAATGACCATTGACTGTCACTGTAGAATGACCACTGACTGTCACTGTAGAATGACCATTGACTGTCACTGTAGAATGACCATTGACTGTCACTGTAGAATGACTACTGACTGTCACTGTAGAATGACCATTGACTGTCACTGTAGAATGACCATTGACTGTCACTGTAGAATGACCACTGACTGTCACTGTAGAATGACCACTGACTGTCACTGTAGAATGACCATTGACTGTCACTGTAGAATGACCATTGACTGCCACTGTAGAATGACCATTAACTACCACTGTAGAATGACCACTGACTGTCACAGTAGAATGACCATTGACTGTCACTGTAGAATGACCACTGACTGTCACTGTAGAATGACTACTGACTGTCACTGTAGAATGACCACTGACTGTCACTGTAGAATGACCACTGACTGTCACTGTAGAATGACCACTGACTGTCACTGTAGAATGACCATTGACTGCCACTGTAGAATGACCATTAACTACCACTGTAGAATGACCACTGACTGTCACAGTAGAATGACCATTGACTGTCACTGTAGAATGACCACTGACTGTCACTGTAGAATGACTACTGACTGTCACTGTAGAATGACCACTGACTGTCACTGTAGAATGACCACTGACTGTCACTGTAGAATGACCACTGACTGTCACTGTAGAATGACCACTGACTGTCACTGTAGAATGACCATTGACTGTCACTGTAGAATGACCATTGACTGTCACTGTAGAATGACCACTGACTGTCACTGTAGAATGACCACTGACTGTCACTGTAGAATGACCATTGACTGTCACTGTAGAATGACCATTGACTGTCACTGTAGAATGACCATTGACTGTCACTGTACAATGACCACTGACTGTCACTGTAGAATGACCATTGACTGTCACTGTAGAATGACCATTGACTGTCACTGTAGAATGACCACTGACTGTCACTGTAGAATGACCACTGACTGTCACTGTAGAATGACCATTAACTACCACTGTAGAATGACCACTGACTGTCACTGTAGAATGACCATTAACTACCACTGTAGAATGACCACTGACTGCCACTGTAGAATGACCATTGACTGTCACTGTAGAATGACCATTGACTGTCACTGTAGAATGACCATTGACTGTCACTGTAGAATGACCATTGACTGTCACTGTAGAATGACCATTGACTGTCACTGTAGAATGACCATTGACTGTCACTGTAGAATGACCATTGACTGTCACTGTAGAATGACCATTGACTGTCACTGTAGAATGACCACTGACTGTCACTGTAGAATGACCACTGACTGTCACTGTAGAATGACCACTGACTGTCACTGTAGAATGACCATTGACTGTCACAGTACAGTAGAATGACCATTGACTGTCACTGTAGAATGACTACTGACTGTCACTGTACAATGACCACTGACTGTCACTGTAGAATGACCATTGACTGTCACAGTACAGTAGAATGACCATTGACTGTCACTGTAGAATGACCATTGACTGTCACTGTAGAATGACCATTGACTGTCACAGTACAGTAGAATGACCATTGACTGTCACTGTAGAATGACCATTGACTGCCACTGTAGAATGACTACTGACTGTCACTGTACAATGACCACTGACTGTCACTGTAGAATGACCATTGACTGCCACTGTAGAATGACTACTGACTGTCACTGTAGAATGACCACTGACTACCACTGTAGAATGACTACTGACTGTCACTGTAGAATGACCATTGACTGTCACTGTACAATGACCATTGACTGCCACTGTAGAATGACCACTGACTGTCACTGTAGAATGACCACTGACTGTCACTGTAGAATGACTACTGACTGCCACTGTAGAATGACCATTGACTGTCACTGTAGAATGACCACTGACTGTCACTGTAGAATGACCATTGACTGTCACTGTAGAATGACCA
Source organism: Littorina saxatilis (assembly GCF_037325665.1). Lineage (NCBI taxonomy): Eukaryota > Metazoa > Mollusca > Gastropoda > Littorinimorpha > Littorinidae > Littorina > Littorina saxatilis. Next base: position 75,049,782 of record NC_090256.1, on the reverse strand, counting down.
TTGACTGTCACAGTACAGTAGAATGACCATTGACTGTCACTGTAGAATGACCATTGACTGCCACTGTAGAATGACTACTGACTGTCACTGTACAATGACCACTGACTGTCACTGTAGAATGACCATTGACTGCCACTGTAGAATGACTACTGACTGTCACTGTACAATGACCACTGACTGTCACTGTAGAATGACCACTGACTGTCACTGTAGAATGACCATTGACTATCACTGTAGAATGACCATTGACTGCCACTGTAGAATGACCATTGACTGTCACTGTAGAATGACCATTGACTATCACTGTAGAATGACCATTGACTGCCACTGTAGAATGACCATTGACTGTCACTGTAGAATGACCATTGACTGCCACTGTAGAATGACCATTGACTGTCACTGTAGAATGACCACTGACTGTCACTGTAGAATGACCATTGACTGTCACTGTAGAATGACTACTGACTGTCACTGTAGAATGACCATTGACTGTCACTGTAGAATGACCATTGACTGTCACTGTAGAATGACCATTGACTGTCACTGTAGAATGACCACTGACTGTCACTGTAGAATGACCACTGACTGTCACTGTACAATGACCACTGACTGTCACTGTAGAATGACCACTGACTGTCACTGTAGAATGACCATTGACTATCACTGTAGAATGACCATTGACTGTCACTGTAGAATGACCACTGACTGTCACTGTAGAATGACCATTGACTATCACTGTAGAATGACCATTGACTGTCACTGTAGAATGACCACTGACTGTCACTGTAGAATGACCATTGACTGTCACAGTAGAATGACCATTGACTGTCACTGTAGAATGACCACTGACTGTCACTGTAGAATGACCATTGACTGTCACAGTAGAATGACCATTGACTGTCACTGTAGAATGACCACTGACTGTCACTGTAGAATGACCATTGACTGTCACAGTAGAATGACCATTGACTGTCACTGTAGAATGACCACTGACTGTCACTGTAGAATGACCATTGACTGTCACTGTAGAATGACCACTGACTGTCACTGTAGAATGACCATTGACTGTCACTGTAGAATGACTATTGACTATCACTGTAGAATGACCACTGACTGTCACTGTAGAATGACCATTGACTGTCACTGTAGAATGACCACTGACTACCACTGTAGAATGACCATTGACTGTCACTGTAGAATGACCACTGACTGTCACTGTAGAATGACCATTGACTGTCACTGTAGAATGACCATTGACTGTCACTGTAGAATGACCACTGACTGTCACTGTAGAATGACCATTGACTATCACTGTAGAATGACCATTGACTGTCACTGTAGAATGACCATTGACTGCCACTGTAGAATGACCACTGACTGTCACTGTAGAATGACCACTGACTGTCACTGTAGAATGACCATTGACTGTCACTGTAGAATGACCATTGACTGTCACTGTAGAATGACCATTGACTGCCACTGTAGAATGACCATTGACTGTCACTGTAGAATGACCATTGACTGTCACTGTAGAATGACCATTGACTGTCACTGTAGAATGACCATTGACTGTCACTGTAGAATGACCATTGACTGTCACTGTAGAATGACCATTGACTGTCACTGTAGAATGACCACTGACTGTCACTGTAGAATGACCACTGACTGTCACTGTAGAATGACCACTGACTGTCACTGTAGAATGACCACTGACTGTCACTGTAGAATGACCATTGACTGTCACTGTAGAATGACCATTGACTGTCACTGTAGAATGACCACTGACTGTCACTGTAGAATGACCACTGACTGTCACTGTAGAATGACCACTGACTGTCACTGTAGAATGACCATTGACTGTCACTGTAGAATGACCACTGACTGTCACTGTAGAATGACCATTGACTGTCACTGTAGAATGACCATTGACTGTCACTGTAGAATGACTACTGACTGTCACTGTAGAATGACCATTGACTGTCACTGTAGAATGACCATTGACTGTCACTGTAGAATGACCACTGACTGTCACTGTAGAATGACCACTGACTGTCACTGTAGAATGACCATTGACTGTCACTGTAGAATGACCATTGACTGCCACTGTAGAATGACCATTAACTACCACTGTAGAATGACCACTGACTGTCACAGTAGAATGACCATTGACTGTCACTGTAGAATGACCACTGACTGTCACTGTAGAATGACTACTGACTGTCACTGTAGAATGACCACTGACTGTCACTGTAGAATGACCACTGACTGTCACTGTAGAATGACCACTGACTGTCACTGTAGAATGACCATTGACTGCCACTGTAGAATGACCATTAACTACCACTGTAGAATGACCACTGACTGTCACAGTAGAATGACCATTGACTGTCACTGTAGAATGACCACTGACTGTCACTGTAGAATGACTACTGACTGTCACTGTAGAATGACCACTGACTGTCACTGTAGAATGACCACTGACTGTCACTGTAGAATGACCACTGACTGTCACTGTAGAATGACCACTGACTGTCACTGTAGAATGACCATTGACTGTCACTGTAGAATGACCATTGACTGTCACTGTAGAATGACCACTGACTGTCACTGTAGAATGACCACTGACTGTCACTGTAGAATGACCATTGACTGTCACTGTAGAATGACCATTGACTGTCACTGTAGAATGACCATTGACTGTCACTGTACAATGACCACTGACTGTCACTGTAGAATGACCATTGACTGTCACTGTAGAATGACCATTGACTGTCACTGTAGAATGACCACTGACTGTCACTGTAGAATGACCACTGACTGTCACTGTAGAATGACCATTAACTACCACTGTAGAATGACCACTGACTGTCACTGTAGAATGACCATTAACTACCACTGTAGAATGACCACTGACTGCCACTGTAGAATGACCATTGACTGTCACTGTAGAATGACCATTGACTGTCACTGTAGAATGACCATTGACTGTCACTGTAGAATGACCATTGACTGTCACTGTAGAATGACCATTGACTGTCACTGTAGAATGACCATTGACTGTCACTGTAGAATGACCATTGACTGTCACTGTAGAATGACCATTGACTGTCACTGTAGAATGACCACTGACTGTCACTGTAGAATGACCACTGACTGTCACTGTAGAATGACCACTGACTGTCACTGTAGAATGACCATTGACTGTCACAGTACAGTAGAATGACCATTGACTGTCACTGTAGAATGACCATTGACTGTCACTGTAGAATGACCATTGACTGTCACAGTACAGTAGAATGACCATTGACTGTCACTGTAGAATGACCATTGACTGCCACTGTAGAATGACTACTGACTGTCACTGTACAATGACCACTGACTGTCACTGTAGAATGACCATTGACTGCCACTGTAGAATGACTACTGACTGTCACTGTACAATGACCACTGACTGTCACTGTAGAATGACCACTGACTGTCACTGTAGAATGACCATTGACTATCACTGTAGAATGACCATTGACTGCCACTGTAGAATGACCATTGACTGTCACTGTAGAATGACCATTGACTGTCACTGTAGAATGACCACTGACTACCACTGTAGAATGACCACTGACTGTCACTGTAGAATGACCACTGACTGTCACTGTAGAATGACCATTGACTGTCACTGTAGAATGACCACTGACTACCACTGTAGAATGACCATTGACTACCACTGTAGAATGACCACTGACTGTCACTGTAGAATGACCATTGACTGTCACTGTAGAATGACCATTGACTATCACTGTAGAATGACCATTGACTGTCACTGTAGAATGACCATTGACTGTCACTGTAGAATGACCATTGACTGTCACTGTAGAATGACCATTGACTGTCACTGTAGAATGACCATTGACTGTCACTGTAGAATGACCATTGACTGTCACTGTACAATGACCACTGACTGTCACTGTACAATGACCACTGACTGTCACTGTAGAATGACCACTGACTGTCACTGTAGAATGACCATTGACTGTCACTGTAGAATGACCATTGACTGTCACTGTAGAATGACCACTGACTGTCACTGTAGAATGACCATTGACTGCCACTGTAGAATGACCATTGACTGTCACTGTACAATGACCACTGACTGTCACTGTAGAATGACCACTGACTGTCACTGTAGAATGACCATTGACTGCCACTGTAGAATGACCACTGACTGTCACTTTAGAATGACCACTGACTGTCACTGTAGAATGACCATTGACTATCACTGTAGAATGACCATTGACTGTCACTGTAGAATAACCATTGACTGCCACTGTAGAATGACCATTGACTGTCACTGTAGAATGACCATTGACTGTCACTGTAGAATGACTACTGACTGTCACTGTAGAATGACCATTGACTGTCACTGTAGAATGACTACTGACTGTCACTGTAGAATGACCATTGACTGTCACTGTAGAATGACCATTGACTGTCACTGTAGAATGACCACTGACTGTCACTGTAGAATGACCATTGACTGTCACTGTAGAATGACCACTGACTGTCACTGTAGAATGACCATTGACTGCCACTGTAGAATGACCATTGACTGTCACTGTAGAATGACCATTGACTGTCACTGTAGAATGACCATTGACTATCACTGTAGAATGACCATTGACTGTCACTGTAGAATGACCATTGACTGTCACTGTAGAATGACCACTGACTGTCACTGTAGAATGACCACTGACTGTCACTGTAGAATGACCATTAACTACCACTGTAGAATGACCACTGACTGTCACTGTAGAATGACCATTAACTACCACTGTAGAATGACCACTGACTGCCACTGTAGAATTACCATTGACTGTCACTGTAGAATGACCATTGACTGTCACTGTAGAATGACCATTGACTGTCACTGTAGAATGACCATTGACTGTCACTGTAGAATGACCATTGACTGTCACTGTAGAATGACCATTGACTGTCACTGTAGAATGACCATTGACTGTCACTGTAGAATGACCACTGACTGTCACTGTAGAATGACCACTGACTGTCACTGTAGAATGACCACTGACTGTCACTGTAGAATGACCACTGACTGTCACTGTAGAATGACCATTGACTGTCACTGTAGAATGACCATTGACTGTCACTGTAGAATGACCACTGACTGTCACTGTAGAATGACCACTGACTGTCACTGTAGAATGACCACTGACTGTCACTGTAGAATGACCATTGACTGTCACTGTAGAATGACCACTGACTGTCACTGTAGAATGACCATTGACTGTCACTGTAGAATGACCATTGACTGTCACTGTAGAATGACTACTGACTGTCACTGTAGAATGACCATTGACTGTCACTGTAGAATGACCATTGACTGTCACTGTAGAATGACCACTGACTGTCACTGTAGAATGACCACTGACTGTCACTGTAGAATGACCATTGACTGTCACTGTAGAATGACCATTGACTGCCACTGTAGAATGACCATTAACTACCACTGTAGAATGACCACTGACTGTCACAGTAGAATGACCATTGACTGTCACTGTAGAATGACCACTGACTGTCACTGTAGAATGACTACTGACTGTCACTGTAGAATGACCACTGACTGTCACTGTAGAATGACCACTGACTGTCACTGTAGAATGACCACTGACTGTCACTGTAGAATGACCATTGACTGCCACTGTAGAATGACCATTAACTACCACTGTAGAATGACCACTGACTGTCACAGTAGAATGACCATTGACTGTCACTGTAGAATGACCACTGACTGTCACTGTAGAATGACTACTGACTGTCACTGTAGAATGACCACTGACTGTCACTGTAGAATGACCACTGACTGTCACTGTAGAATGACCACTGACTGTCACTGTAGAATGACCACTGACTGTCACTGTAGAATGACCATTGACTGTCACTGTAGAATGACCATTGACTGTCACTGTAGAATGACCACTGACTGTCACTGTAGAATGACCACTGACTGTCACTGTAGAATGACCATTGACTGTCACTGTAGAATGACCATTGACTGTCACTGTAGAATGACCATTGACTGTCACTGTACAATGACCACTGACTGTCACTGTAGAATGACCATTGACTGTCACTGTAGAATGACCATTGACTGTCACTGTAGAATGACCACTGACTGTCACTGTAGAATGACCACTGACTGTCACTGTAGAATGACCATTAACTACCACTGTAGAATGACCACTGACTGTCACTGTAGAATGACCATTAACTACCACTGTAGAATGACCACTGACTGCCACTGTAGAATGACCATTGACTGTCACTGTAGAATGACCATTGACTGTCACTGTAGAATGACCATTGACTGTCACTGTAGAATGACCATTGACTGTCACTGTAGAATGACCATTGACTGTCACTGTAGAATGACCATTGACTGTCACTGTAGAATGACCATTGACTGTCACTGTAGAATGACCATTGACTGTCACTGTAGAATGACCACTGACTGTCACTGTAGAATGACCACTGACTGTCACTGTAGAATGACCACTGACTGTCACTGTAGAATGACCATTGACTGTCACAGTACAGTAGAATGACCATTGACTGTCACTGTAGAATGACCATTGACTGTCACTGTAGAATGACCATTGACTGTCACAGTACAGTAGAATGACCATTGACTGTCACTGTAGAATGACCATTGACTGCCACTGTAGAATGACTACTGACTGTCACTGTAGAATGACTACTGACTGCCACTGTAGAATGACTACTGACTGTCACTGTAGAATGACTACTGACTGTCACTGTACAATGACCACTGACTGTCACTGTAGAATGACCATTGACTGTCACTGTAGAATGACCATTGACTATCACTGTACAATGACCATTGACTGCCACTGTACAATGACCATGGACTGCCACTGTACAATGACCATTGACTGTCACTGTAGAATGACTACTGACTGTCACTGTAGAATGACCACTGACTGTCACTGTACAATGACCACTGACTGTCACTGTAGAATGACCATTGACTGCCACTGTAGAATGACTACTGACTGTCACTGTACAATGACCACTGACTGTCACTGTAGAATGACCACTGACTGTCACTGTAGAATGACCATTGACTATCACTGTAGAATGACCATTGACTGCCACTGTAGAATGACCATTGACTGTCACTGTAGAATGACCATTGACTATCACTGTAGAATGACCATTGACTGCCACTGTAGAATGACCATTGACTGTCACTGTAGAATGACCATTGACTGCCACTGTAGAATGACCATTGACTGTCACTGTAGAATGACCACTGACTGTCACTGTAGAATGACCATTGACTGTCACTGTAGAATGACTACTGACTGTCACTGTAGAATGACCATTGACTGTCACTGTAGAATGACCATTGACTGTCACTGTAGAATGACCATTGACTGTCACTGTAGAATGACCACTGATTGTCACTGTAGAATGACCACTGACTGTCACTGTAGAATGACCACTGACTGTCACTGTAGAATGACCACTGACTACCACTGTAGAATGACCACTGACTGTCACTGTAGAATGACCACTGACTGTCACTGTAGAATGACCATTGACTGTCACTGTAGAATGACCACTGACTACCACTGTAGAATGACCATTGACTACCACTGTAGAATGACCACTGACTGTCACTGTAGAATGACCATTGACTGTCACTGTAGAATGACCATTGACTATCACTGTAGAATGACCATTGACTGTCACTGTAGAATGACCATTGACTGTCACTGTAGAATGACCATTGACTGTCACTGTAGAATGACCACTGACTATCACTGTAGAATGACCACTGACTGTCACTGTAGAATGACCATTGACTGTCACTGTAGAATGACCATTGACTGTCACTGTACAATGACCACTGACTGTCACTGTACAATGACCACTGACTGTCACTGTAGAATGACCACTGACTGTCACTGTAGAATGACCATTGACTGTCACTGTAGAATGACCATTGACTGTCACTGTAGAATGACCACTGACTGTCACTGTAGAATGACCATTGACTGCCACTGTAGAATGACCATTGACTGTCACTGTACAATGACCACTGACTGTCACTGTAGAATGACCACTGACTGTCACTGTAGAATGACCATTGACTGCCACTGTAGAATGACCACTGACTGTCACTGTAGAATGACCACTGACTGTCACTGTAGAATGACCATTGACTATCACTGTAGAATGACCATTGACTGTCACTGTAGAATAACCATTGACTGCCACTGTAGAATGACCATTGACTGTCACTGTAGAATGACCATTGACTGTCACTGTAGAATGACTACTGACTGTCACTGTAGAATGACCATTGACTGTCACTGTAGAATGACTACTGACTGTCACTGTAGAATGACCATTGACTGTCACTGTAGAATGACCATTGACTGTCACTGTAGAATGACCACTGACTGTCACTGTAGAATGACCATTGACTGTCACTGTAGAATGACCACTGACTGTCACTGTAGAATGACCATTGACTGCCACTGTAGAATGACCATTGACTGTCACTGTAGAATGACCATTGACTGTCACTGTAGAATGACCATTGACTATCACTGTAGAATGACCATTGACTGTCACTGTAGAATGACCATTGACTGCCACTGTAGAATGACCATTGACTGTCACTGTAGAATGACCATTGACTGTCACTGTAGAATGACTACTGACTGTCACTGTAGAATGACCATTGACTGTCACTGTAGAATGACCATTGACTGTCACTGTAGAATGACCATTGACTGTCACTGTAGAATGACCATTGACTGTCACTGTAGAATGACCATTGACTGTCACTGTAGAATGACCACTGACTATCACTGTAGAATGACTACTGACTGTCACTGTAGAATGACCATTGACTGTCACTGTAGAATGACCATTGACTGTCACTGTAGAATGACTACTGACTGTCACTGTAGAATGACCATTGACTGTCACTGTAGAATGACCATTGACTGTCACTGTAGAATGACTACTGACTGTCACTGTAGAATGACCATTGACTGTCACTGTAGAATGACCATTGACTGTCACTGTAGAATGACCATTGACTGTCACTGTAGAATGACCATTGACTGTCACTGTAGAATGACCATTGACTGTCACTGTAGAATGACCATTGACTGCCACTGTAGAATGACCATTGACTGTCACTGTAGAATGACCATTGACTGTCACTGTAGAATGACCATTGACTGTCACTGTAGAATGACCATTGACTGTCACTGTAGAATGACCATTGACTGTCACTGTAGAATGACCATTGACTGCCACTGTAGAATGACCATTGACTGTCACTGTAGAATGACCATTGACTGCCACTGTAGAATGACCATTGACTGTCACTGTACAATGACCACTGACTGTCACTGTAGAATGACCATTGACTGTCACTGTAGAATGACCATTGACTGTCACTGTAGAATGACCATTGACTGTCACTGTAGAATGACCATTGACTGTCACTGTAGAATGACCATTGACTGCCACTGTAGAATGACCATTGACTGTCACTGTAGAATGACCATTGACTGCCACTGTAGAATGACCATTGACTGTCACTGTACAATGACCACTGACTGTCACTGTAGAATGACCATTGACTGTCACTGTAGAATGACCATTGACTGTCACTGTAGAATGACCACTGACTGTCACTGTAGAATGACCACTGACTGTCACTGTAGAATGACCATTAACTACCACTGTAGAATGACCACTGACTGTCACTGTAGAATGACCATTAACTACCACTGTAGAATGACCACTGACTGCCACTGTAGAATGACCATTGACTGTCACTGTAGAATGACCATTGACTGTCACTGTAGAATGACCATTGACTGTCACTGTAGAATGACCATTGACTGTCACTGTAGAATGACCATTGACTGTCACTGTAGAATGACCATTGACTGTCACTGTAGAATGACCATTGACTGTCACTGTAGAATGACCACTGACTGTCACTGTAGAATGACCACTGACTGTCACTGTAGAATGACCACTGACTGTCACTGTAGAATGACCACTGACTGTCACTGTAGAATGACCATTGACTGTCACAGTACAGTAGAATGACCATTGACTGTCACTGTAGAATGACCATTGACTGTCACTGTAGAATGACCATTGACTGTCACAGTACAGTAGAATGACCATTGACTGTCACTGTAGAATGACCATTGACTGCCACTGTAGAATGACTACTGACTGTCACTGTACAATGACCACTGACTGTCACTGTAGAATGACCATTGACTGCCACTGTAGAATGACTACTGACTGTCACTGTACAATGACCACTGACTGTCACTGTAGAATGACCACTGACTGTCACTGTAGAATGACCATTGACTATCACTGTAGAATGACCATTGACTGCCACTGTAGAATGACCATTGACTGTCACTGTAGAATGACCATTGACTATCACTGTAGAATGACCATTGACTGTCACTGTAGAATGACCATTGACTGTCACTGTACAATGACCACTGACTGTCACTGTAGAATGACCATTGACTGCCACTGTAGAATGACCACTGACTGTTACTGTACAATGACCATTGACTGTCACTGTAGAATGACTACTGACTGCCACTGTAGAATGACCATTGACTGTCACTGTACAATGACCATTGACTGTCACTGTAGAATGACCACTGACTGTCACTGTAGAATGACCACTGACTGTCACTGTAGAATGACCACTGACTGTCACTGTAGAATGACCACTGACTGTCACTGTAGAATGACTACTGACTACCACTGTAGAATGACCACTGACTGTCACTGTAGAATGACCACTGACTGTCACTGTAGAATGACCATTGACTGTCACTGTAGAATGACCACTGACTACCACTGTAGAATGACCATTGACTACCACTGTAGAATGACCACTGACTGTCACTGTAGAATGACCATTGACTGTCACTGTAGAATGACCATTGACTATCACTGTAGAATGACCATTGACTGTCACTGTAGAATGACCATTGACTGTCACTGTAGAATGACCATTGACTGTCACTGTAGAATGACCATTGACTGTCACTGTAGAATGACCATTGACTGTCACTGTAGAATGACCACTGACTGTCACTGTAGAATGACCATTGACTGTCACTGTAGAATGACCATTGACTGTCACTGTACAATGACCACTGACTGTCACTGTACAATGACCACTGACTGTCACTGTAGAATGACCACTGACTGTCACTGTAGAATGACCATTGACTGTCACTGTAGAATGACCATTGACTGTCACTGTAGAATGACCATTGACTGTCACTGTAGAATGACCATTGACTACCACTGTAGAATGACCATTGACTGTCACTGTAGAATGACCATTGACTGTCACTGTAGAATGACCATTGACTGTCACTGTACAATGACCACTGACTGTCACTGTACAATGACCACTGACTGTCACTGTAGAATGACCACTGACTGTCACTGTAGAATGACCATTGACTGTCACTGTAGAATGACCATTGACTGTCACTGTAGAATGACCACTGACTGTCACTGTAGAATGACCATTGACTGCCACTGTAGAATGACCATTGACTGTCACTGTACAATGACCACTGACTGTCACTGTAGAATGACCACTGACTGTCACTGTAGAATGACCATTGACTGCCACTGTAGAATGACCACTGACTGTCACTGTAGAATGACCACTGACTGTCACTGTAGAATGACCATTGACTATCACTGTAGAATGACCATTGACTGTCACTGTAGAATAACCATTGACTGCCACTGTAGAATGACCATTGACTGTCACTGTAGAATGACCATTGACTGTCACTGTAGAATGACTACTGACTGTCACTGTAGAATGACCATTGACTGTCACTGTAGAATGACTACTGACTGTCACTGTAGAATGACCATTGACTGTCACTGTAGAATGACCATTGACTGTCACTGTAGAATGACCACTGACTGTCACTGTAGAATGACCATTGACTGTCACTGTAGAATGACCACTGACTGTCACTGTAGAATGACCATTGACTGCCACTGTAGAATGACCATTGACTGTCACTGTAGAATGACCATTGACTGTCACTGTAGAATGACCATTGACTGTCACTGTAGAATGACCATTGACTGCCACTGTAGAATGACCATTGACTGTCACTGTAGAATGACCATTGACTGCCACTGTAGAATGACCATTGACTGTCACTGTACAATGACCACTGACTGTCACTGTAGAATGACCACTGACTGTCACAGTACAGTAGAATGACCATTGACTGCCACTGTAGAATGACCATTGACTGTCACTGTAGAATGACCATTGACTGCCACTGTAGAATGACCATTGACTGTCACTGTACAATGACCATTGACTGTCACTGTAGAATGACCATTGACTGTCACTGTAGAATGACCATTGACTGTCACTGTAGAATGACCACTGACTGTCACTGTAGAATGACCACTGACTGTCACTGTAGAATGACCATTAACTACCACTGTAGAATGACCACTGACTGTCACTGTAGAATGACCATTAACTACCACTGTAGAATGACCACTGACTGCCACTGTAGAATGACCATTGACTGTCACTGTAGAATGACCATTGACTGTCACTGTAGAATGACCATTGACTGTCACTGTAGAATGACCATTGACTGTCACTGTAGAATGACCATTGACTGTCACTGTAGAATGACCATTGACTGTCACTGTAGAATGACCATTGACTGTCACTGTAGAATGACCACTGACTGTCACTGTAGAATGACCACTGACTGTCACTGTAGAATGACCACTGACTGTCACTGTAGAATGACCACTGACTGTCACTGTAGAATGACCATTGACTGTCACAGTACAGTAGAATGACCATTGACTGTCACTGTAGAATGACCATTGACTGTCACTGTAGAATGACCATTGACTGTCACAGTACAGTAGAATGACCATTGACTGTCACTGTAGAATGACCATTGACTGCCACTGTAGAATGACTACTGACTGTCACTGTACAATGACCACTGACTGTCACTGTAGAATGACCATTGACTGCCACTGTAGAATGACTACTGACTGTCACTGTACAATGACCACTGACTGTCACTGTAGAATGACCACTGACTGTCACTGTAGAATGACCATTGACTATCACTGTAGAATGACCATTGACTGCCACTGTAGAATGACCATTGACTGTCACTGTAGAATGACCATTGACTATCACTGTAGAATGACCATTGACTGCCACTGTAGAATGACCATTGACTGTCACTGTAGAATGACCATTGACTGCCACTGTAGAATGACCATTGACTGTCACTGTAGAATGACCACTGACTGTCACTGTAGAATGACCATTGACTGTCACTGTAGAATGACTACTGACTGTCACTGTAGAATGACCATTGACTGTCACTGTAGAATGACCATTGACTGTCACTGTAGAATGACCATTGACTGTCACTGTAGAATGACCACTGATTGTCACTGTAGAATGACCACTGACTGTCACTGTAGAATGACCACTGACTGTCACTGTAGAATGACCACTGACTACCACTGTAGAATGACCACTGACTGTCACTGTAGAATGACCACTGACTGTCACTGTAGAATGACCATTGACTGTCACTGTAGAATGACCACTGACTACCACTGTAGAATGACCATTGACTACCACTGTAGAATGACCACTGACTGTCACTGTAGAATGACCATTGACTGTCACTGTAGAATGACCATTGACTATCACTGTAGAATGACCATTGACTGTCACTGTAGAATGACCATTGACTGTCACTGTAGAATGACCATTGACTGTCACTGTAGAATGACCATTGACTGTCACTGTAGAATGACCATTGACTGTCACTGTAGAATGACCATTGACTGTCACTGTACAATGACCACTGACTGTCACTGTACAATGACCACTGACTGTCACTGTAGAATGACCACTGACTGTCACTGTAGAATGACCATTGACTGTCACTGTAGAATGACCATTGACTGTCACTGTAGAATGACCACTGACTGTCACTGTAGAATGACCATTGACTGCCACTGTAGAATGACCATTGACTGTCACTGTACAATGACCACTGACTGTCACTGTAGAATGACCACTGACTGTCACTGTAGAATGACCATTGACTGCCACTGTAGAATGACCACTGACTGTCACTGTAGAATGACCACTGACTGTCACTGTAGAATGACCATTGACTATCACTGTAGAATGACCATTGACTGTCACTGTAGAATAACCATTGACTGCCACTGTAGAATGACCATTGACTGTCACTGTAGAATGACCATTGACTGTCACTGTAGAATGACTACTGACTGTCACTGTAGAATGACCATTGACTGTCACTGTAGAATGACTACTGACTGTCACTGTAGAATGACCATTGACTGTCACTGTAGAATGACCATTGACTGTCACTGTAGAATGACCACTGACTGTCACTGTAGAATGACCATTGACTGTCACTGTAGAATGACCACTGACTGTCACTGTAGAATGACCATTGACTGCCACTGTAGAATGACCATTGACTGTCACTGTAGAATGACCATTGACTGTCACTGTAGAATGACCATTGACTATCACTGTAGAATGACCATTGACTGTCACTGTAGAATGACCATTGACTGCCACTGTAGAATGACCATTGACTGTCACTGTAGAATGACCATTGACTGTCACTGTAGAATGACTACTGACTGTCACTGTAGAATGACCATTGACTGTCACTGTAGAATGACCATTGACTGTCACTGTAGAATGACCATTGACTGTCACTGTAGAATGACCATTGACTGTCACTGTAGAATGACCATTGACTGTCACTGTAGAATGACCACTGACTATCACTGTAGAATGACTACTGACTGTCACTGTAGAATGACCATTGACTGTCACTGTAGAATGACCATTGACTGTCACTGTAGAATGACTACTGACTGTCACTGTAGAATGACCATTGACTGTCACTGTAGAATGACCATTGACTGTCACTGTAGAATGACTACTGACTGTCACTGTAGAATGACCATTGACTGTCACTGTAGAATGACCATTGACTGTCACTGTAGAATGACCATTGACTGTCACTGTAGAATGACCATTGACTGTCACTGTAGAATGACCATTGACTGTCACTGTAGAATGACCATTGACTGCCACTGTAGAATGACCATTGACTGTCACTGTAGAATGACCATTGACTGTCACTGTAGAATGACCATTGACTGTCACTGTAGAATGACCATTGACTGTCACTGTAGAATGACCATTGACTGTCACTGTAGAATGACCATTGACTGCCACTGTAGAATGACCATTGACTGTCACTGTAGAATGACCATTGACTGCCACTGTAGAATGACCATTGACTGTCACTGTAGAATGACCATTGACTGTCACTGTAGAATGACTACTGACTGTCACTGTAGAATGACCATTGACTGTCACTGTAGAATGACCACTGACTGTCACTGTAGAATGACCACTGACTGTCACTGTAGAATGACCACTGACTGTCACTGTAGAATGACCATTGACTGTCACTGTAGAATGACCACTGACTGTCACTGTAGAATGACCATTGACTGTCACAGTACAGTAGAATGACCATTGACTGTCACTGTAGAATGACCATTGACTGTCACTGTAGAATGACCATTGACTGTCACAGTACAGTAGAATGACCATTGACTGTCACTGTAGAATGACCATTGACTGTCACTGTAGAATGACCATTGACTGTCACTGTAGAATGACCATTGACTGTCACAGTAGAATGACCATTGACTGTCACTGTAGAATGACCATTGACTACCACTGTAGAATGACCATTGACTACCACTGTAGAATGACCATTGACTGTCACAGTAGAATGACCATTGACTGTCACAGTAGAATGACCATTGACTGTCACTGTAGAATGACCATTGACTGTCACAGTAGAATGACCATTGACTGTCACTGTAGAATGACCATTGACTGTCACAGTAGAATGACCATTGACTGTCACTGTAGAATGACCATTGACTACCACTGTAGAATGACCATTGACTGTCACAGTAGAATGACCATTGACTGTCACTGTAGAATGACCATTGACTACCACTGTAGAATGACCACTGACTGTCACTGTAGAATGACCATTGACTGTCACTGTAGAATGACCACTGACTGTCACTGTAGAATGACCATTGACTGTCACTGTAGAATGACCACTGACTGTCACTGTAGAATGACCACTGACTGTCACTGTAGAATGACCACTGACTGTCACTGTAGAATGACCATTGACTGTCACTGTAGAATGACCACTGACTATCACTGTAGAATGACCATTGACTGTCACTGTAGAATGACCATTGACTGTCACTGTAGAATGACCACTGACTGTCACTGTAGAATGACCATTGACTACCACTGTAGAATGACCACTGACTGTCACTGTAGAATGACCATTGACTGTCACAGTAGAATGACCATTGACTGTCACTGTAGAATGACCACTGACTGTCACTGTAGAATGACCACTGACTGTCACTGTAGAATGACCATTGACTGTCACTGTAGAATGACCACTGACTGTCACTGTAGAATGACCATTGACTGTCACTGTAGAATGACTATTGACTGTCACTGTAGAATGACCATTGACTATCACTGTAGAATGACCATTGACTGTCACTGTAGAATGACCATTGACTATCACTGTAGAATGACCATTGACTGTCACTGTAGAATGACCATTGACTGTCACTGTAGAATGACCACTGACTGTCACTGTAGAATGACCATTGACTGTCACAGTAGAATGACCATTGACTGTCACTGTAGAATGACCATTGACTGTCACTGTAGAATGACCACTGACTGTCACTGTAGAATGACCACTGACTATCACTGTAGAATGACCATTGACTGTCACTGTAGAATGACCATTGACTACCACTGTAGAATGACCACTGACTGTCACTGTAGAATGACCATTGACTGTCACTGTAGAATGACCATTGACTGTCACTGTAGAATGACCACTGACTGTCACTGTAGAATGACCACTGACTGTCACTGTAGAATGACCATTGACTGTCACTGTAGAATGACCACTGACTGTCACTGTAGAATGACCACTGACTATCACTGTAGAATGACCATTGACTGTCACTGTAGAATGACCACTGACTGTCACTGTAGAATGACCATTGACTATCACTGTAGAATGACCATTGACTGTCACTGTAGAATGACCACTGACTATCACTGTAGAATGACCACTGACTGTCACTGTAGAATGACCACTGACTATCACTGTAGAATGACCATTGACTACCACTGTAGAATGACCATTGACTGTCACTGTAGAATGACCATTGACTACCACTGTAGAATGACCACTGACTGTCACTGTAGAATGACCATTGACTGTCACTGTAGAATGACCATTGACTGTCACTGTAGAATGACCATTGACTGTCACTGTAGAATGACCATTGACTGTCACTGTAGAATGACCACTGACTATCACTGTAGAATGACTACTGACTGTCACTGTAGAATGACCATTGACTGTCACTGTAGAATGACCATTGACTGTCACTGTAGAATGACTACTGACTGTCACTGTAGAATGACCATTGACTGTCACTGTAGAATGACCATTGACTGTCACTGTAGAATGACTACTGACTGTCACTGTAGAATGACCATTGACTGTCACTGTAGAATGACCATTGACTGTCACTGTAGAATGACCATTGACTGTCACTGTAGAATGACCATTGACTGTCACTGTAGAATGACCATTGACTGTCACTGTAGAATGACCATTGACTGCCACTGTAGAATGACCATTGACTGTCACTGTAGAATGACCATTGACTGTCACTGTAGAATGACCATTGACTGTCACTGTAGAATGACCATTGACTGTCACTGTAGAATGACCATTGACTGTCACTGTAGAATGACCATTGACTGCCACTGTAGAATGACCATTGACTGTCACTGTAGAATGACCATTGACTGCCACTGTAGAATGACCATTGACTGTCACTGTAGAATGACCATTGACTGTCACTGTAGAATGACTACTGACTGTCACTGTAGAATGACCATTGACTGTCACTGTAGAATGACCATTGACTGTCACTGTAGAATGACCACTGACTGCCACTGTAGAATGACCACTGACTGTCACTGTAGAATGACCACTGACTGTCACTGTAGAATGACCATTGACTGTCACTGTAGAATGACCATTGACTGCCACTGTAGAATGACCACTGACTGCCACTGTAGAATGACCACTGACTGTCACTGTAGAATGACCATTGACTGTCACTGTAGAATGACCATTGACTGCCACTGTAGAATGACCACTGACTGCCACTGTAGAATGACCACTGACTGTCACTGTAGAATGACCACTGACTGTCACTGTAGAATGACCACTGACTGTCACTGTAGAATGACCACTGACTGTCACTGTAGAATGACCATTGACTGTCACTGTAGAATGACCACTGACTGTCACTGTAGAATGACCATTGACTGTCACAGTACAGTAGAATGACCATTGACTGTCACTGTAGAATGACCATTGACTGTCACTGTAGAATGACCATTGACTGTCACAGTACAGTAGAATGACCATTGACTGTCACTGTAGAATGACCATTGACTGTCACTGTAGAATGACCATTGACTGTCACTGTAGAATGACCATTGACTGTCACAGTAGAATGACCATTGACTGTCACTGTAGAATGACCATTGACTACCACTGTAGAATGACCATTGACTACCACTGTAGAATGACCATTGACTGTCACAGTAGAATGACCATTGACTGTCACAGTAGAATGACCATTGACTGTCACTGTAGAATGACCATTGACTGTCACAGTAGAATGACCATTGACTGTCACTGTAGAATGACCATTGACTGTCACAGTAGAATGACCATTGACTGTCACTGTAGAATGACCATTGACTACCACTGTAGAATGACCATTGACTGTCACAGTAGAATGACCATTGACTGTCACTGTAGAATGACCATTGACTGTCACTGTAGAATGACCACTGACTGTCACTGTAGAATGACCATTGACTGTCACTGTAGAATGACCACTGACTGTCACTGTAGAATGACCATTGACTGTCACTGTAGATTGACCACTGACTGTCACTGTAGAATGACCACTGACTGTCACTGTAGAATGACCACTGACTGTCACTGTAGAATGACCATTGACTGTCACTGTAGAATGACCACTGACTATCACTGTAGAATGACCATTGACTGTCACTGTAGAATGACCATTGACTGTCACTGTAGAATGACCACTGACTGTCACTGTAGAATGACCATTGACTGCCACTGTAGAATGACCATTGACTGTCACTGTAGAATGACCATTGACTGTCACTGTAGAATGACTACTGACTGTCACTGTAGAATGACCATTGACTGTCACTGTAGAATGACCATTGACTGTCACTGTAGAATGACCACTGACTGCCACTGTAGAATGACCACTGACTGTCACTGTAGAATGACCACTGACTGTCACTGTAGAATGACCATTGACTGTCACTGTAGAATGACCATTGACTGCCACTGTAGAATGACCACTGACTGCCACTGTAGAATGACCACTGACTGTCACTGTAGAATGACCATTGACTGTCACTGTAGAATGACCATTGACTGCCACTGTAGAATGACCACTGACTGCCACTGTAGAATGACCACTGACTGTCACTGTAGAATGACCACTGACTGTCACTGTAGAATGACCACTGACTGTCACTGTAGAATGACCACTGACTGTCACTGTAGAATGACCATTGACTGTCACTGTAGAATGACCACTGACTGTCACTGTAGAATGACCATTGACTGTCACAGTACAGTAGAATGACCATTGACTGTCACTGTAGAATGACCATTGACTGTCACTGTAGAATGACCATTGACTGTCACAGTACAGTAGAATGACCATTGACTGTCACTGTAGAATGACCATTGACTGTCACTGTAGAATGACCATTGACTGTCACTGTAGAATGACCATTGACTGTCACAGTAGAATGACCATTGACTGTCACTGTAGAATGACCATTGACTACCACTGTAGAATGACCATTGACTACCACTGTAGAATGACCATTGACTGTCACAGTAGAATGACCATTGACTGTCACAGTAGAATGACCATTGACTGTCACTGTAGAATGACCATTGACTGTCACAGTAGAATGACCATTGACTGTCACTGTAGAATGACCATTGACTGTCACAGTAGAATGACCATTGACTGTCACTGTAGAATGACCATTGACTACCACTGTAGAATGACCATTGACTGTCACAGTAGAATGACCATTGACTGTCACTGTAGAATGACCATTGACTACCACTGTAGAATGACCACTGACTGTCACTGTAGAATGACCATTGACTGTCACTGTAGAATGACCACTGACTGTCACTGTAGAATGACCATTGACTGTCACTGTAGAATGACCACTGACTGTCACTGTAGAATGACCACTGACTGTCACTGTAGAATGACCACTGACTGTCACTGTAGAATGACCATTGACTGTCACTGTAGAATGACCACTGACTATCACTGTAGAATGACCATTGACTGTCACTGTAGAATGACCATTGACTGTCACTGTAGAATGACCACTGACTGTCACTGTAGAATGACCATTGACTACCACTGTAGAATGACCACTGACTGTCACTGTAGAATGACCATTGACTGTCACAGTAGAATGACCATTGACTGTCACTGTAGAATGACCACTGACTGTCACTGTAGAATGACCACTGACTGTCACTGTAGAATGACCATTGACTGTCACTGTAGAATGACCACTGACTGTCACTGTAGAATGACCATTGACTGTCACTGTAGAATGACTATTGACTGTCACTGTAGAATGACCATTGACTATCACTGTAGAATGACCATTGACTGTCACTGTAGAATGACCATTGACTATCACTGTAGAATGACCATTGACTGTCACTGTAGAATGACCATTGACTGTCACTGTAGAATGACCACTGACTGTCACTGTAGAATGACCATTGACTGTCACTGTAGAATGACCATTGACTGTCACTGTAGAATGACCATTGACTGTCACTGTAGAATGACCACTGACTGTCACTGTAGAATGACCACTGACTATCACTGTAGAATGACCATTGACTGTCACTGTAGAATGACCATTGACTACCACTGTAGAATGACCACTGACTGTCACTGTAGAATGACCATTGACTGTCACTGTAGAATGACCATTGACTGTCACTGTAGAATGACCACTGACTGTCACTGTAGAATGACCACTGACTGTCACTGTAGAATGACCATTGACTGTCACTGTAGAATGACCACTGACTGTCACTGTAGAATGACCACTGACTATCACTGTAGAATGACCATTGACTGTCACTGTAGAATGACCAATGACTGTCACTGTAGAATGACCATTGACTATCACTGTAGAATGACCATTGACTGTCACTGTAGAATGACCACTGACTATCACTGTAGAATGACCACTGACTGTCACTGTAGAATGACCACTGACTATCACTGTAGAATGACCATTGACTACCACTGTAGAATGACCATTGACTGTCACTGTAGAATGACCATTGACTACCACTGTAGAATGACCACTGACTGTCACTGTAGAATGACCATTGACTGTCACTGTAGAATGACCATTGACTGTCACTGTAGAATGACCACTGACTGTCACTGTAGAATGACCATTGACTGTCACTGTAGAATGACCATTGACTGTCACTGTAGAATGACCATTGACTGTCACTGTAGAATGACCATTGACTGTCACTGTAGAATGACCACTGACTATCACTGTAGAATGACCATTGACTGTCACTGTAGAATGACCACTGACTGTCACTGTAGAATGACCATTGACTGTCACTGTAGAATGACCACTGACTGTCACTGTAGAATGACCACTGACTGTCACTGTACAATGACCATTGACTGTCACTGTAGAATGACCACTGACTGTCACTGTACAATGACCATTGACTGTCACTGTAGAATGACCACTGACTGTCACTGTAGAATGACCATTGACTGTCACTGTAGAATGACCATTGACTGTCACTGTAGAATGACCACTGACTGTCACTGTAGAATGACCATTGACTATCACTGTAGAATGACCACTGACTGTCACTGTAGAATGACCATTGACTGTCACTGTAGAATGACCATTGACTGTCACTGTAGAATGACCACTGACTGTCACTGTAGAATGACCATTGACTGTCACTGTAGAATGACCATTGACTGTCACTGTAGAATGACCATTGACTGTCACTGTAGAATGACCACTGACTGTCACTGTAGAATGACCATTGACTGTCACTGTAGAATGACCATTGACTGTCACTGTAGAATGACCACTGACTGTCACTGTACAATGACCATTGACTGTCACTGTAGAATGACCACTGACTGTCACTGTAGAATGACCATTGACTGTCACTGTAGAATGACCATTGACTGTCACTGTAGAATGACCATTGACTGTCACTGTAGAATGACCATTGACTGTCACAGTAGAATGACCACTGACTGTCACTGTAGAATGACCACTGACTGTCACTGTAGAATGACCATTGACTGTCACTGTAGAATGACCATTGACTGCCACTGTAGAATGACCACTGACTGTCACTGTAGAATGACCACTGACTGTCACTGTACAATGACCACTGACTGTCACTGTACAATGACCATTGACTGTCACTGTACAATGACCATTGACTGTCACTGTAGAATGACCACTGACTGTCACTGTAGAATGACTACTGACTGTCACTGTAGAATGACCACTGACTGTCACTGTACAATGACCACTGACTGTCACTGTAGAATGACCATTGACTGTCACTGTAGAATGACCACTGACTGTCACTGTAGAATGACTACTGACTGTCACTGTAGAATGACCATTGACTGTCACTGTAGAATGACTACTGACTGTCACTGTAGAATGACCACTGACTGTCACTGTAGAATGACCACTGACTGTCACTGTAGATTGACCATTGACTGTCACAGTAGAATGACCACTGACTACCACTGTAGAATGACCACTGACTGTCACTGTAGAATGACCATTGACTGTCACTGTAGAATGACTACTGACTGTCACTGTAGAATGACTACTGACTATCACTGTAGAATGACTACTGACTATCACTGTAGAATGACTATATCAGTGGGTACGGATATATCCGTAGCTGGGAGACAATGAGTTAAGACACCCCAATTTAAGACTCCTTCCTTTTTATATTTAGTCAAGTTTTGACTAAATATTTTAACATCGAGGGGGAATCGAAACGAGGGTCGTGGTGTATGTGCGTATGTGTGTGCGTGCGTGTGTGTGTGTGTGTGTGTGTGTGTGTGTGTGTGTAGAGCGATTCAGACTAAACTACTGGACCGATCTTTATGAAATTTGACATGAGAGTTCCTGGGTACGAAATCCCCGAACGTTTTCTTCATTTTTTTGATAAATGTCTTTGATGACGTCTTATCCGGCTTTTCGTGAAAGTTGAGGCGGCACTGTCACGCCCTCATTTTTCAACCAAATTGGTTGAAATTTTCGTCAAGTACTCTTCGACGAAGCCCGGGGTTCGGTATTGCATTTCAGCTTGGTGGCTTAAAAATTAATCAATGACTTTGGTCATTAAAAATCTGAAAATTGTAAAAAAAAATAAAAATTTATAAAACGATCCAAATTTACGTTTATCTTATTCTCCATCACTTGCTGATTCCAAAAACATATAAATATGTTATATTCGGATTAAAAACAAGCTCTGAAAATTAAATATATAAAAATTATTATCAAATTTTTTTTCCCGAAATCAATTTAAAAACACTTTCATCTTATTCCTTGTCGGTTCCTGATTCCAAAAATATATAGATATGATATGTTTGGATTAAAAACACGCTCAGAAAGTTAAAACGAAGAGAGGTACAGAAAAGCGTGCTATCCTTCTCAGCGCAACGAATACCCCGCTCTTCTTGTCCATTCCACGTGCACTGCCTTTGCCACGGGCGGTGGAGTGACGATGCTACGAGTATACGGTCTTGCTGCGTTGCGTTGCGTTCAGTTTCATTCTGTGAGTTCGACAGCTACTTGACTAAATATTGTATTTTCGCCTTACGCGACTTGTTATATTTAGTCAAGTTTTGACTAAATATTTTAACATCGAGGGGGAATCGAAACGAGGGTCGTGGTGTATGTGCGTGTGTGTGTGTGTGTGTGTGTGTGTGTGTGTGTGTGTGTGTGTGTGTGTGTGTGTGTGTGTGTGTGTGTGTGTGTGTGTGTGTGTGTGTGTGTAGAGCGATTCAGACTAAACTACTGGACCGATCTTTATGAAATTTGACATGAGAGTTCCTGGGTATGAAATCCCCGAACCTTTTTTTTCATTTTTTTGATAAATTTCTTTGATGACGTCATATCCGGCTTTTCGTGAAAGTTGAGGCGGCACTGTCACGCCCTCATTTTTCAACCAAATTGGTTGAAATTTTTGTCAAGTAATCTTCGACGAAGCCCGGGGTTCGGTATTGCATTTCAGCTTGGTGGCTTAAAAATTAATTAATGACTTTGGTCATTAAAAATCTGAAAATTGTAAAAAAAAATAAAAAATTATAAAACGATCCAAATTTACCTTTATCTTAATCTCCATCATTTGCTGATTCCAAAAACATATAAATATGTTATATTCGGATTAAAAACAAGCTCTGAAAATTAAATATATAAAAATTATTATCAAATTTTTTTTCTCGAAATCAATTTAAAAACACTTTCATCTTATTCCTTGTTGGTTCCTGATTCCAAAAATATATAGATATGATATGTTTGGATTAAAAACACGCTCAGAAAGTTAAAACGAAGAGAGGTACAGAAAAGCGTGCTATCCTTCTCAGCGCAACGAATACCCCGCTCTTCTTGTCCATTCCACGTGCACTGCCTTTGCCACGGGCGGTGGAGTGACGATGCTACGAGTATACGGTCTTGCTGCGTTGCGTTGCGTTCAGTTTCATTCTGTGAGTTCGACAGCTACTTGACTAAATATTGTATTTTCGCCTTACGCGACTTGTTATATTTAGTCAAGTTTTGACTAAATATTTTAACATCGAGGGGGAATCGAAACGAGGGTCGTGGTGTATGTGCGTGTGTCTGTGTGTGTGTGTGTGTGTGTGTGTGTGTGTGTGTGTGTGTGTGTGTGTGTGTGTGTGTGTGTGTGTGTGTGTGTGTGTGTGTGTGTGTGTGTGTGTAGAGCGATTCAGACTAAACTACTGGACCGATCTTTATGAAATTTGACATGAGAGTTCCTGGGTATGAAATCCCCGAACCTTTTTTTTCATTTTTTTGATAAATTTCTTTGATGACGTCATATCCGGCTTTTCGTGAAAGTTGAGGCGGCACTGTCACGCCCTCATTTTTCAACCAAATTGGTTGAAATTTTTGTCAAGTAATCTTCGACGAAGCCCGGGGTTCGGTATTGCATTTCAGCTTGGTGGCTTAAAAATTAATTAATGACTTTGGTCATTAAAAATCTGAAAATTGTAAAAAAAAATAAAAAATTATAAAACGATCCAAATTTACCTTTATCTTAATCTCCATCATTTGCTGATTCCAAAAACATATAAATATGTTATATTCGGATTAAAAACAAGCTCTGAAAATTAAATATATAAAAATTATTATCAAATTTTTTTTCTCGAAATCAATTTAAAAACACTTTCATCTTATTCCTTGTTGGTTCCTGATTCCAAAAATATATAGATATGATATGTTTGGATTAAAAACACGCTCAGAAAGTTAAAACGAAGAGAGGTACAGAAAAGCGTGCTATCCTTCTCAGCGCAACGAAATACCCCGCTCTTCTTGTCAATTCCACGGGCACTGCCTTTGCCACGGGCGGTGGAGTGACGATGCTACGAGTATACGCTCTTGCTGCGTTGCGTTGCGTTCAGTTTCATTCTGTGAGTTCGACAGCTACTTGACTAAATATTGTATTTTCGCCTTACGCGACTTGTTAAATTTGATAAGAATTTTTATATATTTAATTTTCAGAGCTTGTTTTTAATCCGAATATAACATATTTATATGTTTTTGGAATCAGCAAATGATGGAAAATAAGATAAACGTAAATTTGGATCGTTTTATAATTTATTTTTTTTTTACAATTTTCAGATTTTTAATGACCAAAGTCATTAATTAATTTTTAAGCCACCAAGCTGAAATGCAATACCGAACCCCGGGCTTCGTCGAAGATTACTTGACAAAAATTTCAACCAATTTGGTTGAAAAATGAGGGCGTGACAGTGCCGCCTCAACTTTCACGAAAAGCCGGATATGACGTCATCAAAGACATTTATCAAAAAATTTAAAAAAAAAGTTCGATAACCCTAACCCTAACGAAATCACGACAAAAAAACACGACGAAAACACGACAAAAAGATGACGAATTCACGACAAAAAAACACGACGAAAACACGACAAAAACATGACGAAATCACGACAGAAAAACACGACGAAAACACGACCAAAACATGACGAAATCACGGGGAAAAAACACGATGAAAACACGACAAAAACATGACGAAATCACGGGGAAAAAACACGACGAAAACACGACCAAAAAACCCATAAAAACAACGATAAAAACACGACGAAAAAAACACGACAAAAGTAAGTTTCTGGAACGTTTCAAGGGATACTATAATGGATTTTGGAAATGTTGACCAGTCAAATATGAAGTAATTAACAAACAGCCAGTCACTTTTAACACAACCGTGTCATCCAACTGGTTTTTTTATGGTACAAATCCAGCAACAACTGCACTGTGTCTTTTTGTTTAACCGCAACAGATACCAACTGTCACGCTTGTCATAAGAGCACACGGTGTAGTACCTGGCAACACGTGTAACTGATACCTCTTCCACAGAGACGGTGTGTGTGGACAATTACGACAGCTGCAACGCGTGGGCCAACGAGTGGTCGCCCTCGGAGTGCGAGACGAACCCCGGCTACATGAACTCCAACTGTGCCGTCAGCTGCGGGACGTGCGCAAGTGAGTGAACGATGCCGGGCTTACTCGTGTTCCCGATCAATGCAGGGCTCCCTAGAGTGCGTGTTCCTGCGTCCTAGACGCAACACACACACACACACACACACACACACACACACACACACACATACACATACACACACACACACATACACACATACATACACACACACATTCACACACAAACACACACATACACACACACACACACACACACACACACATACACACACACACATACACACACACACACACACACACACACACACACACACACACACACGCACACACACCACCACCACCACCACCACCACCCTCGTCTCGATTCCCGGTCCACCTAAGACAAAACATTTAGTCAAAATGTGCCTTCGTGTAAGAAAATGAAGGACTTGAATTACTGTCGTCGATTGTGATTGCAGCTCTCAATCCGTGCTTTGCTGACCCTGAGCCCTGTCAGAACGGGGGCACGTGCACCAAGGATGAAAGTGACGCCCAAGGCTACACCTGCGCCTGCCCATCCGGTTTCCTGGGACACGATTGTGACGTTGGTGAGTAAACATACCGAGACACGATTGTAACGTTGGTGAAAACAGATACTGGGACACGATTGTAACGTTGGTGAGTAAAGATACCGGATCACGATTGTAACGTTGGTGGGTAAAAGATTCGGAACACGATTGTAACGCCTGTGAAAAAAGATACCAGGACACGATTGTAACGTTGGTGGGTAAAAGATTTGGAACACGATTGTAACGCCTGTGAAAAAAGATACCAGGACACGATTGTAACGTCTGTGAGAAAAGATACCGGGGCACTATTGAAAAGTAAATTTTAACAATAGTAAATGTGGCTATAGACTGTTCTCCCTATTGATCTAGAAAATGTATGTGTGAAAAAGCTGCTACAGCAAAATGAATGAAGATGTTTGTATTTGTGTAACTATAATAGTGTTTCTATATATATATACGACTAGTGTCTGTCTGTCTGTCTGTCTGTCTGTCTGTCTGTCTGTCTGTCTGTCTGTCTGTCTGTCTGTCTGTCTGTCTGTCTGTTCGCGATGCACGGCCAAAGTTCTCGGTGGATCTTTTTCAAATTTGGACACCGTATTCAGCTACACCCCGGACACAACCTCATCGATGAGATATTTCAACACGTGCTCAGTCCGATTTTGGTTTTTCGCGCGCAGCGCTGAACCGATTTTGGTTTTTCTCTCGATCCATTCCCAGTAACTCTTCCTTATCTTCTCCAGTGTTTTCAGCCGCGTTTGTCTCCCTTCCTCTGTGCGGCGCACACCCGGCAAAGCCCGGTCCCAGGCACAGCCTGGTATTCGGCTTTACTTCTTCCCGGCGAAGCCGGTACCCGGCAAAGCGGGTATTCATCTAGTAAGTCAATAAATCAACAAAAATGGCGTACACTAAAGGGAACAGGCACGGTATCTATATCGGAAGCTACTACAGCACGACGGAACGTGTGATGCTTGCGTTTGTCACTGTACCGGTCCCGGTTTCACCGGAGCTACCAGTTCCGGTAAGCTCTTTGTGGCGTGCTTGTTTTGACATCTTACGCAATATCATTAGCTTGTTTGTGTGACTGTGTCACGGTTGTGCCTCAGTATCATTCAGTTAAGAGCACCATTTTTGATCCTCTTGTACATTACAAAGGAGTTCCCCCTAGCCCAACCGTCTGTCTTCATCAGTAACACGTGATCGTTCTGTTGCAGTCAATGACCCGTGTGACCCCAACCCGTGTCAGAACGCAGGAACGTGTGACGATGGCGTGTGTGACTGTACCGGTACCAGTTTCACTGGAGCTACGTGTGCTGGTTAGTTGTTTTTTGTAACTGACTACCACTGTAGAATGACCATTGACTGTCACTGTAGAATGACCATTGACTGTCACTGTAGAATGACCATTGACTGTCACTGTAGAATGACCACTGACTGTCACTGTAGAATGACCATTGACTACCACTGTAGAATGACCACTGACTGTCACTGTAGAATGACCACTGACTGTCACTGTAGAATGACCACTGACTGTCACTGTAGAATGACCATTGACTGTCACTGTAGAATGACCATTGACTGTCACTGTAGAATGACCATTGACTGTCACTGTAGAATGACCATTGACTGTCACTGTAGAATGACCATTGACTACCACTGTAGAATGACCATTGACTACCACTGTAGAATGACCATTGACTGTCACTGTAGAATGACCACTGACTGTCACTGTAGAATGACCATTGACTGTCACTGTAGAATGACCATTGACTGTCACTGTAGAATGACCACTGACTACCACTGTAGAATGACCACTGACTGTCACTGTAGAATGACCATTGACTACCACTGTAGAATGACCATTGACTGTCACTGTAGAATGACCACTGACTGTCACTGTAGAATGACCACTGACTGTCACTGTAGAATGACCATTGACTGCCACTGTAGAATGACTACTGACTACCACGGTAGAATGACCACTGACTGTCACCGTAGAATGACCATTGACTGTCACTGTAGAATGACCACTGACTGTCACTGTAGAATGACCACTGACTGTCACTGTAGAATGACCACTGACTGTCACTGTAGAATGACCATTGACTGCCACTGTAGAATGACCATTAACTACCACTGTAGAATGACCACTGACTGTCACAGTAGAATGACCATTGACTGTCACTGTAGAATGACCACTGACTGTCACTGTAGAATGACCACTGACTGTCACTGTAGAATGACCACTGACTGTCACTGTAGAATGACCACTGACTGTCACTGTAGAATGACCATTAACTACCACTGTAGAATGACCACTGACTGTCACTGTAGAATGACCATTAACTACCACTGTAGAATGACCACTGACTGCCACTGTAGAATGACCATTGACTGTCACTGTAGAATGACCATTGACTGTCACTGTAGAATGACCATTGACTGTCACTGTAGAATGACCATTGACTGTCACTGTAGAATGACCACTGACTGTCACTGTAGAATGACCACTGACTGTCACTGTAGAATGACCATTGACTGTCACAGTACAGTAGAATGACCATTGACTGTCACTGTAGAATGACCATTGACTGTCACTGTAGAATGACCATTGACTGTCACTGTAGAATGACCATTGACTGTCACTGTAGAATGACCATTGACTGTCACTGTAGAATGACCACTGACTGTCACTGTAGAATGACCACTGACTGTCACTGTAGAATGACCACTGACTGTCACTGTAGAATGACCACTGACTGTCACTGTAGAATGACCATTGACTGTCACAGTACAGTAGAATGACCATTGACTGTCACTGTAGAATGACCATTGACTGTCACTGTAGAATGACCATTGACTGTCACAGTACAGTAGAATGACCATTGACTGTCACTGTAGAATGACTACTGACTGCCACTGTAGAATGACTACTGACTGTCACTGTAGAATGACCATTGACTGTCACTGTAGAATGACTACTGACTGTCACTGTAGAATGACCATTGACTGTCACTGTAGAATGACTACTGACTGTCACTGTACAATGACCACTGACTGTCACTGTAGAATGACCATTGACTGCCACTGTAGAATGACCATTGACTGTCACTGTAGAATGACCACTGACTGTCACTGTAGAATGACCATTGACTATCACTGTAGAATGACCACTGACTATCACTGTAGAATGACCACTGACTGTCACTGTAGAATGACCATTGACTGTCACTGTAGAATGACCATTGACTGTCACTGTAGAATGACCACTGACTGTCACTGTAGAATGACCATTGACTATCACTGTAGAATGACCATTGACTATCACTGTAGAATGACCACTGACTGTCACTGTAGAATGACCACTGACTGTCACTGTAGAATGACCATTGACTATCACTGTAGAATGACCACTGACTGTCACTGTAGAATGACCACTGACTGTCACTGTAGAATGACCACTGACTGTCACTGTAGAATGACCATTGACTGTCACTGTAGAATGACCATTGACTGTCACTGTAGAATGACCACTGACTGTCACTGTAGAATGACCACTGACTGTCACTGTAGAATGACCACTGACTGTCACTGTAGAATGACCATTGACTGTCACTGTAGAATGACCACTGACTGTCACTGTAGAATGACCATTGACTGTCACTGTAGAATGACCATTGACTGTCACTGTAGAATGACCACTGACTGTCACTGTAGAATGACCACTGACTGTCACTGTAGAATGACCACTGACTGTCACTGTAGAATGACCATTGACTGTCACTGTAGAATGACCACTGACTGTCACTGTAGAATGACCACTGACTGTCACTGTAGAATGACCATTGACTGTCACTGTAGAATGACCACTGACTGTCACTGTAGAATGACCATTGACTGTCACTGTAGAATGACCATTGACTGTCACTGTAGAATGACCATTGACTGTCACTGTAGAATGACCATTGACTGTCACTGTAGAATGACCATTGACTGTCACTGTAGAATGACCACTGACTGTCACTGTAGAATGACCATTGACTGTCACTGTAGAATGACCATTGACTGTCACTGTAGAATGACCACTGACTGTCACTGTAGAATGACCATTGACTGTCACTGTAGAATGACCATTGACTGTCACTGTAGAATGACCATTGACTGTCACTGTAGAATGACCATTGACTGTCACTGTAGAATGACCACTGACTGTCACTGTAGAATGACCACTGACTGTCACTGTAGAATGACCACTGACTGTCACTGTAGAATGACCATTGACTGTCACTGTAGAATGACCATTGACTGTCACTGTAGAATGACTATTGACTGTCACTGTAGAATGACCATTGACTATCACTGTAGAATGACTATTGACTACCACTGTAGAATGACCACTGACTGTCACTGTAGAATGACCACTGACTGTCACTGTAGAATGACCACTGACTGTCACTGTAGAATGACCATTGACTGTCACTGTAGAATGACCACTGACTGTCACTGTAGAATGACCACTGACTGTCACTGTAGAATGACCATTAACTACCACTGTAGAATGACCACTGACTGTCACAGTAGAATGACCATTGACTGTCACTGTAGAATGACCACTGACTGTCACTGTAGAATGACCATTGACTGTCACAGTAGAATGACCATTGACTGTCACTGTAGAATAACCATTGACTGTCACTGTAGAATGACCATTGACTGTCACTGTAGAATGACCATTGACTGTCACTGTAGAATGACCATTAACTACCACTGTAGAATGACCATTGACTGCCACTGTAGAATGACCATTAACTACCACTGTAGAATGACCATTGACTGTCACTGTAGAATGACCATTGACTGTCACTGTAGAATGACCATTGACTGTCACTGTAGAATGACCACTGACTGTCACTGTAGAATGACCATTGACTGTCACTGTAGAATGACCACTGACTGTCACTGTAGAATGACCACTGACTGTCACTGTAGAATGACCACTGACTGTCACTGTAGAATGACCATTGACTGTCACAGTACAGTAGAATGACCATTGACTGTCACTGTAGAATGACCATTGACTGTCACTGTAGAATGACCATTGACTGTCACAGTACAGTAGAATGACCATTGACTGTCACTGTAGAATGACTACTGACTGCCACTGTAGAATGACTACTGACTGTCACTGTAGAATGACCATTGACTGTCACTGTAGAATGACTACTGACTGTCACTGTAGAATGACCACTGACTGTCACTGTAGAATGACCACTGACTGTCACTGTAGAATGACCATTGACTGTCACTGTAGAATGACCATTGACTGTCACTGTAGAATGACCACTGACTGTCACTGTAGAATGACCACTGACTGTCACTGTAGAATGACCATTGACTGTCACTGTAGAATGACCACTGACTGTCACTGTAGAATGACCACTGACTGTCACTGTAGAATGACCACTGACTGTCACTGTAGAATGACCACTGACTGTCACTGTAGAATGACCACTGACTGTCACTGTAGAATGACCACTGACTGTCACTGTAGAATGACCACTGACTGTCACTGTAGAATGACCACTGACTGTCACTGTAGAATGACCATTGACTGTCACTGTAGAATGACCATTGACTGTCACTGTAGAATGACCACTGACTGTCACTGTAGAATGACCATTGACTGTCACTGTAGAATGACCACTGACTGTCACTGTAGAATGACCATTGACTGTCACTGTACAATGACCACTGACTGTCACTGTAGAATGACCACTGACTACCACTGTAGAATGACCACTGACTGTCACTGTACAATGACCATTGACTGTCACTGTAGAATGACCATTGACTGTCACTGTAGAATGACCACTGACTGTCACTGTAGAATGACCACTGACTGCCACTGTAGAATGACCACTGACTGTCACTGTACAATGACCACTGACTGTCACTGTAGAATGACCACTGACTACCACTGTAGAATGACCATTGACTGTCACTGTAGAATGACTATTGACTACCACTGTAGAATGACCATTGACTATCACTGTAGAATGACCATTGACTGTCACTGTAGAATGACCATTGACTGTCACTGTAGAATGACCATTGACTGTCACTGTAGAATGACCACTGACTGTCACTGTAGAATGACCATTGACTGTCACTGTAGAATGACCATTGACTGTCACTGTACAATGACCATTGACTGTCACTGTAGAATGACCATTGACTGTCACTGTAGAATGACCACTGACTGTCACTGTAGAATGACCATTGACTGTCACTGTAGAATGACTATTGACTGTCACTGTAGAATGACCACTGACTGTCACTGTAGAATGACCACTGACTGTCACTGTAGAATGACCACTGACTGTCACTGTAGAATGACCACTGACTGCCACTGTAGAATGACCACTGACTGTCACTGTAGAATGACCATTGACTGTCACTGTAGAATGACCACTGACTGTCACTGTAGAATGACCACTGACTGTCACTGTAGAATGACCACTGACTGTCACTGTAGAATGACCACTGACTGTCACTGTAGAATGACCACTGACTGTCACTGTAGAATGACCACTGACTGTCACTGTAGAATGACCATTGACTGTCACTGTAGAATGACCATTGACTGTCACTGTAGAATGACCATTGACTATCACTGTAGAATGACCATTGACTGTCACTGTAGAATGACCATTGACTGCCACTGTAGAATGACCATTGACTGTCACTGTAGAATGACCATTGACTGTCACTGTAGAATGACTACTGACTGTCACTGTAGAATGACCATTGACTGTCACTGTAGAATGACTACTGACTGTCACTGTAGAATGACCATTGACTGTCACTGTAGAATGACCATTGACTGTCACTGTAGAATGACTACTGACTGTAACTGTAGAATGACCATTGACTGTCACTGTAGAATGACCATTGACTGTCACTGTAGAATGACTACTGACTGTCACTGTAGAATGACCATTGACTGTCACTGTAGAATGACCATTGACTGTCACTGTAGAATGACCATTGACTGTCACTGTAGAATGACCACTGACTGTCACTGTAGAATGACCATTGACTGTCACTGTAGAATGACTACTGACTGTCACTGTAGAATGACCACTGACTGTCACTGTAGAATGACCACTGACTGTCACTGTAGAATGACCACTGACAGTCACTGTAGAATGACTACTGACTGTCACTGTAGAATGACCACTGACTGTCACTGTAGAATGACCATTGACTGTCACTGTAGAATGACCATTGACTGTCACTGTAGAATGACCATTGACTGTCACTGTAGAATGACCATTGACTGTCACTGTAGAATGACCACTGACTGTCACTGTAGAATGACCACTGACTGTCACTGTAGAATGACCATTGACTGTCACTGTAGAATGACCATTGACTATCACTGTAGAATGACCATTGACTGTCACTGTAGAATGACCACTGACTGTCACTGTAGAATGACCATTGACTGTCACTGTAGAATGACTACTGACTGTCACTGTAGAATGACCACTGACTGTCACTGTAGAATGACCATTGACTGTCACTGTAGAATGACCACTGACTGTCACTGTAGAATGACCATTGACTGCCACTGTAGAATGACCACTGACTGTCACTGTAGAATGACCATTGACTGTCACTGTAGAATGACCACTGACTGTCACTGTAGAATGACCATTGACTGTCACTGTAGAATGACCATTGACTATCACTGTAGAATGACCATTGACTGTCACTGTAGAATGACCACTGACTGTCACTGTAGAATGACCATTGACTGCCACTGTAGAATGACCACTGACTGTCACTGTAGAATGACCATTAACTACCACTGTAGAATGACCACTGACTGTCACAGTAGAATGACCATTGACTGTCACTGTAGAATGACCACTGACTGTCACTGTAGAATGACCATTGACTGTCACAGTAGAATGACCATTGACTGTCACTGTAGAATGACCATTGACTGTCACTGTAGAATGACCATTGACTGTCACTGTAGAATGACCATTGACTGTCACTGTAGAATGACCACTGACTGTCACTGTAGAATGACCACTGACTGTCACTGTAGAATGACCACTGACTGTCACTGTAGAATGACCATTGACTGTCACAGTACAGTAGAATGACCATTGACTGTCACTGTAGAATGACCATTGACTGTCACTGTAGAATGACCATTGACTGTCACAGTACAGTAGAATGACCATTGACTGTCACTGTAGAATGACTACTGACTGTCACTGTAGAATGACCATTGACTGTCACTGTAGAATGACTACTGACTGCCACTGTAGAATGACTACTGACTGTCACTGTAGAATGACCACTGACTGTCACTGTAGAATGACCATTGACTGTCACTGTAGAATAACCATTGACTGCCACTGTAGAATGACCACTGACTGCCACTGTAGAATGACCATTGACTGTCACTGTAGAATGACCACTGACTGCCACTGTAGAATGACCATTGACTGTCACTGTAGAATGACTACTGACTGTCACTGTAGAATGACCATTGACTGTCACTGTAGAATGACCATTGACTGTCACTGTAGAATGACTACTGACTGTCACTGTAGAATGACCACTGACTGTCACTGTAGAATGACTACTGACTGTCACTGTAGAATGACCACTGACTGTCACTGTAGAATGACCACTGACTGTCACTGTAGAATGACCATTGACTGTCACTGTAGAATGACTACTGACTGTCACTGTAGAATGACCACTGACTGTCACTGTAGAATGACCACTGACTGTCACTGTAGAATGACCACTGACTGTCACTGTAGAATGACCACTGACTGTCACTGTAGAATGACCATTGACTGTCACTGTAGAATGACCATTGACTGTCACTGTAGAATGACCATTGACTGTCACAGTACAGTAGAATGACCATTGACTGTCACTGTAGAATGACTACTGACTGCCACTGTAGAATGACTACTGACTGTCACTGTAGAATGACCATTGACTGTCACTGTAGAATGACTACTGACTGCCACTGTAGAATGACTACTGACTGTCACTGTAGAATGACCACTGACTGTCACTGTAGAATGACCATTGACTGTCACTGTAGAATAACCATTGACTGCCACTGTAGAATAACCACTGACTGCCACTGTAGAATGACCATTGACTGTCACTGTAGAATGACCACTGACTGCCACTGTAGAATGACCATTGACTGTCACTGTAGAATGACTACTGACTGTCACTGTAGAATGACCACTGACTGTCACTGTAGAATGACCACTGACTGTCACTGTAGAATGACCACTGACTGTCACTGTAGAATGACCACTGACTGTCACTGTAGAATGACCATTGACTGTCACTGTAGAATGACCATTGACTGTCACTGTAGAATGACCACTGACTGTCACTGTAGAATGACCACTGACTGTCACTGTAGAATGACTACTGACTGTCACTGTAGAATGACCACTGACTGTCACTGTAGAATGACCACTGACTGTCACTGTAGAATGACTACTGACTGTCACTGTAGAATGACCACTGACTGTCACTGTAGAATGACTACTGACTGTCACTGTAGAATGACTACTGACTGTCACTGTACAATGACCACTGACTATCACTGTAGAATGACCACTGACTGTCACTGTAGAATGACCATTGACTGTCACTGTAGAATGACCATTGACTGTCACTGTAGAATGACCACTGACTGTCACTGTAGAATGACCATTGACTGTCACAGTACAGTAGAATGACCATTGACTGTCACTGTAGAATGACCATTGACTGTCACAGTACAGTAGAATGACCACTGACTGTCACTGTAGAATGACCACTGACTGTCACTGTAGAATGACCACTGACTGTCACTGTAGAATGACCATTGACTGTCACAGTACAGTAGAATGACCATTGACTGTCACTGTAGAATGACCATTGACTGTCACTGTAGAATGACCATTGACTGTCACTGTACAATGACCATTGACTGTTACTGTAGAATGACCATTGACTGCCACTGTAGAATGACCATTGACTGTCACTGTAGAATGACCATTGACTGCCACTGTAGAATGACCATTGACTGTCACTGTAGAATGACCATTGACTGTCACTGTAGAATGACCATTGACTGCCACTGTAGAATGACCATTGACTGTCACTGTACAATGACCACTGACTGTCACTGTAGAATGACCACTGACTGTCACTGTAGAATGACCATTGACTGCCACTGTAGAATGACCACTGACTGTCACTGTAGAATGACCACTGACTATCACTGTAGAATGACCATTGACTATTACTGTAGAATGACCATTGACTGTCACTGTAGAATAACCATTGACTGCCACTGTAGAATGACCATTGACTGTCACTGTAGAATGACCATTGACTGTCACTGTAGAATGACTACTGACTGTCACTGTAGAATGACCATTGACTGTCACTGTAGAATGACTACTGACTGTCACTGTAGAATGACCATTGACTGTCACTGTAGAATGACCATTGACTGTCACTGTAGAATGACCACTGACTGTCACTGTAGAATGACCACTGACTGTCACTGTAGAATGACCACTGACTGTCACTGTAGAATGACCATTGACTGTCACAGTACAGTAGAATGACCATTGACTGTCACTGTAGAATGACCACTGACTGTCACTGTAGAATGACCATTGACTGTCACTGTAGAATGACCATTGACTGTCACTGTAGAATGACCATTGACTGTCACTGTAGAATGACCATTGACTGTCACTGTAGAATGACCATTGACTGTCACTGTAGAATGACCACTGACTGTCACTGTAGAATGACTACTGACTGTCACTGTAGAATGACCATTGACTGTCACTGTAGAATGACCATTGACTGTCACTGTACAATGACCATTGACTGTCACTGTAGAATGACCATTGACTGTCACTGTAGAATGACCACTGACTGTCACTGTAGAATGACCATTGACTGTCACTGTAGAATGACCATTGACTGTCACTGTAGAATGACCATTGACTGTCACTGTAGAATGACCACTGACTGTCACTGTAGAATGACCATTGACTGTCACTGTAGAATGACCACTGACTGTCACTGTAGAATGACCATTGACTGTCACTGTAGAATGACCACTGACTGTCACTGTAGAATGACCACTGACTGTCACTGTAGAATGACCACTGACTGTCACTGTAGAATGACCACTGACAGTCACTGTAGAATGACCACTGACTGTCACTGTAGAATGACCACTGACTGTCACTGTAGAATGACCACTGACTGTCACTGTAGAATGACCACTGACAGTCACTGTAGAATGACCACTGACTGTCACTGTAGAATGACCACTGACTGTCACTGTAGAATGACCATTGACTGTCACTGTACAATGACCATTGACTGTCACTGTAGAATGACCATTGACTGTCACTGTAGAATGACCACTGACTGTCACTGTAGAATGACCACTGACTGTCACTGTAGAATGACCACTGACAGTCACTGTAGAATGACCACTGACTGTCACTGTAGAATGACCACTGACTGTCACTGTAGAATGACCACTGACTGTCACTGTAGAATGACCATTGACTGTCACTGTAGAATGACCATTGACTATCACTGTAGAATGACCATTGACTGTCACTGTAGAATGACCATTGACTGCCACTGTAGAATGACCATTGACTGTCACTGTAGAATGACCATTGACTGTCACTGTAGAATGACTACTGACTGTCACTGTAGAATGACCATTGACTGTCACTGTAGAATGACTACTGACTGTCACTGTAGAATGACCATTGACTGCCACTGTAGAATGACCACTGACTGTCACTGTAGAATGACCACTGACTGTCACTGTAGAATGACCATTGACTGTCACTGTAGAATGACCATTGACTGCCACTGTAGAATGACCACTGACTGCCACTGTAGAATGACCACTGACTGTCACTGTAGAATGACCATTGACTGTCACTGTAGAAAGACCATTGACTGCCACTGTAGAATGACCACTGACTGCCACTGTAGAATGACCACTGACTGTCACTGTAGAATGACCATTGACTGTCACTGTAGAATGACTACTGACTGTCACTGTAGAATGACCACTGACTGTCACTGTAGAATGACCATTGACTGTCACTGTAGAATGACCACTGACTGTCACTGTAGAATGACCACTGACTGTCACTGTAGAATGACCACTGACTGTCACTGTAGAATGACCATTGACTGTCACTGTAGAATGACCACTGACTGTCACTGTAGAATGACCACTGACTGTCACTGTAGAATGACCACTGACTGTCACTGTAGAATGACCATTGACTGTCACTGTAGAATGACCACTGACTGTCACTGTAGAATGACCACTGACTGTCACTGTAGAATGACCACTGACTGTCACTGTAGAATGACCATTGACTATCACTGTAGAATGACCACTGACTGTCACTGTAGAATGACCACTGACTGTCACTGTAGAATGACCATTGACTGTCACTGTAGAATGACTACTGACTGTCACTGTAGAATGACCACTGACTGTCACTGTAGAATGACCACTGACTGTCACTGTAGAATGACCACTGACTACCACTGTAGAATGACCACTGACTGTCACTGTAGAATGACCACTGACTGTCACTGTAGAATGACTACTGACTGTCACTGTAGAATGACCACTGACTGTCACTGTAGAATGACTACTGACTGTCACTGTAGAATGACCACTGACTGTCACTGTAGAATGACTACTGACTGTCACTGTAGAATGACCATTGACTGCCACTGTAGAATGACCACTGACTGTCACTGTAGAATGACCATTGACTGTCACTGTACAATGACCATTGACTGTCACTGTAGAATGACCATTGACTGTCACTGTAGAATGACCACTGACTGTCACTGTAGAATGACCATTGACTGTCACTGTAGAATGACCATTGACTGTCACTGTAGAATGACCACTGACTGTCACTGTAGAATGACCACTGACTGTCACTGTAGAATGACCACTGACTGTCACTGTAGAATGACCATTGACTATCACTGTAGAATGACCACTGACTGTCACTGTAGAATGACCATTGACTGTCACAGTACAGTAGAATGACCATTGACTGTCACTGTAGAATGACCATTGACTGTCACTGTAGAATGACCATTGACTGTCACAGTACAGTAGAATGACCATTGACTGTCACTGTAGAATGACCATTGACTGTCACTGTAGAATGACCTTTGACTGTCACTGTAGAATGACCATTGACTGTCACAGTAGAATGACCATTGACTGTCACTGTAGAATGACCATTGACTACCACTGTAGAATGACCATTGACTACCACTGTAGAATGACCATTGACTGTCACAGTAGAATGACCATTGACTGTCACAGTAGAATGACCATTGACTGTCACTGTAGAATGACCATTGACTGTCACAGTAGAATGACCATTGACTGTCACTGTAGAATGACCATTGACTGTCACAGTACAATGACCATTAACTACCACTGTAGAATGACCATTAACTACCACTGTAGAATGACCACTGACTGTCACAGTAGAATGACCATTGACTGTCACTGTAGAATGACCATTAACTACCACTGTAGAATGACCACTGACTGTCACTGTAGAATGACCATTGACTGTCACTGTAGAATGACCATTGACTGTCACTGTAGAATGACCACTGACTGTCACTGTAGAATGACCATTGACTGTCACTGTAGAATGACCATTGACTGTCACTGTAGAATGACCATTGACTGTCACTGTAGAATGACCATTGACTGTCACTGTAGAATGACCACTGACTGTCACTGT
The DNA here is from genome assembly GCF_037325665.1 of Littorina saxatilis. Taxonomy (NCBI): domain Eukaryota; kingdom Metazoa; phylum Mollusca; class Gastropoda; order Littorinimorpha; family Littorinidae; genus Littorina; species Littorina saxatilis. Next base: position 75,008,076 of record NC_090256.1, on the reverse strand, counting down.
AGAATGACCACTGACTGTCACTGTAGAATGACCATTGACTGTCACTGTAGAATGACCATTGACTGTCACTGTAGAATGACCACTGACTGTCACTGTAGAATGACCACTGACTGTCACTGTAGAATGACTATTGACTGTCACTGTAGAATGACCATTGACTGTCACTGTAGAATGACCACTGACTATCACTGTAGAATGACCATTGACTGTCACTGTAGAATGACCATTGACTGTCACTGTAGAATGACCACTGACTGTCACTGTAGAATGACCATTGACTACCACTGTAGAATGACCACTGACTGTCACTGTAGAATGACCATTGACTGTCACAGTAGAATGACCATTGACTGTCACTGTAGAATGACCACTGACTGTCACTGTAGAATGACCACTGACTGTCACTGTAGAATGACCATTGACTGTCACTGTAGAATGACCACTGACTGTCACTGTAGAATGACCATTGACTGTCACTGTAGAATGACTATTGACTGTCACTGTAGAATGACCATTGACTATCACTGTAGAATGACCATTGACTGTCACTGTAGAATGACCATTGACTATCACTGTAGAATGACCATTGACTGTCACTGTAGAATGACCATTGACTGTCACTGTAGAATGACTATTGACTGTCACTGTAGAATGACCATTGACTGTCACTGTAGAATGACCATTGACTGTCACTGTAGAATGACCATTGACTGTCACTGTAGAATGACCACTGACTGTCACTGTAGAATGACCACTGACTATCACTGTAGAATGACCATTGACTGTCACTGTAGAATGACCATTGACTACCACTGTAGAATGACCACTGACTGTCACTGTAGAATGACCATTGACTGTCACTGTAGAATGACCATTGACTGTCACTGTAGAATGACCACTGACTGTCACTGTAGAATGACCATTGACTGTCACTGTAGAATGACCATTGACTGTCACTGTAGAATGACCACTGACTGTCACTGTACAATGACCATTGACTGTCACTGTAGAATGACCATTGACTGTCACTGTAGAATGACCATTGACTGTCACTGTAGAATGACCATTGACTGTCACTGTAGAATGACCACTGACTGTCACTGTAGAATGACCATTGACTGTCACTGTAGAATGACCATTGACTGTCACTGTAGAATGACCACTGACTGTCACTGTAGAATGACTACTGACTATCACTGTAGAATGACCATTGACTGTCACTGTAGAATGACCACTGACTGTCACTGTAGAATGACCATTGACTATCACTGTAGAATGACCATTGACTGTCACTGTAGAATGACCACTGACTATCACTGTAGAATGACCACTGACTGTCACTGTAGAATGACCACTGACTATCACTGTAGAATGACCATTGACTACCACTGTAGAATGACCATTGACTGTCACTGTAGAATGACCATTGACTACCACTGTAGAATGACCACTGACTGTCACTGTAGAATGACCATTGACTGTCACTGTAGAATGACCATTGACTGTCACTGTAGAATGACCACTGACTGTCACTGTAGAATGACCCATGACTGTCACTGTAGAATGACCACTGACTATCACTGTAGAATGACCATTGACTGTCACTGTAGAATGACCACTGACTGTCACTGTACAATGACCATTGACTGTCACAGTAGAATGACCATTGACTGTCACTGTAGAATGACCACTGACTATCACTGTAGAATGACCACTGACTGTCACTGTAGAATGACCACTGACTATCACTGTAGAATGACCATTGACTACCACTGTAGAATGACCATTGACTGTCACTGTAGAATGACCATTGACTACCACTGTAGAATGACCACTGACTGTCACTGTAGAATGACCATTGACTGTCACTGTAGAATGACCATTGACTGTCACTGTAGAATGACCACTGACTGTCACTGTAGAATGACCATTGACTGTCACTGTAGAATGACCACTGACTATCACTGTAGAATGACCATTGACTGTCACTGTAGAATGACCACTGACTGTCACTGTACAATGACCATTGACTGTCACAGTAGAATGACCATTGACTGTCACTGTAGAATGACCATTGACTGTCACTGTAGAATGACCATTGACTGTCACTGTAGAATGACCATTGACTGTCACTGTAGAATGACCACTGACTGTCACTGTAGAATGACCATTGACTGTCACTGTAGAATGACCATTGACTGTCACTGTAGAATGACCATTGACTGTCACTGTAGAATGACCATTGACTGTCACTGTAGAATGACCACTGACTGTCACTGTAGAATGACCATTGACTACCACTGTAGAATGACCACTGACTGTCACTGTACAATGACCATTGACTGTCACTGTAGAATGACCACTGACTGTCACTGTACAATGACCATTGACTGTCACAGTAGAATGACCATTGACTGTCACTGTAGAATGACCATTGACTGTCACTGTAGAATGACCATTGACTGTCACTGTAGAATGACCATTGACTGTCACTGTAGAATGACCACTGACTGTCACTGTAGAATGACCACTGACTGTCACTGTAGAATGACCACTGACTGTCACTGTAGAATGACCATTGACTGTCACAGTAGAATGAACACTGACTGTCACTGTAGAATGACCATTGACTGTCACTGTAGAATGACCACTGACTGTCACTGTAGAATGACCATTGACTGCCACTGTAGAATGACCACTGACTGTCACTGTAGAATGACCACTGACTGTCACTGTAGAATGACCACTGACTGTCACTGTAGAATGACCACTGACTGTCACTGTAGAATGACCATTGACTGTCACTGTAGAATGACCACTGACTGTCACTGTAGAATGACCATTGACTGTCACAGTAGAATGACCACTGACTACCACTGTAGAATGACCACTGACTGTCACTGTAGAATGACCATTGACTGTCACTGTAGAATGACTACTGACTGTCACTGTAGAATGACTACTGACTATCACTGTAGAATGACTACTGACTATCACTGTAGAATGACTATATCAGTGGGTACGGATATATCCGTAGCTGGGAGACAATGAGTTAAGACACCCCAATTTAAGACTCCTTCCTTTTTATATTTAGTCAAGTTTTGACTAAATATTTTAACATCGAGGGGGAATCGAAACGAGGGTCGTGGTGTATGTGCGTATGTGTGTGCGTGCGTGCGTGTGTGTGTGTGTGTGTGTGTGTAGAGCGATTCAGACTAAACTACTGGACCGATCTTTATGAAATTTGACATGAGAGTTCCTGGGTATGAAATCCCCGAACGTTTTCTTCATTTTTTTGATAAATGTCTTTGATGACGTCTTATCCGGCTTTTCGTGAAAGTTGAGGCGGCACTGTCACGCCCTCATTTTTCAACCAAATTGGTTGAAATTTTCGTCAAGTACTCTTCGACGAAGCCCGGGGTTCGGTATTGCATTTCAGCTTGGTGGCTTAAAAATTAATCAATGACTTTGGTCATTAAAAATCTGAAAATTGTAAAAAAAAAATAAAAATTTATAAAACGATCCAAATTTACGTTTATCTTATTCTCCATCACTTGCTGATTCCAAAAACATATAAATATGTTATATTCGGATTAAAAACAAGCTCTGAAAATTAAATATATAAAAATTATTATCAAATTTTTTTTCCCGAAATCAATTTAAAAACACTTTCATCTTATTCCTTGTCGGTTCCTGATTCCAAAAATATATAGATATGATATGTTTGGATTAAAAACACGCTCAGAAAGTTAAAACGAAGAGAGGTACAGAAAAGCGTGCTATCCTTCTCAGCGCAACGAATACCCCGCTCTTCTTGTCCATTCCACGTGCACTGCCTTTGCCACGGGCGGTGGAGTGACGATGCTACGAGTATACGGTCTTGCTGCGTTGCGTTGCGTTCAGTTTCATTCTGTGAGTTCGACAGCTACTTGACTAAATATTGTATTTTCGCCTTACGCGACTTGTTATATTTAGTCAAGTTTTGACTAAATATTTTAACATCGAGGGGGAATCGAAACGAGGGTCGTGGTGTATGTGCGTGTGTCTGTGTGTGTGGTGTATGTGCGTGTGTGTGTGTGTGTGTGTGTGTGTCTGTGTGTGTGTCTGTGTGTGTGTGTGTGTAGAGCGATTCAGACTAAACTACTGGACCGATCTTTATGAAATTTGACATGAGAGTTCCTGGGTATGAAATCCCCGAACCTTTTTTTTCATTTTTTGGATAAATTTCTTTGATGACGTCATATCCGGCTTTTCGTGAAAGTTGAGGCGGCACTGTCACGCCCTCATTTTTCAACCAAATTGGTTGAAATTTTTGTCAAGTAATCTTCGACGAAGCCCGGGGTTCGGTATTGCATTTCAGTTTGGTGGCTTAAAAATTAATTAATGACTTTGGTCATTAAAAATCTGAAAATTGTAAAAAAAAAATAAAAAATTATAAAACGATCCAAATTTACCTTTATCTTAATCTCCATCATTTGCTGATTCCAAAAACATATAAATATGTTATATTCGGATTAAAAACAAGCTCTGAAAATTAAATATATAAAAATTATTATCAAATTTTTTTTCTCGAAATCAATTTAAAAACACTTTCCTCTTATTCCTTGTTGATTCCTGATTCCAAAAATATATAGATATGATATGTTTGGATTAAAAACACGCTCAGAAAGTTAAAACGAAGAGAGGTACAGAAAAGCGTGCTATCCTTCTCAGCGCAACGAAATACCCCGCTCTTCTTGTCAATTCCACGGGCACTGCCTTTGCCACGGGCGGTGGAGTGACGATGCTACGAGTATACGCTCTTGCTGCGTTGCGTTGCGTTCAGTTTCATTCTGTGAGTTCGACAGCTACTTGACTAAATATTGTATTTTCGCCTTACGCGACTTGTTAAATTTGATAAGAATTTTTATATATTTAATTTTCAGAGCTTGTTTTTAATCCGAATATAACATATTTATATGTTTTTGGAATCAGCAAATGATGGAAAATAAGATAAACGTAAATTTGGATCGTTTTATAATTTTTTTTTTTTTTACAATTTTCAGATTTTTAATGACCAAAGTCATTAATTAATTTTTAAGCCACCAAGCTGAAATGCAATACCGAACCCCGGGCTTCGTCGAAGATTACTTGACAAAAATTTCAACCAATTTGGTTGAAAAATGAGGGCGTGACAGTGCCGCCTCAACTTTCACGAAAAGCCGGATATGACGTCATCAAAGACATTTATCAAAAAATTAAAAAAAAAAGTTCGATAACCCTAACCCTAACGAAATCACGACAAAAAAACACGACGAAAACACGACAAAAAGATGACGAATTCACGACAAAAAAACACGACGAAAACACGACAAAAACATGACGAAATCACGACAGAAAAACACGACGAAAACACGACCAAAACATGACGAAATCACGGGGAAAAAACACGATGAAAACACGACAAAAACATGACGAAATCACGGGGAAAAAACACGACGAAAACACGACCAAAAAACCCATAAAAACAACGATAAAAACACGACGAAAAAAACACGACAAAAGTAAGTTTCTGGAACGTTTCAAGGGATACTATAATGGATTTTGGAAATGTTGACCAGTCAAATATGAAGTAATTAACAAACAGCCAGTCACTTTTAACACAACCGTGTCATCCAACTGGTTTTTTTATGGTACAAATCCAGCAACAACTGCACTGTGTCTTTTTGTTTAACCGCAACAGATACCAACTGTCACGCTTGTCATAAGAGCACACGGTGTAGTACCTGGCAACACGTGTAACTGATACCTCTTCCACAGAGACGGTGTGTGTGGACAAATACGACAGCTGCAACGCGTGGGCCAACGAGTGGTCGCCCTCGGAGTGCGAGACGAACCCCGGCTACATGAACTCCAACTGTGCCGTCAGCTGCGGGACGTGCGCAAGTGAGTGAACGATGCCGGGCTTACTCGTGTTCCCGATCAATGCAGGGCTCCCTAGAGTGCGTGTTCCTGCGTCCTAGACGCAACACACACACACACACACACACACACACACACACACACACACACACACACACACACACACACACACACACACACATACACATACACACACACACAAATACACACATACATACACACACACATTCACACACATACACACACATACACACACACACACACACACACACACATACACACACACACATACACACACACACACACACACACACACACACACACACACCACCACCACCACCACCACCACCACCCTCGTCTCGATTCCCGGTCCACCTAAGACAAAACATTTAGTCAAAATGTGCCTTCGTGTAAGAAAATGAAGGACTTGAATTACTGTCGTCGATTGTGATTGCAGCTCTCAATCCGTGCTTTGCTGACCCTGAGCCCTGTCAGAACGGGGGCACGTGCACCAAGGATGAAAGTGACGCCCAAGGCTACACCTGCGCCTGCCCATCCGGTTTCCTGGGACACGATTGTGACGTTGGTGAGTAAACATACCGAGACACGATTGTAACGTTGGTGAAAACAGATACTGGGACACGATTGTAACGTTGGTGAGTAAAGATACCGGATCACGATTGTAACGTTGGTGGGTAAAAGATTCGGAACACGATTGTAACGCCTGTGAAAAAAGATACCAGGACACGATTGTAACGTTGGTGGGTAAAAGATTTGGAACACGATTGTAACGCCTGTGAAAAAAGATACCAGGACACGATTGTAACGTCTGTGAGAAAAGATACCGGGGCACTATTGAAAAGTAAATTTTAACAATAGTAAATGTGGCTATAGACTGTTCTCCCTATTGATCTAGAAAATGTATGTGTGAAAAAGCTGCAACAGCAAAATGAATGAAGATGTTTGTATTTGTGTAACTATAATAGTGTTTCTATATATATATACGACTAGTGTCTGTCTGTCTGTCTGTCTGTCTGTCTGTCTGTCTGTCTGTCTGTCTGTCTGTCTGTTCGCGATGCACGGCCAAAGTTCTCGGTGGATCTTTTTCAAATTTGGACACCGTATTCAGCTACACCCCGGACACAACCTCATCGATGAGATATTTCAACACGTGCTCAGTCCGATTTTGGTTTTTCGCGCGCAGCGCTGAACCGATTTTGGTTTTTCTCTCGATCCATTCCCAGTAACTCTTCCTTATCTTCTCCAGTGTTTTCAGCCGCGTTTGTCTCCCTTCCTCTGTGCGGCGCACACCCGGCAAAGCCCGGTCCCAGGCACAGCCTGGTATTCGGCTTTACTTCTTCCCGGCGAAGCCGGTACCCGGCAAAGCGGGTATTCATCTAGTAAGTCAATAAATCAACAAAAATGGCGTACACTAAAGGGAACAGGCACGGTATCTATATCGGAAGCTACTACAGCACGACGGAACGTGTGATGCTTGCGTTTGTCACTGTACCGGTCCCGGTTTCACCGGAGCTACCAGTTCCGGTAAGCTCTTTGTGGCGTGCTTGTTTTGACATCTTACGCAATATCATTAGCTTGTTTGTGTGACTGTGTCACGGTTGTGCCTCAGTATCATTCAGTTAAGAGCACCATTTTTGATCCTCTTGTACATTACAAAGGAGTTCCCCCTAGCCCAACCGTCTGTCTTCATCAGTAACACGTGATCGTTCTGTTGCAGTCAATGACCCGTGTGACCCCAACCCGTGTCAGAACGCAGGAACGTGTGACGATGGCGTGTGTGACTGTACCGGTACCAGTTTCACTGGAGCTACGTGTGCTGGTTAGTTGTTTTTTGTAACTGACTACCACTGTAGAATGACCATTGACTGTCACTGTAGAATGACCATTGACTGTCACTGTAGAATGACCATTGACTGTCACTGTAGAATGACCACTGACTGTCACTGTAGAATGACCATTGACTGTCACAGTAGAATGACCATTGACTGTCACTGTAGAATGACCATTGACTGTCACTGTAGAATGACCATTGACTGTCACTGTAGAATGACCACTGACTGTCACTGTAGAATGACCACTGACTGTCACTGTAGAATGACCACTGACTGTCACTGTAGAATGACCACTGACTGTCACTGTAGAATGACCACTGACTGTCACTGTAGAATGACCACTGACTGTCACTGTAGAATGACCATTGACTGTCACTGTAGAATGACCATTGACTGTCACTGTAGAATGACCATTGACTGTCACTGTAGAATGACCATTGACTGTCACTGTAGAATGACCATTGACTGTCACTGTAGAATGACCATTGACTGTCACTGTAGAATGACCATTGACTGTCACTGTAGAATGACCATTGACTGTCACTGTAGAATGACCATTGACTACCACTGTAGAATGACCACTGACTGTCACTGTAGAATGACCATTGACTGTCACTGTAGAATGACCATTGACTGTCACTGTAGAATGACCATTGACTGTCACTGTAGAATGACCACTGACTGTCACTGTAGAATGACCACTGACTGTCACTGTAGAATGACCATTGACTGTCACTGTAGAATGACCATTGACTGTCACTGTAGAATGACCATTGACTGTCACTGTAGAATGACCATTGACTGTCACTGTAGAATGACCATTGACTGTCACTGTAGAATGACCATTGACTGTCACTGTAGAATGACCATTGACTGTCACTGTAGAATGACCATTGACTGTCACTGTACAATGACCATTGACTGTCACTGTACAATGACCATTGACTGTCACTGTAGAATGACCACTGACTGTCACTGTAGAATGACCACTGACTGTCACTGTAGAATGACCATTGACTATCACTGTAGAATGACCACTGACTGTCACTGTACAATGACCACTGACTGTCACTGTAGAATGACCATTGACTGCCACTGTAGAATGACCATTGACTGTCACTGTAGAATGACTACTGACTGTCACTGTAGAATGACCATTGACTGTCACTGTAGAATGACTATTGACTGTCACTGTAGAATGACCACTGACTGTCACTGTAGAATGACCACTGACTGCCACTGTAGAATGACCATTGACTGCCACTGTAGAATGACCATTGACTATCACTGTAGAATGACCACTGACTGTCACTGTACAATGACCACTGACTGTCACTGTAGAATGACCATTGACTGCCACTGTAGAATGACCATTGACTGTCACTGTAGAATGACCACTGACTGTCACTGTAGAATGACCACTGACTGTCACTGTAGAATGACCACTGACTGTCACTGTACAATGACCACTGACTGTCACTGTAGAATGACCATTGACTGTCACTGTAGAATGACCATTGACTGTCACTGTACAATGACCATTGACTGCCACTGTAGAATGACCATTGACTGTCACTGTAGAATGACCATTGACTGTCACTGTAGAATGACCATTGACTGTCACTGTAGAATGACCATTGACTGTCACTGTAGAATGACCACTGACTGTCACTGTAGAATGACCATTGACTGTCACTGTAGAATGACCATTGACTGTCACTGTAGAATGACCACTGACTGTCACAGTACAATGACCACTGACTAGCACTGTAGAATGACCATTGACTGTCACTGTAGAATGACTACTGACTGTCACTGTAGAATGACCATTGACTGTCACTGTAGAATGACTACTGACTGTCACTGTAGAATGACTACTGACTGTCACTGTAGAATGACCATTGACTGTCACTGTAGAATGACCATTGACTGTCACTGTAGAATGACCATTGACTGTCACTGTAGAATGACTACTGACTGTCACTGTAGAATGACTACTGACTGTCACTGTAGAATGACTACTGACTGTCACTGTAGAATGACCATTGACTGTCACTGTAGAATGACTACTGACTGTCACTGTAGAATGACCATTGACTGTCACTGTAGAATGACCACTGACTGTCACTGTAGAATGACCATTGACTGTCACTGTAGAATGACCACTGACTGTCACTGTAGAATGACTACTGACTGTCACTGTAGAATGACCACTGACTGTCACTGTAGAATGACCACTGACTGTCACTGTAGAATGACCATTGACTGTCACTGTAGAATGACCATTGACTATCACTGTAGAATGACCATTGACTGTCACTGTAGAATGACCATTGACTGTCACTGTATGTCACGAAGTGGTTTGCATGTGAATTTATTATGCGTGTTCTGCCCTTTTGCACTGTCTCTACCCTTTCACACCAAACACTTCAAAAACAGAACTTGGGAGGATGCAGGCTCATTATTTCCTCAACCAAAACAACATACGTCTTCACTTTAAATACATCAATATATACGAACAACTTTTCAACACACAGTTCGCACAATCTTCCAGCTTCACTCAAGGCATGTAAATACATATTATAACAATACTTTCTCAAATATAGATTAACGCACACAAGAAGGTACCAACAGACACTCACGAGTTCGTATCACGGCTCACTGCATGTCGCCAGTTCACTTACTTGTCTCGTTGAATCCTCGTAGAATAATGAATTCAGGTGCCAACTCACAGAGATGCTAACACACACCTTTCGCTGAAGATGCCGACACACAGAGATGCTACCACACACCTTTCGCTGAAGATGCTGACACACACCTTTCACTGAAGATGCCAACACACATCTTCCAGGTTTCTCCCCGAGAAACCTTTCCGCCCGTAGCGGAAACAACCGTCGTCAGCTAAGACCGGTATCGATGAAGACTCCTCTCGTCTAGTCATCTGCGCCGAGGTGGTCCCTTGCTTCCACCGTCGTCTAGCGCTTCTCTCGTGTAAGGTCCCTCCCTTATACGCCATGGAAATCCCTCATGGAAACTCCTAAAGAATTTAACCAAGTCTTAATACAACATTCTCTAAAACCATCTCTTCTTCCAAACATTCATGTACCACTCATACATTCTCGTTCATTCCACGTTCACATTCCGTACAGATTCAATATCCAAACTAACACTTAATCAATGAATAACACTCCCCATACAAAGCATGACCGTCTTAAACATAACATAAATGCGTAGCAATTATGTTCAAGAAATTCCCCATGAAAAACCGTTTAACAATTACATCAAGAATTCTCTCAACGCTTCACACTAAGATTGGGTGCACTTTATACACACTAACCTTTACGCTCCAGCTATGTATTCCAACGTCAATAATATACACCATAGTAAATCATTTACCTTAAGAGACCCGTCTCTTGAAAGAGTACTTGTTCCCAGAACAAGCCTGACACACGCTGAACAACCTTCCCGGTTGGAAATCTCACACGCTGTGACGTTAGTTACCCCTGACCAGCTACATGTCTCAAACACAACTCACATCAAGCTAAAGCGTGGAACACAAGAAACACGTGAATAACGCCAGTCCGGTCAGCTACCATCGCCTGTACAACATTTAGGGAGGTTAAAAACACGACGTGGTTTCACCTCACAAATATGCTACTCACATCTTTGTGACATCCCCCTTCCCGGGGAAAAAAGAAAATTCTTGAGTTTTCTTTTGATCAAAACAAACAGCCTTTTTCCAACATCACTGCTCCTATGGTATGCTCTGATCTGCGAATGATCTGGACAACATGTCTGCCAGAGTGTTCATGTCTCCTGCTATTGGATGAACCTCGTATGCGAACTCCTGCAGTGAAAGACACCACCGCATCACTCGGCTGTTTTTGTACGCTCCTGATGCCAAATATGTCAGTGGCTTTTGGTCTGTTTGCAAAATAAATTTGCGACCCCACAGGTACCGTGACAATTTCGACAATGTCCACACAATGGCCAAACACTCTCGCTCAATAGTGCTGTACCGAGTCTCTCGTTCCAACAGCTTTCTACTGACATATGCAACGGGCTGACACACTCCCTCATGCACTTGCATCAAGACACCGCCTATACCAACATTGCTGGCATCAGTGCAGACAACAAACTGAAGAGCCAAGTCCGGCAAAACTAGCACTGGCGATGAAGAAATGATCTTTTGTAACTCGCACAACGCAGTAGCGCACTCAGCTGTCCAGTTCAAACGTCTACCAGACTTTTTCTTGAGCAAGTCAGAGATCGGCGCTGTCAGTTGACCAAAGTTCGGTACATACCTCCGGTAGTACCCAACCAGACCCAACAGGGAACGAACTTGTTTCTGGGTAGTAGGTGTCGATACTTCCAAAATCTTTTGAACCTTGGATGTCTCCGGTCTCAACCGACCTTTCCCCACCACATGACCTAAAAACTCCAGTTCCTGAAACCCAGCTTCCACTTTTGACGGTCGTACCGTCAGACCCTGCTCATGCAATGTCCTTAGAACCCCTTCAACGTGCACTAAATGTTCCTTCCACGCTTTGCTAGACACCAGTACATCATCAAAAAAATTTAGACCACTGAACCTGTCTAACTCAAGCATTCTCATCATCCTGGCAAACGTTGCCGGTGCAGTCAACAATCCAAATGGCATTCGTTTCCACTGGAAAAGTCCCAGTGGGGTTTGAAACGCTGTCTTCTCTTTGTCATGAGGATTTACTGGAATTTGCCAATAACCTTTCGCAAGGTCTATCTTTGTAAAATAGACCCCCCCTGCCAAACTTGCAAACAGCTCTTCCACATCAGGAATCGGTTCCGCATCAAACACTGTAATGCTGTTCAAACCTCTAAAGTCTAAACACACTCTGGTTGATCCATCCTTCTTTTTCACTAACACGACAGGTGCACAATATGGCGAACTAGAAGGCTCTATGACGTCTAACTCTAGCATCATTCTCACCTCCTGCTCTAGAGTCTGTTTAGATGCAAATGGTAGAGGATATTGCTTTTTCCGTACTGGTTCTTTATCTGTCAGTCTGATGTCATGAACTAAGTTCCCCCTGAAGCATCCTGGGTCTGTTTTGAAAATCTCACCCACCTTTTCAAATACCTGTTCCATCTCACCCTTTTGACTCTCTGTCAACCCAGGATCAAAAACAATGTCCTTGATTGTCTCTTCTTTCCCCCTGGGCAATGTAGGCAACGGCAACGGTTCCTTCTCCTCAGTAGGAGGTAACACTGCAACATTTGCCTCTCCCCACCATTTATTTGGGACAACATCCTGACTGCCCCAGTCAGATCTCAGTGGAATGCTTTCGCGATATCCACTACCTGTCTCTATATCAACAACTTCCGCTGCGCAAGCTGCATACTTGTCAGCGCGTCTTACATACCTTTTCAACATGTTGGCATGGAAAACCTTTACTTTGCCATTCACGTTGATCTTGTAGTCTGTTCGGAAAGCCTCCACAACAGAAAAGGGACCTTTCCACAACATCAACAACTTGTTTGAGCTTGAGGGCAACAACAACAGCACCTCATCACCCACTTGAAACTTGCGATCTTTCGCGTTTTTGTCATGATATGCTTTGTTTTTAACCGCCGTCTTCACAAAGTTTTTGTCCACGACCTCACACACCTCTGACAAGTAGTTTTTCAGATCATACACATATTGGTATAGAGGCTTCTCTTCATCTTTCTCTGTCTGTCCTAACCAAGAACTTGCCAACAAATCCATTGGCCCTCTGGCCCTCCTGCCGAAAAGTAACTCGAATGGAGAAAACCCCGTACTTGCATTTGGCATCTCGCGGCACGCGAACAACAACGCTGGTAAGTACCGATGCCACAATCTTGGCTGGTTACCGATGACTTTCTTAATCATAGGCTTAATAGTACCATGAAATCTCTCCACGACACCATTTGATTGGGCATGATAAGGGGATGTGTGCACTGCTTTGATGGCTAGCAACCTCAAGATTTCCTTCATCATGTCTGACGTGAACTGACTGCCTCTGTCCGACAAAATCTCACTAGGAAATCCCATCCTTGCGAACACTCCTATCAACGCCTCAGCAACTGACACTGTGTCTATGTTCTTCAAGGGAATTGCCTCGGGATATCTAGTGGCAATGTCGATAACCGACAAGATGTATCTGTGTCCTTCCTCTGACGGCGGACTAAGAGGTCCCACCAGATCAATAGCCACCCTTTTGAAAGGTTCTGTAATTCTGGGCATAAAGTCCAGTGGTACGTTCGGAACTCTTCTCTTCGCAACAGAACGTTGGCAAATATCGCAAGAGTGACAATAATCACGCACATCCTTGTATAACCCTTTCCAGAAAAAGTTAGAATGTATCCTATCTATTGTCGTCTGGATGCCCCCATGACCTGCCAACAAACCGTCGTGTGCAATACCTAGAACTTCTTTTCTCAAAGGTACCGGGACCACAATCTGATCAACGATCTTTCCATCTTTCCTTGTCATTCGTCGGTATAACACCCTTTCTTTTTCAATGAATATTGACCCCGGCTGACCCGGAACTGTATGCTCATCCTCTCGTGCCAACCTCCACATCTCTTTCAATGTCTCATCTTTCTTCTGCAACCTTATCAGATCCTCTACATCAACTGACAAATCAGGAGTAATGACATTCTTCAAAGGTACTGGATCTTCCAGTTTCTTCTCGGCTTGTGCCCTTGTCGTAGCACACGCGACCTTCTCAAGTACTAACTCTTCAGTTTCTTCCTTGTGACTTACCTCAGCAGACAATGCAACACCCTGCATATTCCCAAGGAATAAATCTACTCTGGGAACCACACCCTGAAGATTACCTATCACTAGGTCAGCGACTGGGTCTGTGAGCACACAACATTTCAACTTTCCCTGAAAATATGGGGTATCGACAACCACTTCCGCCAATGGGTACTCATCAATCTGTCCACCAAAACCCTTCACTTTTTGGACCTCTCCCTTTATGTACTGGCTTGGTAAGACCAACGACTTCCTTACCCCAGCTACATTAGCTCCTGTGTCTCTCAGTACTGACACCTTCTTTCCATTTACACGACCTTCCGCTAATGGCAACGACCCGACAGCTGCCGAGCTTATCAACACCCCAGCGTCCTGACAATCTGCTACCAATTTTGCGGAATTCGCAACCTTTGTCAAACAGCTTCTAGCGTAATGGCCCAACCGACCACACTTGTAACATATGACCTGATTCTGCTGTTCAGTACTTGTACCTCTAGTACTTCCCTGCTGCCATCCTCTGCCCTGAAATCTGGTATTTCTGCCCATACCACCTTGTCTTCTGCCACTATCACCTTGACCTCGATTGTAAGACTGTCCTGCTCCACGATTCTGATTGAACGCTACATTTCCAGTCCCCAAAGGATTTATTTGCCCCTTTCTGGCCAAACATTTATTCGGATGGGCTGATTTGTAAGTTTCTGCGCTAGCAATCATGTCTTCTGAACTTTTACAATTCCGTTCTCTCAAAAAGACTGCCAAATCAGTGCATACACTGTTAAGAATCTGCTCACACAACACAAAATCAAACAATGCTTCATATGATGTTTCAATATCAGACAAACTCAACCAACGGTTGAACAAATGCTTCATCTTTGTTACGTATGTGCCAAAACTTTCATCAGCCTCTGGCTTCGTACTGCGAAATTTCTCCCGAAATCCCTCTCGAGTGCACTGAAACTTCTTCAATAACTCTTTCTTCAAGTCTTCATACGACAAAGTACCCGTTGAAAACAATGAATGAAACAAAGACAACGCTCCACCCTCCAGATAAGCTGATAAGTACGTAGCCCACTCTGAATCATTCCATTTGTTCGCCTTTGCATGCGTTTCAAATCTGAACAAGAAACTGTCAATGTCATCTTTATCTTCCTTGAACATGGGGAGTTTTGGGTACTGGGGCCTAATGCTGGGTCCTGATCTCCCACCTGCATTTCCACCCGTACTTTGCTGCGCTTCTGCTTTCTTAAACTCCAAATCCATTTTCCTCGCTTCAGTATCTGCCTCTAGCCTCTTTGCATCTAATTCCCTATTTGCCTCAATTTGTAACCTTTTTGTCTCAGCCTCTACTTCTAATCTTTTTGTCTCAGCCTCAGTTTCTAATCTTTTTGTCTCAGCCTCAGTTTCTAATCTTTTTGTCTCAGCCTCAACTTTCTTTGCTTCGGCCTCAACTTCTAATCTTTTTGTCTCAGCCTCAACTGCTACTTTCTTCGCTTCAGCCTCAGCTGCTACTTTCTTTGCTTCAGCCTCAGCTGCTACTTTCTTTGCTTCCCTTTCCTGACTTCTCTCTTCTCTATCCACCTGATCCTGGGCAAACTTAAACAAAGCTTCTGCCTTTAACCCATGCTTCTCTCCCAATGCCATATAATCAGCATATGTGTTACCACCAGTATCACTAGTCTCAGCCATCTTTACAATATCAAAATATCAAAGTAATCTCAAAGTAATACAATGGATCAAGTAACACAAGTTCACAAAATTGTTTTAAGTATCAAAAAGTTGTATCATACACCAGTTTCTCGCAATACTAAACACACACAAAAGAGTATCATAAAATACTAAACTAACAGAAATCTTGTGCCTTTTTAAAAACAATCCTCAAATTGTTTACTACTTAACTATTTACACAACCAGTCTCAAAAATAAACAATAAACTTAATAGAGTCAACAACAAAAAATTTAATTTGGAAAATATCAGATTAAACAATCAATAGCAGCTTCAAACACTTGTCAATCAATGTCAAACTTAAACTAACAACTTTAGAACATCATCAACAACAAAAAATACCAAATAATTAACTAGAAATTTCAAAGTTTCTCAAACCCAAATAACACACTTTAAATGAAGAATTCAATTCCACACACCACTAACCAGCGT
Source organism: Littorina saxatilis (assembly GCF_037325665.1). NCBI lineage: Eukaryota > Metazoa > Mollusca > Gastropoda > Littorinimorpha > Littorinidae > Littorina > Littorina saxatilis. The sequence goes on along the minus strand of NC_090256.1, from coordinate 74,991,410 downwards.
CAGATCCTTTAAGGAAAATCAATCGCCAGAGCAAAACCAAAACAAAATTTAAATGTTCACAATAACAAACAAAACAAAATTTACCCAAAATTTGTCCAAGTACAAATGTTTACAAATTACTACTAACCAACAAAAAAAATTAAAAAAAAAAAATAAACAACAAAAAAACTTTCCCCAAACCAACAACTAAATATCAAACAGTAGTATAGGGGAGATAATCACCCTATTACTAATCCAACTACAAATAGGAACAACAATAACAATAATAAACAAAATCACTTTTTAAGCCACACAACTAAAAAAAAACCAGAGTCCAAACAAAAAAAATACAAAATTTCAGAATTTATACACACACAAAAAAATGGCACACCCTATACTATTTTATTTAAAATAAGCCTGCACCTCAACGACAACAATCATACACAACAATCAATCCAAGATAGAATCTAAGAAAAATAGTTTTAAAAAAAAACTTATAGGAAAGGGAGCTAGAATTTAGATAGAAAGATAGATAATAACTACACAGAAAAGGAAGCAAACAGAAACTAAGGCCCTCTCTACGTAAGAACTATACAACTACGTAGACCCCTAGAGCTGGAGAGGGGGTGTCCAATAACATACACATAAACAAACACTACAACACGCAAAGTATCAAAGTATGTATAATTAGCTACCCTAAGGCACTTCTTTCTCAATTTCTCAATTTCTCACTTTTTCGAAAGGGAAGGGAAGCAACTACAACAAAAATCTATCCTTAGAAACAAAAACCTATTTAGGGCTAAATCGGGGTCACCACTGTCACGAAGTGGTTTGCATGTGAATTTATTATGCGTGTTCTGCCCTTTTGCACTGTCTCTACCCTTTCACACCAAACACTTCAAAAACAGAACTTGGGAGGATGCAGGCTCATTATTTCCTCAACCAAAACAACATACGTCTTCACTTTAAATACATCAATATATACGAACAACTTTTCAACACACAGTTCGCACAATCTTCCAGCTTCACTCAAGGCATGTAAATACATATTATAACAATACTTTCTCAAATATAGATTAACGCACACAAGAAGGTACCAACAGACACTCACGAGTTCGTATCACGGCTCACTGCATGTCGCCAGTTCACTTACTTGTCTCGTTGAATCCTCGTAGAATAATGAATTCAGGTGCCAACTCACAGAGATGCTAACACACACCTTTCGCTGAAGATGCCGACACACAGAGATGCTACCACACACCTTTCGCTGAAGATGCTGACACACACCTTTCACTGAAGATGCCAACACACATCTTCCAGGTTTCTCCCCGAGAAACCTTTCCGCCCGTAGCGGAAACAACCGTCGTCAGCTAAGACCGGTATCGATGAAGACTCCTCTCGTCTAGTCATCTGCGCCGAGGTGGTCCCTTGCTTCCACCGTCGTCTAGCGCTTCTCTCGTGTAAGGTCCCTCCCTTATACGCCATGGAAATCCCTCATGGAAACTCCTAAAGAATTTAACCAAGTCTTAATACAACATTCTCTAAAACCATCTCTTCTTCCAAACATTCATGTACCACTCATACATTCTCGTTCATTCCACGTTCACATTCCGTACAGATTCAATATCCAAACTAACACTTAATCAATGAATAACACTCCCCATACAAAGCATGACCGTCTTAAACATAACATAAATGCGTAGCAATTATGTTCAAGAAATTCCCCATGAAAAACCGTTTAACAATTACATCAAGAATTCTCTCAACGCTTCACACTAAGATTGGGTGCACTTTATACACACTAACCTTTACGCTCCAGCTATGTATTCCAACGTCAATAATATACACCATAGTAAATCATTTACCTTAAGAGACCCGTCTCTTGAAAGAGTACTTGTTCCCAGAACAAGCCTGACACACGCTGAACAACCTTCCCGGTTGGAAATCTCACACGCTGTGACGTTAGTTACCCCTGACCAGCTACATGTCTCAAACACAACTCACATCAAGCTAAAGCGTGGAACACAAGAAACACGTGAATAACGCCAGTCCGGTCAGCTACCATCGCCTGTACAACATTTAGGGAGGTTAAAAACACGACGTGGTTTCACCTCACAAATATGCTACTCACATCTTTGTGACACTGTAGAATGACTACTGAATGTCACTGTAGAATGACCATTGACTGTCACTGTAGAATGACCACTGACTGTCACTGTAGAATGACTATTGACTGTCACTGTAGAATGACCACTGACTGTCACTGTAGAATGACCACTGACTGTCACTGTAGAATGACCATTGACTGTCACTGTAGAATGACCATTGACTATCACTGTAGAATGACCATTGACTGTCACTGTAGAATGACCATTGACTGTCACTGTAGAATGACCATTGACTGTCACAGTAGAATGACCACTGACTGTCACTGTAGAATGACCACTGACTGTCACTGTAGAATGACTATTGACTGTCACTGTAGAATGACCATTGACTGTCACTGTAGAATGACTATTGACTGTCACTGTAGAATGACCACTGACTGTCACTGTAGAATGACCATTGACTGTCACTGTAGAATGACTACTGACTGTCACAGTAGAATGACCACTGACTGTCACTGTAGAATGACCACTGACTGTCACTGTAGAATGACTACTGACTGTCACTGTAGAATGACCATTGACTGTCACTGTAGAATGACTATTGACTGTCACAGTAGAATGACCACTGACTGTCACTGTAGAATGACCACTGACTGTCACTGTAGAATGACTACTGACTGTCACTGTAGAATGACCATTGACTGTCACTGTAGAATGACTATTGACTGTCACTGTAGAATGACCACTGACTGTCACTGTAGAATGACCATTGACTGTCACTGTAGAATGACCACTGACTGTCACTGTAGAATGACTATATCAGTGGGTACGGATATATCCGTAGCTGGGAGACAATGAGTTAAGACACCCCAATTTAAGACTCCTTCCTTTTTATATTTAGTCAAGTTTTGACTAAATATTTTAACATCGAGGGGGAATCGAAACGAGGGTCGTGGTGTATGTGCGTGTGTCTGTGTGTCTGTGTGTCTGTGTGTCTGTGTGTGTGTGTGTGTGTGTGTGTGTGTGTGTGTGTGTGTGTGTGTGTGTGTGTGTGTGTAGAGCGATTCAGACTAAACTACTGGACCGATCTTTATGAAATTTGACATGAGAGTTCCTGGGTATGAAATCCCCGAACCTTTTTTTTCATTTTTTTGATAAATGTCTTTGATGACGTCATATCCGGCTTTTCGTGAAAGTTGAGGCGGCACTGTCACGCCCTCATTTTTCAACCAAATTGGTTGAAATTTTTGTCAAGTAATCTTCGACGAAGCCCGGGGTTCGGTATTGCATTTCAGCTTGGTGGCTTAAAAATTAATTAATGACTTTGGTCATTAAAAATCTGAAAATTGTAAAAAAAAATAAAAAATTATAAAACGATCCAAATTTACCTTTATCTTAATCTCCATCATTTGCTGATTCCAAAAACATATAAATATGTTATATTCGGATTAAAAACAAGCTCTGAAAATTAAATATATAAAAATTATTATCAAATTTTTTTCTCGAAATCAATTTAAAAACACTTTCATCTTATTCCTTGTTGGTTCCTGATTCCAAAAATATATAGATATGATATGTTTGGATTAAAAACACGCTCAGAAAGTTAAAACGAAGAGAGGTACAGAAAAGCGTGCTATCCTTCTCAGCGCAACGAAATACCCCGCTCTTCTTGTCAATTCCACGGGCACTGCCTTTGCCACGGGCGGTGGAGTGACGATGCTACGAGTATACGCTCTTGCTGCGTTGCGTTGCGTTCAGTTTCATTCTGTGAGTTCGACAGCTACTTGACTAAATATTGTATTTTCGCCTTACGCGACTTGTTATATTTAGTCAAGTTTTGACTAAATATTTTAACATCGAGGGGGAATCGAAACGAGGGTTGTGGTGTATGTGCGTGTGTCTGTGTGTCTGTGTGTGTGTGTGTGTGTGTGTGTGTGTAGAGCGATTCAGACTAAACTACTGGACCGATCTTTATGAAATTTGACATGAGAGTTCCTGGGTATGAAATCCCCGAACGTTTTTTTCATTTTTTTGATAAATGTCTTTGATGACGTCATATCCGGCTTTTCGTGAAAGTTGAGGCGGCACTGTCACGCCCTCATTTTTCAACTAAATTGGTTGAAATTTTGGTCAGGTAATCTTCGACGAAGCCCGGACTTCGGCATTGCATTTCAGCTTGGTGGCTTAAAAATTAATTAATGACTTTGGTCATTAAAAATCTGAAAATTGTAAAAAAAAATAAAAATTTATAAAACGATCCAAATTTACGTTTATCTTATTCTCCATCATTTGCTGATTCCAAAAACATATAAATATGTTATATTCGGATTAAAAACAAGCTCTGAAAATTAAATATATAAAAATTATTATCAAAATTAATTTGTCCAAATCAATTTAAAAACACTTTCATCTTGTTCCTTGTCGGTTCCTGATTCCAAAAACATATAGATATGATATGTTTGGATTAAAAACACGCTCAGAAAGTTAAAACAAAGAGAGGTACAGAAAAGCGTGCTATCCTTCTTAGCGCAACTACTACCCCGCTCTTCTTGTCAATTTCACTGCCTTTGCCATGAGCGCTGGACTGACGATGCTACGAGTATACGGTCTTGCTGAAAAATGGCATTGCGTTCAGTTTCATTCTGTGAGTTCGACAGCTACTTGACTAAATATTGTATTTTCGCCTTACGCGACTTGTTATATTTAGTCAAGTTTTGACTAACTATATTTAGTCAAGTTTTGACTAAATATGTTAACGTTGTCCGGGGAATCGAAACGAGGGTCGTGGTGTATGTGCGTGTGTGTGTGTGTGTGTGTGTGTGTGTGTGTGTATGTGTGTGTGTGTGTGTGTGTGTGTGTGTGTGTGTGTGTGTGTGTGTAGAGCGATTCAGACTAAACTACTTGACCGATCTTTATGAAATTTGACATGAGAGTTCCTGGGTATGAAATCCCCGAACGTTTTTTTCTTTTTTTGGATAAATGTCTTTGATGACGTCATATCCGGCTTTTCGTGAAAGTTGAGGCGGCACTGTCACGCCCTCATTTTTCAACCAAATTGGTTGAAATTTTGGTCAGGTAATGTTCGACGAAGCCCGGACTTCGGTATTGCATTTCAGCGTGGTGGCTTAAAAATTAATTAATGACTTTGGTCATTAAAAATCTGAAATTGTAAAAAAAAAAAAAAATTATAAAACGATCCAAATTTACGTTTATCTTAATCTCCATCATTTGTTGATTCCAAAAACATATAAATATGTTATATTCGGATTAAAAACAAGCTCTAAAAATTAAATATATAAAAATTATTATCAAAATTAAATTGTCCAAATCAATTTAAAAACACTTTCATCTTATTCCTTGTCGGTTCCTGATTCCAGAAACATATACATATGATATGTTTGGATTAAAAACACGCTCAGAAAGTTAAAACGAAGAGAGGTACAGAAAAGCGTGTTATCCTTCTCAGCGCAAGTACTACCCCGCTCTTCTTGTCAATTTCACTGCCTTTGCCGTGCGCGGTGGACTGACGATGCTACGAGTATACGGTCATGCTGCGTTGCATTGCGTTCAGTTTCATTCTGTGAGTTCGACAGCTACTTGACTAAATATTGTATTTTCGCCTTACGCGAGTTGTTAGACTCCCCGTGGAAGGGTACTCTGATCCTCTGTAAAATCCTGGCCAGATCTGAGGTAATGTATACGGTGGGAATGATGATAAATATATATGTAAAGATAATGTCTTGTGGAAGCCATTTTAAAAAGATATCTGGCGAATTTAACTGTCAAGGCTTCCAAGGTACATATGCTATGCTATGTCATTTAGAAAATGCTCCGTAATACAATACAATACAATACAATAAACTTTATTAATCTCTAAAAGAGAAATTGCATTGCTGAGCTTTTGTGTCCGTAATAAAACATACATGTATACAACATTCAAAAATAAACATTTGTTCTTTGTCATTCATACATTCTTGTGTTCTTATACATTTCTTCAATTCATACATCAATATTTTATCATAATTATGTACATACATTTATTCTCTTTTAACAGTCTGTCTTCAAACGCATCTCAGAGAGGAAGGCTAGAGATTTGTGTTGTGCCATAGGTAAAATCATGTGCTTAGCTATGCTGTGTAATATAATCACCGTGCATAGGATAACGGTTGTTGCCGACAAGCTCTTCTGCGTTGGGGTCCCGATCTGTTCATCGTCTTTTTGTTCGGTTCGCACAATCAGCAATGACATTAGCAGACAAAACCTGTGCACTGTCATAAAATTCCCCAAGGTGACATCAACCATGGTTACAATATGACTGTAAAAATAATGTTTTGCAAGTTCAGTCATTCCACGTTTCGTGTGTGTGTGTGTGTGTGTGTGTGTGTGTGTGTGTGTGTGTGTGTGTGTGTGTGTGTGTGTGTGTGTATGTATCTGTTTATTTTGTGCATGTAATCAGTCTGTTTGTCTGTGTAAAATCTGTGAAACCCTCCTTGTAAGTTCTCCAATTGCTCCAAAATCATCAAAGCTGGTATGCAAGAGTTTGAGTTTATAAACTTCAGTCCGGGATGTTTGTGTTTCTTTGTTTCGTTCATGGGCTGAAACTCCCACGGCTTTTATACGTGTATGACCGTTTTTACCCCGCCATTTAAGCAGCCATACGCCGCTTTCGGGGGAAGCATGCTGGGTATTTTCGTGTTTCTGTAACCCACCGAACTCTAACATGGATTACAGGATCTTTTCCGTGCGCACTTGGTCTTGTGCTTGTGTGTACACACAAAGAGGGATAAGACTCTAGGAGATCTGCACATTAGTTGACCTGGGAGATCGAAAAAATCTCCACCTTAATCCACCAGGCGGCCGCGGCCGGGATTTGAACTCACGACCTTCCGATTAGGAGGCCGATGTCTTTTCCACTAGGCCACTGCGCCCGTCTAGAGATAAACAGTATACCCTCAATGCAGAATATCCCGGACAAAAGTCTCTGAACTCGACTCTTGCATACTGGCCGTAGACACTAAATTTGGCTCCAAATGAATTTCGGCTGAAATGCCCCGTGGCTAATCATACCATGCCGTCTGTCAGTTTAAAGGCACTGTCCTTCCGTGAAAACAGGACTTGGTGTAAAGCCCGCGCCGCTACTAACCACAGCCGAACCAAGCGAACTGGGTTCGGCGAACGTTCGGCGAATGTTACACTGTGCCTTGTTCGGTGTACTAACTAGTGGCGAATGTGGGCGTAATAGAACATTTTGAGTGCTTCAGAATCTGCGTAATGCCTTAATTTTGATAGAGGTACAGATTCTTTGATACTAATTTGCAAATATTACTCAAATAAGTTTGCCATTTCAACTCTTGATCAATGGTAGCCCTCAATATAAATCTATGTTCCCTAACTTGTTCCACTTGAGTTGAACCAACTGACAAATATTCAACCAATGAAAAGTTAGTTCGTCTAAACCTGTTACAGATGACGCGCTGCAAGGTTTGCAGGAGTGAATCGGCGAACTTTGAACGTTACAGCTGCAACCCCAAAATCCCCTGATTTGATGACGTAGTGCAAAGTTCGCCGAACCTAGTTCGGCTTAGTTCGGCTGTAGTTAGTAGCGCTGTCACGAACTGAAAACTCTGCCTGAACAATCCTTCTCATTGTGGTCAATGCGCATGCGCTAACATGGGGAGATTAATCAGGTCGTGAACAACCTAACCCTAACCCTAACCCATACCCTAACCCTAATCCTAACCATAACCCTAACCCATGGTTCGTTCGGTCAAAGGGTCGCATGCGCATTGACCGCAACGAGAAGGATTGTTCAGCAGAGGTTTCAGTTCGTGACAGCGGGCTTAAAGGCAGAGTAAGCCTCCCGTAAACCATCACAGATACGGTCAGGCTTTTACACACAGTACAAACACCCTTTCATTTAAACACTCACCAATTGAGAACATCCTAGGTGCCCTCCGTAAAGAGCGAACAATTTTCAAAGAATTTATTATTGCGTGGTTTATCTTACCCCTGAGCCATCGTGAACCCGTGTGATCCAGTTTTCCCTTTTCACAATGCAGTCGTCATAGTTAGTCATTTGAATGCGACTCGACGTGAGCTTATCTACAATAGCACGTTTTTTTTATGCACGAAACAACGGCTGTGGTTCACAAGAACTCTAGCGATAGCTTTTGACTGTTGAGAGGAACGGCGATTTGCACTGATAAACCGGCCGTCGTCTGCTACGACCCTTGCGTGACCCTGCTTCCGGGCTTTTCTTTTTTTAAACTTTCACAACTTCGAATTGTTCTGATCTTGTCTTGATGAAAAACGAATTCTTTTATGATTAAAGAATGTTTGTGTAACAAGCTGTCAATTTATTATTTAGATTTTAAAAGTTAGGTCTAGCGCAAAAACGAGGCGCCGTTGTTGTTAACGGAACAAGTCTACGAAAATAAATTCTTCGAAAATGTCTCACGCTCGACAGAAAGCAGCCAGGATGTTCCCGTTCGGTGAGCGTTCAAATGGAAGTATGCTTGTACTGTATTTAGACGCTCGGGGAGCTCTGTGATGGTTTACGGGAGGCTTACTGTGCCTTTAAGGGTATCTCACCACTGGGACGCGCAACAAAAACCCAGTCATTCTGCTTCCTTTTGCATTCTTTGGAGAAGCATATTCGGAGCTGAGTGATCAACCGTCATAGTTATTTGTCTCTTGTGTATCCTTACGTCCCCTTTAAGTCCGATAGGGCGACATTATACTGAATATTATACGTTATTTGCGTTGTTGACCAAAATATGACATTTTACACAGATCGAGATAGTCCTAATAACAATTCGAGTAAAGCGAAATTAATATATACATTTAGTCAATCTTTCAGCCTGAAACTAAAAGATCAACACTAAAAGAACAGCCAACACCGAGACTACAGTCACGTAGTAAGGCTTTGCTAGCCTAAACCCGAAGACTGAGACGGGTCCAGCTCCACTCCGCAAAGTAGGGGAACGTAGTGCCAAATTAACCTTTGTCTTTAATTGTGAGTACATTTTCAGAGTAAACATGGCATAAATATATACTTTTGGATTGAGGGAAATATTAAAGAATAAGATGAAATCATTTTGGATCGATTGATCGATTTGTATGGCACGCTTGATTAGGGACAAAACTAAATGTATCGATTGGAGATTGGATTTCCCTTCTTTGAGCCATGTGACGTCAGAGGCCGACAATATACGTTATTATCCGAGACCGCGCTAGCGGTCGAGGTGAACAATGACTGTCGAGATCTGTGTAAAATGTCATATTTTGGTCAAACACGCAAATAACATTTATGTATCGATCGAATTCCTTTCAGGTACTGACTTTGTTGTTGTTTTGACGATTGAACGAGCACACACACATGCAATCAAGCACACACACCAAAAACACCTGTTTACACCAAACACATACACTTCAATGCGCCACAAAAATAGTGCAACTTCAAAAGTTTATTCAACTCCTTCAATTAACATTAGAATATTTGATTATCGTCACATGACTCAAAGAAGGGAAATCCAATCTCCAATCGATACAAAAACAACAACAAAGTGAGTACATGACGTGTGTTTTGTAGTTCCTTTGAAGTTTCGGTCAACCTGAAACGCCCAAATATGAAGCTTATGTGTTTGATTGCATACATGTGGATTGCATGCATGTGTATGTGTGCTCGTTCAATCGTCAAAACAACAACAAAGTCATAAGTACCTGAAAGGAATTCGATCGATACATAAATGTTATTTGCGTGTTTGACCAAAATATGACATTTTACACAGATCTTGACAGTCATTGTTCACCTCGACCGCTAGCGCGGTCTCGGATAATAACGTATATTGTCGGCCTCTGACGTCACATGGCTCAAAGAAGGGAAATCCAATCTCCAATCGATACATTTAGTTTTGTCCTTAATCAAGCGTGCCATACAAATCGATCAATCGATCCAAAATGATTTCATCTTATTCTTTAATATTTCCCTCAATCCAAAAGTATATATTTATGCCATGTTTACTCTGAAAATGTACTCACAATTAAAGACAAAGGTTAATTTGGCACTACGTTCCCCTACTTTGCGGAGTGGAGCTGGACCCGTCTCAGTCTTCGGGTTTAGGCTAGCAAAGCCTTACTACGTGACTGTAGTCTCGGTGTTGGCTGTTCTTTTAGTGTTGATCTTTTAGTTTCAGTTTGAAAGATTGACTAAATGTATATATTAATTTCGCTTTACTCGAATTGTTATTAGTTGTTGTTGTTGGTGTTGCAGCTTTGAGCAACGTAGCACTAAACAAGCCAGCGACACAGAGCACGTCCCGCGAAGAAAGCGGCCCACAGCGTGCTGTGGACGGCAACAAAGCAACTGACATCAACTACTGCACCCATACGGCTGACACAGATTCGAACCATTACCGCTGGTGGCGCGTGGACCTAGAAGGACTGTTTGAAGTTCACGCTGTGGTCATCACCAACCGCGGGGACTGCTGTGGTCAGTATCGCGGAAAAGGAAATAGACGATGTTCGGAATAACTCTGTCAGCTTTGTTCGGGTTGTGAAAGAGTGAATACCCTTGTTTTTTGGCAGACAAATAATCCATACGTGCTCCTTGTCAGAGTGTTCCCGTAACGCCCTCGCTAGTGATTGGCCGGTGGATTGTTTGTCTCACTAAAAACAAGGGCACTCACTCTTTCACAACTCATACACACCCGAGTTATTTTCGGAGTTCGTCTGTTGGGGGGGGGGGGGGGGGGTCATCTTTATGTGCCCCAGAAACATCGTCATTGTTGCTGATTGTTCCCAATTGCTCCCATATATCTTAGTTCAAGCTGTCAAGTGCTTTTTCAGCTTTCAAAAACTCGTCCGAACTCATAATGGTAAGAAAATGACAGCAAGTGAAGAACTCAGCGCACGTCATGGAATAAGATGGCGTCAAAGACAACATTCACTGCTTGACGTATTTAAAGCCTTCCTTAATCCAAAATAGCAAGGCAATGAGGTTATTTGGTGTTGGACTGTGTTCCGCGGAGCTCATTGCATATGATCTCTTGTCAAAAAGATGTTTTGATATCTCTGGGCCTAAGTGAACGAAAACCGCCTGTAAATCCAACGTACGTAGCCTATACGAACAAAATTCAAAGGAAAGAACTGCAAGGAGTTAAGGGTTGCATACAATTGTACCCCGAAAGTGAGATGAGCTTCACATTAACTCTAACTGTCTGTGTCTGTGTCTTAGATGTTATACTTGTTTGAAGGTCATTTGTCAGGATGACAATCACACAAGACAAACAGACACACAGAATATAAACTCAAGAAGAGGCAGGTGAAGTTCAAAATTGCATTGAATCAAAACAAATCATGAAAACAACTCAATACAAGGCGTAGGTTCTTTTCAGAAAGTATATCTGTACATTGGTTCACTCTATTCCTGTAATTTTCCTACTACTTAAAAATATATTCTAAGTCCTAAAATGGCTGAAAATTTGGGCATGACCCGTAGGTACCCTTCGCAAAATACGCTACTGAAAACAATATTCTAAGTCCTAAAATGGCTGAACATTTGGGCATGACCCGTAGGTACCCTTAGCAAAATACGCTACTGAAAAAAATGTCTAAAAATGGCTGAACATTTGGGCAGGGGTTCGGGGCCTGAATAAAAATAAAGTAAAAGAGTAAAGCGACGGGACTGCGGAACGTTTGTTTTTAACCCTGTTAGTTCAGTCCACAGGGCGGAGTCCGGTATACCATTTAGACACTTAAGGTTGGTTGCTCAGACCCCGGAGGACAACTTAGAGATGACAACAAATACTTTGTACTAGGTTGGGACCCTCCCACAACCGTTCGGTATTAAGGTTGGGACCCTCCCACAACTTTTTCCACAGGCACAGAAGCAATGCTGTAACTCTAAGTGGGAAGTCCGGTATACCATTTAGACACTTAAGCCAGGTTGGTTGCCAAGACTCCCCGGAACCTGTATGTAAGTTTCTATTTGTGTCCCCAGAATAAGTTTCTATTTGGGACATGAAGTGGTTATGCGACCCGGAACCTCAGAGACTAACAGCTTATATACCTTCCATGACTGTCCCTGACGTCACAGCTAAGGAACCAATGAAAACGTCGCTCTGGGACCACAGAACAAAATGGGGAGGGAGGGGGGGGGGGGGGGGGGGAGTTTCGAGCTACAGTTAAAATCCCTCAAAAATACACAAAAACTCCCGCACTAAGAAAACTACATCAAAACCGTTATAAAGAAATACATCAATAAAATGGAAATTCTTCGACGCATCATTTGATACCAAACACTCATTGGTTATCAACACGGTCAACAAAGTGCAAAACCTCTGAATATTACCTCGCAAAATAGTCATGTCACTGACACCAAAAACGTATGCAGTTACAAATTAGCCACAATCAAACACAGTGTATATTCAACAGGCTTCTCGTATGTAGATGATAAGCATAAAATCTACATTCTACTAAACAAATGAATACAGAATACATATTTATATTGAATACATGGGTAAAAGAAAGAATAATAGAAAAGCTACAGAAAAGAAAACAGAGAGAGAGAGAGAGAGAGTGTGTGTGTGTGTGTGTGTGTGTGTGTGTGTGTGTGTGTGTGTGTGTGTGTGTGTGTGTGTGTGTGTATGTATGTGTGTTCGTCTGTGTGTAACAAGTATTATTAACAAAAGCACAGCAATAGAGCAGCTATCCTACGACTATAACCATAGGAACCAGAGAATAATTGCAAGATTTGCTTTTTAAAGTTGTTTTGATAGCTCTATGTTACCGCTATAATATAAAAAAGATCTAGGAACGTATAAGTCTCCGTTTCAAAACTAGGTCAGGTCAAGGTCAAGCTTACCTTTTCTCCCGAACATCCAGCCTTATTCGCTCTTTGTAGGCAAAGTAATCCATGTTTTTCGAGTATGTTTTCGGATTTATTTTGTAGAATGCTTTGATAGAATAATAGGTAATAATGATATAAGAAAATGCAAGGTAGCGTTTCAAAAGTAGGTCATGTCCAGCTTACCTTTTGTCACGAACATATCCAACCTTTTGTGATTTTTGAAAGGCCACGAAATCCATGTTTTTGAAGGATGTTTTCGGGTTTATCATCGAGAATGCTTTCACATGATAGTAATAATGATATAGGTAAATATAAGTAATAATTTCAAAAGAAGGTCAGGTCAAGGTCAAACTGGCGTCTCCTCCCAAACATCTAACCTTGTGTGCTCTTTGCGGGCCGCAAAATCCATGTTTTTATGAGTGTTTTCGGGTTCGTATCCAAGAACGCGTTGAAATGATAGTAGTAATGATATTTTGTCTGCCAAGTTAAAGTAAACAACTCTGTGTACACAGTTTAGTCGTAAGTGTGAAGGGTGTATCGAAATCACAGCTTCCACAATACGACATGACTGTGTGCAAAGGCAAATACGAATACACATAGTTCTTTTTGTCCTGATGTAAGTTGTTTATAGGATGCTTTGATTAGTACAGCTTCTAGTTTCTTTTTAAATTAGAATTGAAGGGACAGGCAGAATGGCCGGGTCATACATAATGTGTTGGTGAAACAGTTAGCGGAGTTGGTTAGAAACGATCTATGAAAGTTGTCCGTGTCTCCACAAAACACAAGTACACCTGGAGACTTGCAATTTTCTATAAGACCACTGTTTGATGTTTCTGTTGTGAACAATAATGCAATGCACACATATTATGATTGCTGTGTGTATAATTCTGAACTTGATTTTTTTCTGCTCAAGATACTCAAAATATTTTGCCACATTTCTTATAGCCTGACAAAACATAAAGCACATCCTGGTCCTTGTATCCCTTTAAATCGTTTATGTCATTCTCGTCTGTACACATGTCATAAGCGTTAGAAAGTTCAAGCCCATGGCATTCACCACAAACAAAAGAGCAATCCAAACCATGCTTTTTACAACTATAGCGCTTTGGGTCACTCTTGAGATTCGCCGTGACTGACAGCAGCTTGGAAGGGGCTGGGTGAGGAAAGATCAGCAGGACAGGGTCTTCCAGCTGTCTTTCAGTCACAATCGTGAGGTTCATGTCCAGTCTTGCACTTGGAGATATACACGACGACTGTGGTAATTGACTGCAACCGGGAGTGGAGGACGACAGTGCAATGATAAACAGGAACTCCCCCTTGCAACTTTCGTGCAGAACATCTTGTACCTCAAGTGAGCAACTGTCTGATCATATAACGCAGCAAGTATCTTCTCTCCGGCTTTAGTGATGTTGCTTGGTCTGCGCTCTGGTAGGAACGGGGTAGCCAGATTCCTCAGTTCTTGTGGTATCTGAAGGTCGCTTGCCCGTTCCAAACGGCCTTGGCGCTGTGTCGCAGCCACTGATCGTATGGATGGCTGATAATACTTGGCGTGCTCTGCCAAGAAATCTCCTGGTCTGCCTGACATTCATCACATTTGAATGCCTTGGCACTTATTATGTGGCTTGGTTCAAGAAAGATTTCATGATGGTTGTCCTAGGTGCCAGAGGACATCCAGTTAGTCTGTGCCTTCTCCTACAACAACAGTGACATGTGTCTTTGAACTCTCCAGAGCCTGAGCAGCTATCATGCAGTGCGGATCTCCGTCAGCCGTCCTACACAAGTTTACCGTAAGGGCAACAGACAGTAGATAAAGGAATCGCTGCCTGTTCTCGTTGTTGGCAAGAAGCACATCCTTTTTTCACCTACATCGTCATTTCCAACTTAAAAGGCGAACACCTTTCCTTAACTCGACGGTTATGGGTGACGTCCCTGGTAGATGGTCCGGGCTTGTATCCATCGAAAACCACGGTTACGTGCTGGAACCTGTGTTAAACAAACTAGAAGGAATATCGTAAGATTGCAGCAAATGTTGCACATCGAGGCCAAGGTATCCGCTGCAGAAGAGTCTCTCCGTCCAGACTGTATTTAGACTTCAACACCACATGACTGTCTCTACGGCATGTCAGCTTTGGTAGTTTTTCATATTTCTTCTGCAAGATGGGACTTGTTTGCTGGTCTTTGGTCTTTAGCGTCTAATTTCAACTGACTCCCTCCCCCATCCCTAGAACAAGGCGTCAATAATGCAACTGTGGGTCCTCAGTAACACCATCTCAATCAATCTTTACAGAGTTGTTGGGTTCTGTGGCAACAGCAATAGCTTGGTCTGAACGTTTGAATAAGACATTATCTGGTCATACATTTTCGCCAGAATGACGATACCTATCTCACAGGCCTTGTGAGTGATGGAACAGGAGTCAGGAACCAAGGGTGTGGCTATATGTGTTTGTTGTGTGTTTAACACACTTTAGGTCTGGGGACTCACCAAAAAGATATATATCCCCTCCAAGAAGCAGTCCGCGATTTTGGTGACTTTCTCATTCTGTGCCTCCCTGGCAGCACTCATGTACATGTGTTGCTAATAAGTTTCGTGCAAATACAACCTGTGTCATCCGGTAATATTCTTCAATTCTTTTCAATATATATATTTTAGTTTTACAAGTTTCAATTGGGATGAATCAGGTGAGTATTACACCATATCATTCTGTAAATATATGTTGATGCTACATCACCATAAAGTCCATAGACAGTGAAAAATTAAGAAAAGACGGTGTCCAAGCTTCTAAATGCTCTTCTTTCTCCTTTAAATTGAATTCTCTTTTTGATGAGGCATGCATTTCAAATTCGACGGTGTAAGAGTTAGGTAGGTCTATAAATCCTTATTGTGTTTGGAAATCACTCACTGTGTGTGTGTGTGTGTGTGTGTGTGTGTGTGTGTGTGTGTGTGTGTGTGTGTGTGTGTGTGTGTGTGTTTCTCTCTCTCTCTTTCTTATTCTCTCTCTTATTCTCTCTCTCTCTTTCTCTCTCTCTCTCTCTCTCTCTCTCTCTCTCTCTGTAAAACACTGCACACACACACACACACACACACACACACACACACACACACACACACACAAACACACACGCACGCACACACACACACACACACATCTCTGATTAAATCCAACACAAACTATTACGGGGAACCATACTTCGGGAGATGGAAGATGGCTTTTAAATACAAGTAAACCTGTCTAATTTATTCCTCAAAAGATGAACAAAAATTTCACAAGTGTTTATGACTTTGGAACTTCGACATCCACTGAGTGGTAGTTTCTCTTATCCCTCAAAAAGACGTGCAAACCAAGCGATTAAACAAAGAAAAGCATAACAGGTTCTAGTATCAATTACCACAGGCTCAACTGTGACCGGCATTCCAGCGCAAGCAGTCTGACCCGGATGCCACTGATAAGGCGTTGACAGACACCTCGCGGTGCTTTCTGCTATGGCCGTCGGATGGTGTCAGAATGAATAAAAATGTGGGATGAATAATGCTTTATTTAATTTTATCTCATAAAATAAGCACTAGATTTTCCTAGATCATTGATATGTTTAAGAGCTAACTTTCCTCTTCAAGAAGACATCAAAATATAAAATCTTGCAATAATTCTCAGGTTGTTTTTTAGTCTTATTAGATAACAACATAGAAGTAAAGAATCAGGTCAAACAGGAAAAGGGGGTTGGGGAGGAGGGAGGTGAGAGGTGGATGTAGCAAAACAATGCCCTCGCGCACAAAGGCGTAGGGGGTTAGTGACAGGAGAAGTGACCTAGGGGTTAAAAAGTCAAGGCAGAAAGGTTACATTGGGAGAGGGGGAAAAAGGTTCACAGACTGGCTCTCCGACCTCCATGACTTGAATCCAGTCAGTTCGGCGCCATCGTGTCAAAGCCAATCAGTTAAATTCTACCGCGAGAGAACAAAGAGAAAGTACTGGATCATACCTATTTCCAAACCATTTACTAAGGGAAAGAACAAATATGATTTTAGAGTGTGAATCTTAATTCCACACTGTTTCAATACTAACTTAGATAATATATTCTGCTCTCTACGCCTTCTCTTCTTCTTCACTCTATGAACTTTAAGAAGAAAATTGCATATGGAGAAAAGACAAATATTCCTGTAGTCGCTTTTCTCCACACAATAATTAGCATTTAGATTGTTATGCAAATAACGTCTTCTCATTGCAGGTTTCCGTCTGGCCAACTTTGACATCCTCGTGTCCAGTCACCTGACCGACCCCTCCCAGAGCTGGCCAGACACCAGCGCCCTCTGTCTCCATCGTGGTCCTCAGATTGCAGATGGCGCCACCGAGCGTCTAGATTGCTCTCAGCCAATCGCTGGCCGCTACGTCACGCTGTTGATATCGCCAGCCTCAGAACCTCTCCACTTCTGTGAATTGGAAGTGCTTGGCGTGCCGGCACTTTTCGGTGAGTTGCCATCTTGTCTACAGACACATTCCTTTTCGGTTTGTGAACTCCGCTCACCGCGTCAGACCTAGCCATGTTTTTACATCAGGAGATCCCTTGGATGCATGCCAACGTTCAACGTTTTGGGTGGTCCCTGTACATTTTATTTATAAATGAATTTCTTACAGGCACAGTAAGCCTCCCGTAAACCATCACAGATACGGTCAGGCTTTTACACAAAGTACAAACACCCTTTCGTTTGAACACTCACCGCTTGAGAACATCCTAGGTGCGTAAAGAGCGCGCAATTTTCAAAGAATTTATTTTCGTGAACCGTCTGATCGGCAAATCAGGTGCCTCGTTTTAGTGCTAGAACTAAATTTTAAAATCTAGATAATAAATCGACAGCTTGTTACACAAATATTCTTAAATCATAAAAGAATTCTTTTTTCATCAAAACAAGATCAGTACAATTCGAAGTTTTGAAAGTTTGAAAAAAGAAAAGCCCGTAAACGTGTCAGGCAAACCGTCTTTCTCGTAGCAGACGACGGTTTGAACAGTTCAACCTCCACCGCTCTTGTTCGTGTGAATCGCAGCCGTTTGTTGCGTTTAGATTCAGAGGTACACAATAACGTGCTATTGCACATAAGCTTACAGCGAGTCGCATTGAAATCACAAACTGACGACATTGTGAAAAAAGGAAACTGGATCACACGGGTTCGCGATAGCTCAGGGGTAAGATAAACCACGCAAAAATAAATTCTTTGAAAACTGCTCGCTCTTTACGGGGGGCACCTAGGATGTTCAAAAGCGGTGAGCGTTTAAATGAAAGGGTGTTTGTACTGTGTGTAAAAGCCTGACAGTATCTGTGATGGTTTACGGGAGGCTTAGTGTGCCTTTAACGAAACCCCCCGCGGGTTAGGGGGAGTCCCATATTGGTTGGGACGAGAAAGAATTTACCCGATGCTACCCAGCATGTCGTAAGAGGCGACTAACGGTTCTGTTTCTCCTTTTACCCTTGTTAAGTGTTTCTTGTATAGAATATAGTCAATGTTTGTAAAGATTTTTGTCAAGCAGTATGTAAGAAATGTTAAGTCCTTTGTACTGGAAACTTGCATTCTCCCAGTAAGTAGAGGTTACACTCCGAGTCTCAGTGTTCAGGCCTGTAGTTGTTAATTTAAATGCGGTATTTTTGTATTGTTTGCTCCAGAGATGTATACTTCGTACGTTAGAGCGTTCGGAACTTTTCAGTCGCAAAAAGTAGTACCGAAACAGAACAACTTCTCAACCCACCTGTTTCTGGGTCGTTATTTGTTTGGTTGCTGGGTCATTATCGAAAAATAACTACCCCTACAAGTTTACAGAGGTAAAGAAGCAGAGGGGGGAATAAGGTCATATATTGTACTACGTTGCAAGCCCCTGGAGCAATTTTTTGATTAGTGCTTTTGTGAACAAGAAAGAATTAACAAGTGGCTCTATCCCATCTCCCCCCTTTCCCCTATCCCATCTCCCCCCTTTCCCCGTCGCGATATAACCTTGAATGGTTGAAAACGACGTTAAACACCAAATAAAGAAAGAAAGAAAGAAAGAAAGCCTTTAACGAACACAAGTGAAGGTATAGTCTTATCAAACGCAAAATCCTGATTATGTTATTCAATTTTAATTTTTAACTATTGACAACAAAACTAAACGCGTTAATAAGTCAGTTAATCCCACGCGCCGGGCACACTTACGGAAGCTTCTTGTTTAACTTTATGTTCAAACTCTGTTGTTGGTTTTAATGCAGTGTTCAAACTTTGGTCTTATAATGCGGTGTTTAATTGAGATAGAGGGTGAGTAACGAGAGAGAGAGAGAGAGAGAGAGAGAGAGAGAGAGAGAGAGAGAGAGAGAGAGAGAGAGAGAGAGAGAGAGAGAGAGAGAGAGATTCAAACTGAAACTGAACTTTATTACAAAAAGGATACAGGTTTTAGGCTAAGCCTAAGCTTACAATGTGTCCCTCAACGAATCCTCCCTTGAAAGTAAATAAAGATGTCTGCGCGTCGTCTGCTTTGAAGGTAGAGAGATTTTGAAGCAATCAATTCTTGCTTTGAATTACCGTGGCTAAGTTCGTAATCATTTTTAGAGCTGTGCTTTGTCAGAAAAAGGCAAAAACGCTTCCCAACCGGCTCAACCGAACAGCGCAGATCAATTGTTGCTCAACCTTACCAGAGCAATAGGGGAAGGGCCCCTAATATGGACCACTTTTTGTTTATTGCTGATAACTAGCTTGTTTTCTTGCGAAGAAGTTTCATTTTGTGGTTGGTAGTCCTTCTCTCTTAGTTTAACAGTTAGGCCTAATTAGAGTGAAATAGCTTTGATAGACATTCAGCAAAAATTAAATACAGAAAAAATCACAAATGGTCCATATTAGGAGCCTGGGCGCCCAATATGGACCAGTGAAGCGGCCTTCACGAATCACTGTAAAAAGCCCCCTATACTTCAAAATAACATGATACAACTTAGTGTGCAAGTCAGACTAATTCAAATATGCTTTAGATTTAGCTTTTTCGGGTTGATGAGAGCATTATTTGAAGCACACCAGGAAACTGAAGAAGCTTATCAAAAAGAGAGTGAAAATAAGTGAAATTATCAACTTCCCCCAAAAAAGAGACTATTTGTAATATTTTGTTGAAATCTCTAGGGCTAGTTATAGGTTATTTTCCGCAAGCTTCTTAATGAATTAATTAAAATTGCCTTTAGTTTTTATTTTCTTCGATTTGTTGAAGGTGGTCCATATTAGGGGACTCACACATACTTTGAGGTTTTGCTATTATTTTTTGTTTGCAGTAGAAACTCGGGGTACACACTGTTAAAATGTAACAAATACTATCGATCTTAGCTGTCATATATAGCCATTTTTCTGTTATGAAAGCTTTGGCTGTGGACAGAAACGAGTCTGTTTTCGGCGGATAAATTTAGAGTGAACGCTGCCAAAAGTGAAAAAAGCGAAAAAGCCTAACGGTTTTGAGGTTTGTGTTTCTGCAACTGTTTTGACATGTGCAACTTATCCAGAGAGTCGTCCTGATATGGCTCTGCGTAGTCGGCTGGACGTTAAGCAACAAATAAACAAACAAACAGATATCCAGAGAGAGTGAATAAAGTGAATGAAATTGTTTTGAGCGCTTTAGCGCCGTTAGTTTGTCAGAACAAGAGGTGGTCCATATTAGGACCCGGTCCATATTAGGAGCCTTTCCCCTACCTCCCAGATTGATGCCAAACGTAACATAATTCTATTTTCGAGGGATTGTTCGTGATGTTCTTCGTTATGTCACACCTATCTCGAAAACTACGCGTTGTACACGATCAGCGCCCTTCCATTAATCTTGGTTCCCTTTTATTTGCAGTGTCCAGAACCGGAGTCTACAAGAAGCACAGAGACCAAACAGCAACGGGGGATGTCGTCAAGGAAATTTACGCCAGGAACGTCATTGTCTGCGCCAACTCGTGCACCGAGGAGCCCGGATGTACAGCGTTCAATCTGCAGTCCAAATGGACAGCGGGGAACGGCAGGGGACACCGGCGAGTGTGTCAGCTGTTGGCCTATGGGGGTGTCAACCACCCCGCTTCACTCAAATCGCTAAACGGCTGGGACTTTTACCTGCTGGAAGGTACCACTGCAACAGTGGTGTGAAAGACGGAAACAGTGGTATCAAAGACCGAAACAGTGTTGTGGAAGAGGGAAACAGTCGTGTGGAAGACGGAAACAGTGGTATGAAAGACGGAAACAGAGGTATGAAAGACGGAAACAGTGGTGTGAAAGACGCAAACAGAGGTATGAAAGACGGAAACAATGGTATAAAAGACGGAAACAGTCGTGTGAAAGATAGAAAGAGTCGTGTGAAAGACAGAAACAGTGGTGTGAAAGACGGAAACAGTGGTGTGAAAGACAGAAACAGTGATGTGAAAGACAGAAACAGTGGTGTAAAAGACAGAAACAGAGGTATGAAAGACGGTAACAGAGGTATGAAAGACGGAAACAGAGATGTGAAAGACGGAAACAGTGTTGTGAAAGACGGAAACAGTGGTGTGAAAGACGGAAACAGTGGTATGAAAGACGGAAACAGTGGTGTGAAAGACAGAAACAGTGATGTGAAAAACGGAAACAGTGGTGTGAAAGACAGAAACAGTGGTGTGAAAGACAGAAACAGTGGTGTGAAAGACGGAAACAGTGGTGTGAAAGACGGAAACAGTGTTGTGAAAGACGGAAACAGAGGTATGAAAGACGGAAACAGTGGTATGAAAGACGGAAACAGTGGTGTGAAAGACGCAAACAGAGGTATGAAAGACGGAAACAGTGGTGAGGAAGACGGAAAGAGTCGTGTGGAAGACGGAAACAGAGATGTGGAAGACGGAAACAGTGGTGTGAAAGACGGAAACAGTGGTGTGAAAGACGGAAACATTGGTGTGGAAGACGGAAACAGTGGTGTGAAAGACAGAAACAGTGGTGTGAAAGACGGAAACAGTGGTGTGAAAGACGGAAACAGTCATGTGAAAGACGGAAACAGTGGTGTGAAAGACGGAAACAGTGTTGTGAAAGACGGAAACAGTGGTGGGAAAGACGGAAACAGTCGTGTGAAAGACAGAAACATTGGTGTGAAAGACGGAAACAGTGGTGTGAAAGACGAAAACAGTGGTGTGAAAGACGGTAACAGAGGTTTAAAAGACGGAAACAGTGGTGTGAAAGACGGAAACAGAGGGGTGAAAGACAGAAACAGTGATGTGAAAAACGGAAACAGGGGTGTGAAAGACGGTAACAGAGGTTTGAAAGACGAAAACAGTGGTGTGAAAGACATAACAGAGGTTTAAAAGACGGAAACAGTGGTGTGAAAGATGGCAACAGAGGTATGAAAGACGGTAACAGAGGTATGAAAGACGGAAACAGTGGTGTGAAAGACGGTAACAGAGGTTTGAAAGACAGAAACAGTGGTGTGAGAGACGGAAACAGTGGTGTGAAAGACGGTAACAGAGGTTTGAAAGACAGAAACAGTGGTGTGAAAGACAGTAACAGAGGTATGAAAGACGGAAACAGTGGTTCGAATCCCGGTCGCTGCCGCCTGGTGGGTTAAGAGTGGAGATTTTTCCGATCTCCCAGGTCAATATATGTGCAGACCTGCTAGTGACTTAACCCCCTTCGTGTGTACACGCAAGCACAAGACCAAGTACGCACGGAAAAGATCCTGTAATCCATGTCAGAGTTCGGTGGGTTATGGAAACACGAAAATACCCAGCATGCCTACTCAACGAAAGCGGAGTGAAGCTGACTATGCTCTCAGAGTATAGTTTGGGGAACCCAAATGGGCAAACGAGCTCACACGTAACCAGAACATTCTGGAACGCTGAAGAAGAAGAAGAAGATCGCTCTAGCACCGTTATTTTGTCAGAACTGGTGGTGGTCCATATTAGAAAGTGGTCTATCATAGGCAACCTTCCCTTAAAACCTATGAGCTATTTTGAAAAGTTCAATACCAGTGTTTTGAATAATAGGTTAACAAAATATTTGGATAAATATTCAGCTATTGGGGAAGAGCAAGCCGGTTTTCGTGCAGGTCATTCAACTCTTGACCACATGTTTACTTTACTTCAACGGGTGTATACAATTATGTAGAGGATACATGCTGAGTCTCAATGAATATTAGAAATAATAGTCGAGCTTTTACTTGATCGCGAACTGACACCATTATTTTTAATATTCATTGATACGAGGTGTGTAACCAATTTGTTCCTCCTTTCTTAAGTTTTTAAAAGAAAACGGGGTGTTTTTGTGCCCCAGTTTGATCGAGTCCTAATCACTCTGCCAGTCTACCTGCGCAAGCGAGTGATTAATGCGCTGTTAAAGAATTACGTGAACATAATTCAATATTGCACTTTACAGCAGCTTATTTGGTTTGGAATAAAATGAAGTACATAGTTATGCCGATGTTCTGCTGAGGCGATGAAGGCAGATACTTTTGTGTTCTTTTCATGGTTTAGTATCGCTGATAACATTTTCAGTAGCAGACGAACTTTTGCCCTCGTGTTCCAACGTCAAATACTAAAGTGGTTTTATTTTTAGGCAAGACAGTGTATGGATCCGCTTCATTTTCTTAAAATGCGACGATGAGAGCATTTTCTCGCGTATGTTTTGTTTATGGAATTAAATATAGTTGATAATTGGTTGACGGATTGCAGTCTTTTTATCGAAAGGGCTGAGTTGCAAAAATCCGGATGGGAAACAACTCTAGTCTCTATACAAAGTAAGAGAGTTACTTGCCTTTGGACCCTGCTCGCGCCGAAGGTTCGTACAAGGTAGATTTCGATTCAGAAAACAACCAAACTTATGGATTTTATATTCGATTTTGTATGTTCAAATCTGTAGTTGTTTGTTTAAAAGCGGTATGATTGTGTTTTCTGCTCCAGAGATGTATGTTTCGGACATTGGAGCGTTCAAAAATATTCAGTCCCTAAAAGTAGTGCCCTCAAAATTGGCTTCTCAACCCATAACCTATCGAGGATTAGGCTTCTTGCTGGATGGTTATTTGTTTGGTTGTTAGGTGTTTACCGAAAAATAAACAGCCCTACAAGTTTACAGGTGGAAAGAAGAGGGGGAGAGGGGGGGGGGGGAGGGGATAAGTCTCCTTTTCTATAATCATGTGAGGTTACCCTCGTAGGAATTTGGGTTGCTTTCTTTCTGGGGAAAGCGAGCTGCCACACAGTACGGCGCTACCAATGAGGTTTTTTTCTCCCTCATTCGTGTATTCATGTTTCTAAGCCCAGAGACGTTCGCTGTGAACTTGGGCTTTTTATCGGGCGCATGCGTGCACACAGGGGTGTTCGGACACAGAGGAGAGTCTGCACAAAGGTGACTCTGGGAAATAAATCCCTCGCCGAACATGGGGATCGAACCCACGCCGATAGCCGACTGAGCTATTTCCTCGCCCAAAATTAAAGTATTATTGTCTTTTTTGTTGGTTATGAAAAAAACATTTGATTCTGTGAACAGATTTTTTTTGTGGAAGGATATGTTTAATGTTGGTATAAATGGGCAAAAGCTCAATATTGTTCAAAATGTGTATAATAAGGCCAAGTCATGTGTTTTGCTCCATAACCAACGGTCAGATTTTTTGTTAGTGTTTTACCGGTGTCCATCAAGCGGAACATTTGTCACCTGCATGGTTTGCTGTGTATTTAAAACATGTTGAAATAACTCTAAATGTTCTCGGCCTTATTTTTTTTTTTTACATTATCAGTTTAGTTTACAATGTTCCAAACAAATTGTTTAGATTGAAAACGCTGCCATGTTTAAAAGACCATTATAATTATACAGTCGTGGTTATCAGAACTGAGTGAATATGCGTTAAATGAAAGTCTGGAGAACTATCTATTTTAGTGTAATGTTTTTTGAATATTTGAGGGAAACATTATTGGCAGTGCATTTTCGGAGAAATTCAACTGCAATCAGTGTTTTGAATTGTAAACCTAGGTTAGACAAATATGTTGATGAATATTCTGTTATTGGGGAAGAGCAAGCCGGATTTTAATGCTTTTCATACAACTTTTGACCACAATTTTAATTTACTGCAAGAGGATTTAAATGTGTCCTTTGATATAGTCTAGTTAGGTCACCCGCAGGAAAATTCGTGTTGCTTTCTCTCTTTGGAAAGCGAGCTGCCATACAGTACGGTGTTACCTATTATTTTCTCTCCTGCATTTGTGTATTCATGTTTTCAAGACCTGAGACTTTAGCTTTGAACTTGGGTTCTTTATCAATTCATACACATGCGTGCAACTGGTTTTTAACCCAGCGCCGCTACCCACAGAGCTGTTTCCCCGCCCATATAATATTATTGATTATTTTGTATTTTGTTATATGCAGAAGATACAGCCATTATAGCAGAATCCCCAGAAACACTACAAATATCGCTTAACATTTTGTCGGAATATTGTGATCAGTGGAATTTGCTGGTTATGGAGGTTGTGTTTGGTTTTTAATATTGGGTTTATTTTTCAATAATAATAATGTTTCATAAATAGCAAAAGTTATCATATATGATAGCAACGAAATTGAAGCTTGGTTTTATAAGATTATTTTGAAATTAGAAAAATTGACCCCAACGATTACGCGTTTTGGTGCATTATGCCAATTTACAAATGCCCAGTTAAATATAGATTATTCACTTTTGGGTTACAATTGGTGGTTTGTAATAATATACTAAATAGTGATAAGTTTTTCAAATGTTTTGCACAGTTTTTTGCATCGCTTTTATGTAAATAGCATATCTACAATGCACCCTATTTAAAACATGTTGAAATAACTCTAAATGTTCTCGGCCTTAGTTGTTTATGACATTACCAGTTTAATTTACAATGTTACAAACAAAGTGTTTCAATTGAAAACGCTGCCATGCTTAAAAGACCATTATAATCATACAGTCGTGCTTATCAAAACTGAGTATAAAAGAAACCTGTTTGAATTATAGATTGTTTAAAGATACATTCACATTTGAAAATAATTTGAATATTTTACCCCAGGTCCTAGCACTTTCTTTCTCACACTTCAAAACATTCAATCATAAATTGCCAATTCACAAAAGCAGTTTATTAAATCATATATATAACTAGACTGGTTATATTTCTGATTAAATATACCACGTGATGAAAGAATATGCGTTAAATGAAAGTCTGGAGAATTCGAACTAGCTATTTAAGTGTAATGTTTTCGAATATTTGAGGGAAACATTATTAGCAGTGCATTTTTGGAGAAATTCAAAAGCAGTCAAATGAAAATATTGATTTGAATTAACGAAAATGCGAATGTTATTGATCTTGGTATATCTAAGTAAGTGTATTATAAAAGATTTTTAATTCTGTTCTCACGCGTTTTATTAAAAGAAATCTGTCCTGTTAACACAGTTGTATTATAACTAATTATCTAATAATCCAGCTTGATCTATTTATGTGTACTATTAAATTATGAAGTGTTGTGTCCTACGATTACATTTCTTTTGTTGTTGTCTTTATTGTATTATAAAAAATTCATGTAACCCTAGGTATTTTTAAAATAAATGTTGTCTTGCCTTGCCTTGGGTAAAACTTTTGATCGTTACACAAAATGTTATGCGATGTTCCGAAATTTTATAAGATATAAGTTTGTGTACTTACATCCCCAAAGATTCATGGTTTCGTATGGATACAGACACATGATTGTTACAAGTACAGGCAAAGTTGAGTTTGACCACTGCGGAAATTTGCAGGTCCTGTAACACATGAAACAAATAGAACGTTGAGGCAGTTTTCTATGGACAGCGTTTTTTTTTAAAGCGTATTATAGAAGATGTTTGATTCTATTCTCACGCCTTTTATTAATAAATCTGTCGTGTAAACACAGTTGTGTTATAATCAATTATTTAATAATCTAGCTTGATCTATTTATGTGTATTATTCATAAAGTGTTGTGTCCTACTATTACATTTCTTTTGTTGTTGTTTTTATTATACTATTACAAAATTCATGTAACCCTAGGTATTCTTAAAATACATTTTGCCTTGCCTTGCCTTGCCTTGCCTTGGGTACAATTTTTGATCGTTACACAAATGTTATGCGATGTTCTGGAAAATGTTATAAAATCCACCACAGGTTTGTGTACTTACATCCCCCAAAAGTCATGATTTCGTATGATTACAGACACATGACTGTAAGAAGTACAGCCAAAGCTGAGTTCGACCACTGGCGGAAATTTGCTGGTTCTGTGAATACATTAGCAAAAAATAAAACGTTGAGGCAGTTTTCTATGGACAGCGGTTATCGCTTAGTGCCTCTGAAAACACGCTGCGGTCACGCATGACTGGGTAACGTTGTAGTACAGCAATCATCCTAAAAATGTCAATCGTGTTTACATGACTAGCAAATGTAAACTAGTTGTATTTAAAAGAAACTTTGACAGTATTTGTATCAAGCATGCCCGAGAATAGTCTGTTGGTCTGTTACGCCCATCGTTCGATAAAAAGGAAATATGTAAGACCAAGTTAGTTATAGAGGTATAACCTATGAGTTGTTATTAAAAGTTCTTTACCAGTGTTTTAAATAATAGGTTAGCCAAATATGTTGATGAATATTCTGTAATTGGTAAAGAGCAAGTCACTTTTTCATGCAGTTCATACAACCCTTGAGCACATTTTTACTTTACTGCAAGGGGACTTATATTTCTCCTTTAATATAGTCTGGTTATAGGTCACCCTCATGGAAATTTGTTTTGCTTTCTCCCTTGGGAAAGCGAGCTGCCATACAGTACGGTGTTACCTTTTTTTCTTCTTCCTGCATGTGTGCATTCATTTGTCCAAGCCCTGAGATTTTAGCTTTGAACTTGGGTTTTTTATCGTACGCATGCGTGCACACGGGGGTGTTCGGACACCGAGGAGAGTGTGTACAAAGTTGACTCTGGGAAATAAATCCCTCATCGAACATGGGTATCGAACCCACGTCGAAAGCGACATTTGGTTTTAAAGCCAGCGCCGCAACCCACTGAGCTATTTCCCCGCCCATATAATATTATTGATTATTTTGTATCAAAGAGGAAAGGATTATATTGTCTTTTTGTTGATTTGGAGAAAAAACATCTGATTATGTGAAAAGAGCTTTTTTGTCGAAGGAAATATTTTATGTTGGTATAAATGGGCAAATGCCTAATATTCCTCAAAATGTGTTTAATAAGGCCACGTCATGTGTTTTGGTCGATAACCACCGGTTCGATTTCTTTTAATGTTTTACCAGTGTACATCAAGGGGAAAATGTGTAGCCTGGATTGTTTGCTGTGTATTTAAATTTTCTACAAGTTTTATATATTTGACAACACTGAACACCTACCTACTATTGAACGAGATGTTGTCGCGTAGGATTTACAACCAGAGGATGCAGAGTGGATATTTAAAATATTTAGTTTGTTATATGCAGAAGATACAGCCTTTTTAGCAGAATCTCCAGAAGCACTACAAATATCACTTAATGTTTTGTCAGAATATTGTTATCAGTGACATTTGCTGGTTAACACCAAAGGTTTTTTTTCAAGAGGTGAACTACGAACATTGCCATTATTTAAATATATAGACTAAGAAAATGGAGGTTGTAATAATAGTAATACGTTAAATATAGATTATTCACTTTTGGGTTACAATTGGTGGTTTGTAATAATAGACTAAATAGTGATAAGTTTTTCAAATGTTTTGCACCGTTTTTTGCATCGCTTTTATGTAAATAACATATCTACAATGCATCCTATTTATATCATGTTCTTGGCCTTAGTTGTTTTTGGCATGACCAGTGATAATTTACAATGTTCAAAAACATGATTTAAAATGAAAATGCTGCAATGCCTAAAAGACCAATACAATTATACAGTAGTGGTTATCGGAATTAAGTATTAAAATACCCACCTGTTTGAATTAAAGATTGTTTAAAGATACATTCACATTTAAAAATTATTTGAACATTTTACTCCAGAACCTAGCACTTGTTTATTGAACATTTAAAACTTTCAATCATTAATTGCCAATTCACAAAAGCAGAATATTAAATCATAGATATAAAAATACTAATTGTATCTCTGATTGAATATATACCACATGATGAAATAATATGCGTTAAATGCCAGTCGAATTTCATTGTATATTTCAGTGTAATTTTCTTAAACCTTTTGAGGAAAACATTACCAGTTCATATTCGGAAAAAGTCAAAAATTTAACATTAATTTAAATTAACGTAAATTTTATTGAACTTGTTATTTATTATGAAGTATATTATGAAAAAAAATTAATTATATTTTCATGCCTTTTATTATAGTGAACAGCTCAGATCATGGGTCAATGAAGTGTTACACAGATGGTCAAAAATAAACTACAAGATATTGCACTGGAAGTGGTACTACACTGTTGCTTAGTGTCTGTAGGAAGCTACAAGGTGAAAATAGAAAAAAGAAAAACACGATTCTTGACTTTGATGGGCTTTTTCTGCTCGTAAACACACATTCTTCTACTCATCACAGCATGCTCCATTATTGAGTTTAAAACACCAATTAAATTTGTTCTGAATAAAACTCACAAGTTTACAATAAGAATTTAGGGACCTGAATCAATTAGGTATATCATACTTAGTTTGACTTTTGCAAAACTAAGTAATTACACATTTAATTGAATCAGTCAGACAGACGGAGAGGCAGACAGAGGGCAAACACAAATCTGAGAAAGAAACCCTTTTAAAAATGTTACCATGTTTGAAATAAAACGTCGCAAGGTGAAGCCATAATTTATCACCTTTCAGTATGACGTCATGAGCGTGTTCCACACTTGAAATGACGTGCTTTTGGAGCTCGGAAATATATTTTCCATTCAACGATCCGAATTTGTTAAGTTTGAGCATATTTTCAACGTCAAACAGGGGTCCTGATTTGGCCTATTATGGTCCGCTGGACCCGAAAAGCAACAGCTAACTAACTAACGTCAAACACCATGAAATTATATCTTTTTGGAATCAGAAAATGATAAGAAAGTTGTTTTTAAGTGTCTTTTTTCATAAATAAAGATAATGGTTATTTATCGGTTTTCTTCATTTTTAAGCATAATTATCAATACAAAACAACAAAACTATATAGTTGTAGATACAAGACGCAATAGGAAATACACCAATATAAATTTTCTGTTTCAAATATTAGTTTTTAAAAATTTGAAAAAATGATATATTTCGAACAAACATTTCAACAACAAAATTTTAAGTGACCAAGCTGAAATGCAATCCCATAATCCGGCCTAGATCTGAGATTGTGTGATAAGAATTTCGATCAAATTGATGAAAAACTGTAACTGTGAAAGTGCTGCCTCGACTTTTTGGCAAACGGTAAAATATGACGTCATCAAACTGTCCTATCAATAAACGGAGAAACCTTCCATAAGAAAATCCAGTCAAAAATATCCATATCAAGTTTCATAAAGATCCACTCAGTAGTTTTTGAGATATGATCTGCAGTGTGAGAAAAACCAATCTCACGCCCATAACGCAAACTCATTTGATCGTGTTCTGCCGATACTATAATGTTTTTCTTTCTTAAAACACACTATAATCGTAGCCCTTCCCAATGTTTATGCTAAAAATGACTGGTCTGTACTGTAAATGATTTTGCTACAGTGTGAAAACAAAAAGTCTAAACAATCTCACGCCCATAACGCTTTGACACGAAAACTCATTTGGTCGTGTTCTGCCGATACTATAATGCTTTACTTTCTTAAAACACACTATAATAGTAGCCCTTCCCAAATGCAATGCTAAAAATGACTGGTCTGTGTTGTCAATGATTTTCTGCGAGAATGCGATCTATCTGTTTGTCGCAAAGACCGTGTGACACGAAAGTTATGAGCGGAAGACAAATCTGCTGAGTGCAATTACGTTTCAGAAGATAGTTGGTTAAAACAGTTTATCACTCGGACGCGCAAAGGAACACTATAACTTTATTATTCAGGCCATATTTGCTTGCCTTTGTCATGTATGAAAGTACTGGCCTTGGTTGAAGAAAGTGACCCGTCGCTGTGTAACAAATTGGTCGCCATTTTCTGCCGTGTTTTGTGAATAAACGTGTTTACTACCCACACATACAAAACGATGCTGTTGGTTCTTTTTATTTTCTTATTGTTTGATTCATGCTTAGCAGTTTAGTATGCTTTGTTTTCTTCTCAGTTCAATGGATGGCTATAAAATAAGCATTTAAATGTGAAGGTGTTAAAATTACCCATGATCTGAGCTGTTCACTATGACATCCGTCCTGTTAAAACATTTGTTAATAACCCAGTTTGATCTATTTATGTTTATTATTTACGAAGTGTTGTTTCCTATCATTACATTTAATTTGTTGATGTGTTTATTGTATTTCTTTTTTCAAATTCATGTAACCCGAGGTTTAAAAATAAATAAATGTTGCCTTGCCTTGCTTAACCTTGCCTTGCCTTGCCTTATTTTGGGTATAAGTTTGGATCATAACACAGAAATGTTTTAAAACCCACCAGAAAATGTTAATAATCTTCCTAAGACATGCACGTATCACTACCATTTCACTATCAGCATAGTTCGTGAACCAGACTAATCATACGTTTGCCTGATTTCTCCTTACCAGGAAATCTATGATTAACAGCCAGTGTACCAAATGCACTGAAACAAAGAAAGCAGCTTTCGGGAGATACAGCAACAGGAGCGATGATTGTGAAGATTGTGTAACAAAAATGTCAAGAAAATTCATTTTAAAAATTCGGACCGTGACAATGCCGCCTCTGGGTTTGCAAACGGGCCAAAATGACGTCATCAAAAAGCCTTCTCACACATCGGAAAAAAAATACAACCAAATGCCCTAAAAAAAAATCAGTTTTCATAAAAATTCGTTGGTTAGTTTTTGATATATGCTGTGTACACACACATACACACACACAGACACATACACACACACATACACATACACACAAACGCGGGCACGCAAGCACACACATACACACACATACATAACTAGGGCGACAAACCTCACCCCCCGCCTTTGTTAAATCATTCAGTCAACTATTGACTGAATGTAACAAATCAAGTCCTATCTAAATAGTATCGTTTCATACTTCTCACCACAGATCTTCTTACAAACCTTGACTCCATGTAAACAGTTAGGAATCCTGTCCTGGGGGACATTCCGGAGATGATGTGGGTAGTATTTGGGGATGCATGTACTTAAAAAAAAAAAAAATCATTTTTATATACCGAGCAACAAAAGAAACGCGAATTCTCTTCAGAAATAAGTTTAAGTTACATTTGAAAATTGCATGGATAAAAAACCTGACATTGAAACGAATCAAAATAAAGGTGAGATGTTCTTCTAACACTGTACTTTGGCATGGAATCGTCTTTTGTTGTCCTGGGCAACGCAAGTCTCGCAAGAAGGTCATTATGGCGTTCGACCCCCACTGGTGTTGGTGACAGTCTGACATCGGCGCTTGATGCGTTAGTTGATACCATTTCCCGACCAGGGCCCAGAACGTCGAAAAGCACAGGTCTAAAAATTTGGTTGAGGCCAATTACACCCCACACCATCACGTTTAGGCCACCCTGCGCATTGTGTTCCATGATGCAGCCATCAACATAACGCTCACCTCTTCTTCTCCACGCTCTCACGAGCTCATTAACATGATTAATGCAGCGAGGGTCATCATATCAGTGAAAAAAAGTGTTTTGCTTTTGCCACCAGTTCCAGTTAAGTGATTCTGGGCCACTTGGTGGCACTCCACGCCATGTCTTCAAAGAAGGACTTGTCCTCTAGCTGGACAACAGTGTTGGAGGTCTCGCTCAGTCAGTCTTCATCGCGCTGTCTGGCCACTGATGGCACTCTGGTGGTTCCCAATAATGCTCCCGGTAGTGTCAGTGGCTGTATGGAATCGATCTCGAATACGTTGTCGCAGGATCTGGCGAATTTGTCTTATTGAGGTACCGCGAGGTATTCCACTGTGTTGCGTAACTGCAGTGCTTCCAGTGTCAGAAAAGCATTGCTGAAGGTGATAGACTGTTGTCATGTGAACGTAAAAAGCAGCTGCCACCGCTTCTGTGTCTACCCCAGCTTTAAGTCGACTCGCTGCTCTCTGGCGTTTTGCTGGTGTCAATCTTGACATCCTGGCTGTTTCAAAAGTAAGACTAACAGCAAGCGTGCCTTGGTCTATTTTGATTCTTTCTATGCCAAAGGTTTGCATAAAGATACAACACTTAACCCTTCGGACAGAATACATAAACAATATGTATCTCAACTATATGAATTCGAAGATCAATAGAGAAGATACACTAAGATTTAGACATCTTCATGCTCATGAACTTTTGATAACATTCCGACAAAACCTTCTTCGACGACAAATTTTTACTCTCTCTCTCTCTCTCTCTCTCTCTCTCTCTCTCTCTCTCTCTCTCTCTCTCTCTCTCCGAGTCTCTCTCTCTCTCTCTCTCTCTCTCTCTCTCTCTCTCTCTCTATCTCTCTCTCTCTATATATATATATCTCCTTCTCTCTGTCACACACACACACACACACACACACACACACACACACACACACACACACACACACACACACACACACTCACACACACATTGCATGGTCTAAACGAAAGCTGTAATAGAGTGTTTACGGATCAGAATTGAGTCCACTCGGCACCAAAGTTTTTAATTTTGCAATCCAGAAAGACTCTCTTTTCCACCTCTCATCCCGGGTCGAACAAAAGACTCTTTCGATCACAATGCACTCCATATCACCGAGAGAATGGTCGGGCTGGTTGAAGTGCACTGTGAGAAGAGTACCTGTGTTCTTCCCAATGTGTGAGCGGTGGAGATAGAACCTTTCTCTGAGACTGTTTTGAGTCTGCCCCACGTACTGGGCACTGTGGCATTTTTTACACGAAATGAGATAGATAATGTTTTTGGTGTCACAAGAGAAGTGTTCTCTGAGAGTGAAAGTTTCACCTGTTTTACATGAATTGAATGTGGTGGACTCAATCAAGTGTTTTTCACAGATGACACATTTTTTACGCTCACACCTGAAACACCCAGGGTTGTTGTCGTGTTTAGGAGGAAGAACTGTCGGCATTAGGATATTGCGTATGCTCTTACAGTTTCTCTCCCCACAAATGGGCGTTTCAGGCAGAACGTTTTTCATGTGTTCACTCTCGCTGATCAAGCTTTCCTGTAAACCATGCAACCACTGGCCGAGGGGAGGGTTGAGTGGGTTATGATTAATGACGAAAGGGACTCTGTTTGTGGGAGTTTTTTTGCGATATGAAAGAGTCTCCTTTCTGATTTTAGCTGTAGCTTTCCTCCTGCCATCTTTAACAGTCTTTTTGCTGTACCCCCTGGCAAAAAACTGTCTCTCCATCTCATCGCACCTTTGTTGAAATTGCTCCTCTTCTGAGCAGAGTCTTCTGAGTCTCAGAAATTGTGAGTATGGCAAATTTCTTTTTACGTGAGCTGGGTGACACGAGTTTTGGCACAGGTAGGCATGGCTGTCGGTAGGTTTAGAGTACAGGTCAGTCTGAAGGTATCCATCCTTCAGACTGACTGAAATGTCTAGAAAGGAGACTCTTTCTAACGATGAGTGGTGAGTGAATTTGATGGTAGGATGAAGGGAGTTGATGTGTTTTAGGAATGTGTCTAGGTCATCATCTGTTCCTGTCCAAAGCATAAAGATGTCATCAATGTATCTTCTCCATAGTTCAGAGTTAACAGGTACTGGACTTTGTTGGAATAGTTTTCTTTCCAGTGCGGCCATGAACAGGTTAGCCACAGATGGTGCCATTGGTGTCCCCATCGCTGTTCCGTGAATCTGTTGGTACACTTCTTCCTCAAATGTGAAGACATTGTTAGTTAGTACGTGATCAGCAACTTTCACAATAGTCTCTGTTGGTGGCCGATCACCCTGTGGTCTGGAATCTAGCTCTTCCTTGATAGCTGTCTTCATGTCCGAGTGAGGAATGTTAGTATACAATCCAACAACATCAACCGTGACTAGTTTAGTGTTTTCCGGAAAGGGTCCGTGCTGGTTATTCCACTGGTCTATAGTGTTCAACATGTCTGTGGTGTCCTGGATGTAGCTAGGGACGCTTTTTACACAGTCTTGCAACCAGTGGTCAACCAACTTTGATAGCTTTTCTGTTGGTCCGTTCACACCGCTCACTATAGGCCTACCCGGAGTGTTCGTAAGGGACTTATGAATTTTAGGTAAAGTATAGAAGCGGTGACATTGCACATTGTTTTCATCGGTTTCATTGCACATTGCTTTCATATATATACGGCTTCTGTGTGTGTGTGTGTGTTTGTGTGTGTGTGTGGGCAACACCTGTGGATTATAGAGTTCTGTTTGTGATGTTGTCTGGCGGCTTTGGTGTGCCTGTATACATGTGGCGACGTAAGTGCTGCGCGGATTACAATGTTCGAGCCAACACAGTGCAAAACTCAACAAAAGAGGAGCTACAACCGCATTACAACCATGTCCAAAACAAAAAGGCCCACTTTGGCACTACTTTCACCTCACTGGCTCAATTCAATGCTTCACTCTTTAACGAAATCAGTGTCGACCCAAATGATGTGGCCCAAAACCCCATATCTCGTGATCCCTCATGGACAATGAAAGAAATGAATTTTGACACAGAATATTGTACAGCTACAAAGGATGATCAGGTATTACTCAGGATACACGCCCTTGAGCACATTGATACTGTATACCAAGGCCATGTTCATGTTTACACAGACGGGTCAGATTTGGATGACAAGAAGGCTGGCGCAGCTTTTGTAATCCCCAGCGATGACCTGACTGGGAAATTTAAACTGTGCAACAGAAACTCGATCTTCTCAGCTGAGCTCCTTGCCGTCTGCATGTCGCTTGTTCATCTCAACCTCAAGAACACTCCTCCTCAAAAGATAGCTATATTCTCTGACTCCAAAGCAGCCATTGAAGCATTAAGAACTAACAAAAGATCAAAAAGACAGGATCTTGTCATTGCCACAAAGGAGCTGGCAAATAAAATTATAAAAAAAGGAAGCGAGATTAACCTGGTCTGGTGTCCAGCACACGTGAACGTGCCTGGCAACGAGAGAGCAGACAAAG